>NC_052048.2:91606748-91924720 GCF_903992535.2 Arvicola amphibius
CTTTCTAAACATCAGCTCAAAAATTAGCGGTCTCTTATGCTACTTCAGAACACCATGGCGAATGCAGAGTAGCAACGAAGAGGCAAATGGGTAGGGATGGTTTAGGGCTAATTAGAGATTCGACTAATGGGCTAGAAGTAACCATAGCCACTGGGCATAGACGATGTCAGACTTCATACTTTTTTTAAGCATTTATTTTTCTTGCTCTTAATGATGTGCGCATGTATGGGTGTGTGCACATGGATGCAGGGGCACAGAGAGGACCGAATGTCCCCACTCTGGCATCCATTTGGGCCACCCACCATGGGAATTAAGATTTGAATTGTGGTCCTCTGCAAGAACAGTCCACACTCTTAACCGCTGAGCTGTCTCTCCATCCCTTCAGTGTTCACAGTATCGTAAGGACGAACATGGTCTTCAGTTCATATTCTTCAATATCCAGATCATTCAATGTCTGCCTTAAAGGTGTGCCTTAGCCTTTGAGGAAACCCAGTCCAAAAGGCAGCTTGTCTTCTAGAAGCGAGCCTTCTGCCTAGGCGGGGGAGGATGAACTCTTGTTTATTTTTGTAACCTAGCATCACTCAGAACAGGCCTGAAAACTCAAAAGACAAAGGAGAGAAAGTAGCGTCCCTTTATTTTGCGCTCAGGGCCTTTTACTGGCCTGAAACATCTCCTTGTTCCCTTATTGTGTAATAGAGCATGCAACTCTGAATGGGACCTTTTATAACTGGAAATTCCAGCGTGGTTCCACTTGTCCCTGACTCGTTTCCATGCCAGATGACAGCCTTGGAGGCTTTGAAGTTGCATGTTTGAAGGAAGTGCAACCCACCCACACCTCTGACTCCACATGCCTACCCATGTGTCAGCCCCAGCTCTTGGAAGGATCTGTAGGATGCTTCGGTGAAGAGGCTTCTGGCTGAAAGCTGATAGGAGCCAGAGCCTAGAGCGTGGTGATACCTCATGATCAAACATGCCCTGTGTCTGAAGCTGTTAAGGACAGTATTACCAGAAGCTCCATCTATAAGGAGAGTCTGAACTCACCTTTTCAAATCCTGTTCATGATGCCTGTGGGTCGTGGCTACAGAAAAGGTATACAGGAGAGACTTGTTCTATGTGGTATAGATCCGAAGAGAGCCTAGTCCCTCCTCAGGGAATGGTGTGCATTTCATGTTTCCATTCACCCCATTTGTATGCGACCAGGTTTCTAAATACATCTGGATTTTCCAGGGCTGCATGGATTAGAACAGCATCCAAACACAGGGATGGCCCCATACCCAGTAAGGAAGTGAAAATACGAGCAGCATTATTTATTCAACGCATACTACATCACTGAAATTTTTGGTGTTGTGTTTCAATGAGTCGTCACAAGAAGCCTGTGCATCTGTCTGAAAAGGAAACCGGGAAAGTTTAAGGACTGTTAAAGTTAGTCAATGGAAAGATCAGATTGGTAACAGAGATGAGATTCACGCCCATCTCTAATTCCAGCAAGGGCTATTTCTTTTAAATCAGGTTTATTTTCAGAAGCCCCTCCCACTGAGACCAGCAGGGTCTGTGAATAGTGCATCTTGGGTGGAGTCATTTGAAACTTCACCTCCTCTAGCTGTAGCTGTGTGCTCTCCCTGTTCAGAGTGTTTGTACTTCCTCATCCCTCATCAGCAATTTAGAATTATTGTCGTCTCCACATTTCCCCCCCACAGCCAAGAGGCATTCCACACCTCTCCTCACTTTCTGTACAGATTATGGACATTAGCGAGTCACCTTGCTTTCCTCCACTTGGACTGCGATAACAAAACATGACAGCCTCGGAGGCTTAAAAAAACAGATTTTTTTTTTCAGTGACTTAGAGCCTAGTCCAATTTTAAGGTGTTTTGTATCTTTACAGGACCCACTCTCATGATTGTAATGATGCTCTTGAAATGTTTGCTCATGTTCTAGAAGGTCCAAAAGACAGAAGGGTCCTCTCAGTCTTGGAAGCTGGTTCTTGAGACCTAACCTCTTTCCAGAAGCTGTACATCCTTATGCTATCACCTTGAGGTTTATGAACTTATCATGAATTTGTTGGAGACATCACGTGAAATAAAATGAGCCAGTTGTAGTAGTACCAAATGGTTTCACTTATATGTAAGAATCTAAAGTAGAAGGGATCCTGGAAACAGCAAGTAAAGTAGTAAAATTTCTCTATTTGAGAGTGATGGATATAGATAGAAAGGGGGTGGCCAATGGGTGCAGAGAGCAGTATTTGGATATGAAGAGTCTATCCTGGTGTTTTATGGCAGTGAGTTATTAACAATGGGTTAGAGATTTCTCAACAGCCAGAAGAGTCTTTAAATGTTCTTACCACATGGCAATAATAAACGTCTGAGGTGAAATTATTGTGATTGGGCCAGGGATATGCGTACACCAAATTGTTACTTTGTGCCTCATAAATATATTCCACCATTATTTTCAAATCACAACTAAAATGGAGCTAAATTTTTAGTAGGGGAGTTAAACGCGGAGAAGAGTGCAAAGAATATCAGCTATTTTTTTCCATCTAACCGTGAAAACGCAAAATCAACAGGTGCCTTGTAAGCCTGTGTGGATAACTAAGAACCGGTACTTATTGTGTGGCTTTGCTTCACATTTGTTGAGCCCCAAATCTTTGGTTGTGATTAGTGAAGTGCAGAAATGGAGAGACTTAGTCGCGTCCTCAAGGAGACCATGACCTGGCAGAAACAACCTTGACTTTTCATGAAGGAAGCAACGTGGAAATAGAAGTTTAGTTCACTTATGAAGTATGTACAAGAAGATTACGAATAGATGGCCTTTGGCTAGAACCTTGCCAGGTGGAATAAGAAGCAAAATTTTGGAGTTACTCAGGCACTGGGAACAGAATGAGAAATAAGATGTGAAAAAATGCAAGTGTTAAGGATGGTTATGACAAAAACAGATAAGAAGGTAGAAGAGCATATTGAACAGTCAGCAATTGCCTTATATGTCAGTGAGTTTATCCTTCTTTCATATGTGAGCTCATTCAAGTACAAGCATGGATAATAATTATAATTTACATGTAGAATACTTCTATGGGCAGTATCTACTCTCAATGCTTCATGTGAATGGTCTTGCTAAATCTTTGCTATCATTGTATGGTAATGGTATATTTTGACTTATTCTCACAAAATATGCAAGCAAATCCATGCAGTGTGTCCAGGGTAAAGCTGGGATCCCACCCAAGCAAATTCTCAACATGCATGCCTTCTGCATCTCAGAATTTAACTAGGATAGCTTCTTTGGGTCCTGGGATTGTCCTCTCTGTGTACATGAATCTCATAAATATGGAGGACAAAGAGAAATCTTGGACTCAGTATTTATTCTTAGACTGACAATAATTCCAATTTAAGCCAATAATGCTAGAATGGAGAATACTATTTTACTCACCCGGAGGCCTCATCCAATGGGTCCGGTTATGCTCAAGTTTTAAGAAACATTGACTCTAGTGGAAACAGAGACTGTATGGAAAATGACCTCACTGACTAGTGAAGGATTGAAGCTGCAGTGCTTTGCTTGGATGTTGGCCTCATTCCACCTTTTTCTCCGCCCTGGCTGCTCCTGTGGCCATGTGGCCCAATCCCAAAACTTATATACAGAGTGGTCTTCTGTGCACAGGGTGGTAGCTGCTGGCAGATGGCTAATGCATCCATTCTAGTCCAAGGAGGAGGAACTCACCAATTTCAGTAGCAATCTACGAGCTCATTCAAAAAGTCTAAGGTATATTTATGTAATGGCCATATTTCCCCTGTCATGAGCATAACTGAAAGAAAATGGTGTGACTCATTGAGAAATTTCACTGGAAGGACCAAATAATCACTGGGTGTGGTTTTCTACATCAGTACAGTAATGTATTATTTTTTGTTCCAGAAAACTCATCAGCCTTCTGTACCAGCTTTGTAAGGCTAGCAAGCATCATTTTATTTCCTGCACACGAGAAAACTGAAGTCAGAAAGTTCATGGGGTTTAGAGCCAAGATTGTCAACTAGGTTCATTTGACTTTGGTTCTGTACTTTTGTTCTCTGTAATTTTGTTTTCCTGGGTCTTCTGAGTTCAAGTTCTTTGCTCTGATTTTTAGTCCAACTTTTACTATAGAGCTTATTATAAGCAAAGATATACTTTAACTTGCACGGGCCAGTCTGACATTTTGTTATTAATGGGTTGTTTATGGTCACTGGCCACACCACAGTGCTTATAATGTATTTTGATTATTGTTTGTGTTTTCTTACAAATTTTTCCTATTATTTTACTGCTCTACATCATCCACATTTGTGTCAACTAATAGGATCAAACAGCAAGATAATACCTATGAGAAAAATCAGTGAAATCTAGCAGAAGAAATGCAAGAACATAGAGATTAATTTGAGTAGGAAAGAATCCAACATAAAATGTATAAATCTTAAGTCTGAGGCATTTTCTAGAGATGAATGAGTTATTAAGTTTCACACCTGCTAAAGCTAGTGAGGAAGAAATCGGGCAGAGTATAGAATGCACTGTGTCTTCATGAAAAACACAAACCAAAAGTATAGTTGACAAAGAATTATCTTCCCAAGTCTGTCCAAACAGAAACACTGAATTCATCTGCCATGATCCTTAATCTTTATAGAACAGGTTAACAATGAGTTCAAAGACTTGTTTTCTCAGGTTGCTTAAACCAAGGTACCCAACTTCTAATACTTGCTTCTTTAGGGCACTTAGTATTTTGACATTTTGATATTCACCTATTCTCCCCAGGTAGACAGAAATTTCTGTGACATTTTGCTTGAATCACTTTTTCCCCTGGAAAATTTACAAAAAACATCTTTTAAAAATGAGAAATTTGAAAGAACTCTGGGGGAAGAAACACACCCCCTCTTAAGGTTCATTTCTTCACTGATTGGGTTTGTTGATTATACCCTGAAACATGGAGACCCCAGGTGCCCATTATCCTCTGATTTAACAGGCGGTGAATCCTATACATGTGTTTGGAATTCTTCTTACCTCCTGCAGTGCAATGCTTGTCACTCATTAATTCACCCTTTAATCAGACATGTATAGATCATGCTGCACTTGACTCTGAAGATAGATAGGTGATAGGTGATAGATGATAGGTAGGTAGGTAGAGAGAGAGAGAGAGAGAGAGAGAGAGAGAGAGAGAGAGAGAGAGAGAGAGAGAGAGAGAGAGAGAAATAGATAGATGAGAAAGTGCTTCCATGGAATGAGTTATGGATAAAAACAGAACTGAAATACTCAGGTATGATCATCCAGTATGGAACCATGAGCATTGTGAGAAGGACATTACTAATGTCACAGATAGAAAAGAACTATCATTATTTTGGGGAAGGCTAAAAGTGAATACTTACTGGAGTTGATAGTCAGCTCCAATCTCGACAAGAATTATTCAAAGAAGTTGAAAGATAGAAGGAGATTGTTGATAGGAAACCATATTGATTACATGGCATAGTACAAGAATGGAGAATATGTTTGGCCATATTCTGTAGTTTTGAAAGATTTCACTCAGTAAGACTTTGCCAGTAACACTCAACACTGGACTACATCATTCATAACACAGTCAAGAATCCAGCCCAGACATTATATTTTAAAATGAAATTTTAACTTTTGACTAATTTAATTTTTTTAAAATATGAAATGCTTTATAAATTTGTGTGTCATCTTTGCGCAGGAGTTATGCTAATAGTCCTTGTATTGTTCCAATTTTAGTATATGTGCTACCAAAAGCAAGCACAACTAATTTAAATTTGAAAAGAGGTTTTCTGATGTGTATTCATTTTTCTCGGTTAGGGTTCTGATGAGAGGTAGTGGGGACAGAAATGAGATGCATTGGATACAAACAAGACTATCTGCTATGCTGTAGACCTGAGCAGCCATTGCCTCTTCTCTTAGACATAGCGTTGTCATTTTTATTAAGAATAAAGTAACAGCAGGTAGTGTTATATCTCCATGATGTAGTCTGCAGTAAGGTATGTTCAGCTTTAGATTTGTGGTTTTGCATAACTCTCCTTGGTGGGATTTATGACAGAGGTCAGTCACATAACCAAGAAGAATGTGTTTCTTCCAACCCAGTTGCATAGATGCTAATCTAAAAGCCATAGATTTGCAAAAGACATATTCTACTACAAGATTTTTCTTTTTTTAAAAATTTTGGGAAATGGGGAGATCAGATTGTCACAGAAATAGAATACCTTGTCTCAAAAAAACAGAAACAAAAACAAAAAACAAATGAAACTAAAAACCCAAACCAAACCACCACCACCACCACCACCACCACCACCACCACAACAACAACAACAACAACCCTTGGATTTTGCAAGAGTTAGGTTAAAAGATTTTTTTGACTTTGTTTTTGTTTGTTTGTTTGTTTTGATGATGATATGATCTGCCCTTTAACTGAAGAAAAGAATGAAGTCTTTCCAGATATTAATAAATGAAATGTATTCCTGAGGCTGAATTTAAGA
This sequence comes from Arvicola amphibius, assembly GCF_903992535.2. Taxonomy (NCBI): domain Eukaryota; kingdom Metazoa; phylum Chordata; class Mammalia; order Rodentia; family Cricetidae; genus Arvicola; species Arvicola amphibius. The sequence continues at coordinate 91,613,231 of NC_052048.2, forward strand.
AGATAACTCTTTGGTGGAACTTAGTAACTTTTGAAGACTTAGGTTACATCACTCCACATTTTCAATTTCTGAAAGAACAATGATGTCAGTATGATTGCAAGCAAACAATGTAAATTTAATAGATTTGAGTATTTAGTACCAATAAGTGAATACATCATAAATTTGATACACAAAAACAATACAAATAATTGTCTGCAGATACAAATTTGATTTTCCTTAATTTTTGAGTATAATCTTTTCTCTTTTTCCTTAGGAAAGGCCTTTTTTTTTCAGGAAGAAAACCAGAAAATAGAATCTTTATTCTGAGTGTTTTAAGACTTCCCTAGTCTGAGACCTAAGCTCGTGTCTCTTGTTTGCTAATATTGGGTCATCCTAGTCAATCAGTAGACTTAATATTTAGTTTCCTTTGGCAGTCTTCTTGCCAGATTCCCACTTTGCTGCTAGCTCAAGCTCCTTAGCCACCTTCTTTGCTGTTATAGTCATTTTCTCTCATTTTGTTTAAGGATCCCTCACTCATACTTAGCTAAATGATTTTGCACTGCACAAAAAAAGTGCTGAAGCATTTGCATTTTGGCTGATGGCAAAACACAGGAATGGGGTTTTACTCTTAAAGAAGAGTTTGTGCCTGCCTTGGGTCTCTGTTGCTCCATTTCAGCATGCTTTGCCAATGCAACATTCTCCAAGAAAGTGTAAATCCTACCACAGGAAGCGAGGTGTTGAATATGTACCTTGGCTCATGACATCACCTTTGGGTTAGTTCTGCAAATTTTGTGAGCTTATGCATACAGATACTGGCTTCTAAGGGGCTGGAGTTTATAGCTATATATTTTGAGCTTGAAAATTCATCACATGAGGTTTGGAGAATAACCCTTCTGCCTCTTAGACAACCGTTCTGTCACACAAAGGGAGTGTGCTGGCCCAGAATTCTAGTGAACAGGACATTTTACACCTGATACTGCTACTGCTTTGGGCCAAGTACTTGTGATCTGGGGTTATGATAGATTCTACCTACAGAAGTCTGATAAGCCAGTTGATGGCCATTTTGCTTCCGAAAAAGGTGCTACTTTCGTTAAGTGGCTTCGGGCTCTCCAAGGTCATTAAGCACATCTGAAAATCTGTCATAAGATAGTCTGTACATCTTGTTACCACGTTCCTGAGAACAGGCTGTTAGTGAAACCCTTTCAGTTAGGTGGTTATTGAGCTGGAGTGCTTGTGTCTTCCAGAAGACAATCTATCGCAATCTAGGGACATTTACGGTTGTGTCTGCTATAGAAAGTGTACAGTAGGAAGTATCTCAGAATAGTAGAAATGAGATGCTGTCAAACACCCTGCAATAGGCAGTATAGCCTCCCCCCCCCCACACACAAGGAGTTGCACACCCTAACCTGTCCATAGTCGCGATATAGTCTTCATGTCAATGAGGGGTTTAGAAAGCTTATTTGAGAGGATGGAGGGAAGCATTATGAACATTCCCATCCCTCTTTAGGTACATCAAGCCAAAACACAAGAGATTCCCCAAGGAAGAGTCACTTTTTCCTTGTTTCACCAGGGTCTGATGCCATTTAGGGAAAGCATAGTTTTGAGGATTTGTTGCTGTTGTTGTTGTTAAACCCAGAGAGAATAAAGGAAGCAGCATGCCCCTGGCTTTACTCCGAGAGAGTAGTGCCCAGCATGAAAAGAGGTTTCAGTAGAGAGAGCGGAGAGCACAAGATGCGTATCAACAGCCTTTGGTAGCTCCTGTGGAGTTCTGGAAACTTTCTTGGAGAAATTGAACATAACAAACAGTTTCTGCGAGGTAGTTAGGTTTTCTTTCATTGTAGCAAACACAAATCATCCGTGTTATTCACTCAGTTGCACATTAAATTCCAAACACACAGAGAGCATTTGCCTTTCTTTTCTGGTTTGTGGATAACAGGTGCAAAACTCTCAGAGACCCACAAACTGTCTTAAGAGAAACAGCGGGTAAGGCACGAGGAAGAACAACTATTTGCCCCAGGCAGATTCTCCCAGAGTCATGCAATTCAGTTTTCTTTTAAAACACTTCCTGACGTGGCTGCTGTTTGTTAGACTGTGAAAGATTTTAGAGAAAGATTTGCAAAGTAAGACTGGGGGACAGGTAGAGGTGTTGAAAGTTGGTCCCATTATTTTGACAAGTTGCTTTTCTCATCCATCAATAGCACATACCCCCTTCCACTTACTCTATTGATATTTAAAGTATTCTATAGCCCTGTTGTCCTTGCATGGTCTGCCATGGAGAAGGCATACATAGCAATCCACCAATCTCTCCCGAAACCATAGGAAGCCAGACTCTTCTTGTTCCCCTCACCCATTTGCTCATAAAGAACTGCCCAGACCTTCTCTGGCAAGTTCTCTGCTCAGATGTCAGCTGCATGAAGTCACATGGTAACCACAGAGAGACTTTATGCTGTGTGCCACCGCGTAGTGTTAACAAAGCGCTAATGCTGTCTGGCATGAATAAGGCCAGTCATTGTGGCCAAACTTCAGAGAGGTGCAAAGGGCCAAGTGTCAGACTGCCAGTTAAGCAGCAAGGTGGAAAATTCTTGCCTTCCTTTTGGCTCAGATGAATTGGTTGGTGGAAAAAAAAATTAAAATTAAACAGGCAACAAGAAAGATTTTATTTCTTCAGTGTTTCATGTAAAGTTGCACCCCATTGATAACCAAATGTTACATCTTTATGGAGAGAGGTGCATGTGCACCCATACATAAATGGTTTCTGTGGTGTTCATTCTGTTGCTGAGCATCCTAGCTGGTCAAGTCTGTCCTAGAGAAGCAATGTTCAACCCAAGGTCAATGTTCAACCTCTGCCCCAAAGGTAGTGTTGAAATAATTATCTTCAAGGATTTACAATGAGTTCTAGAACATTATTGGTAAAAGTGTTCATCATCCATTCCCACAGTAAAAGCATCAATCATCCCTTCACATGATGTCTCAAGAATCACAAATATATGTACATACATTGCCTGGTTTAATATTCTCTACCATTGCTACCCATTTTATTTATCACCTACTATGTGTCAGTCTATTGAATTTATAAGATTGATTCGAAGGTGAAATGATGGAACTTGACCAGATAATATAGATTCTAAGATGTTACAAACTGTACTGACACCCAGGTCTTCTGACCTATAGTGGTAGACTCTGTATGAGCCAAATTATGTTTCCCTCTCTTCCATATGGATACAGTTTAGCCTATGTATGTTTGCTCAGTTGTTTCTTTACTTTGTAATAGTGACATTCTTATTTGCCTCATTGAAATATTTCTACACAGAGAGATTGCCATTGTGCAATCACAGGCCTGTCTGGTTAGAAAGGACGTTAGTGCAGCTTAGAGGCTATCCTCAAATTTTCCCAATCAATATTTTCCTCAGAGCTTCTGCCTGAGGTTCTCAGCATTTCAAAGAATTGTGTTAGGAGCTGGAGTAAGCTATTTTATTGAATTTTATAGATGGCCAAATTGTGTCACAGGGATATAAAGTAACTCATCTGTAGCAGCAGGCTGCTTGTTTGTTCCTGGCCACGTAGCCCCCCAAATAATCACACAGAAACTGTATTAATTAAATCATGGCTTGGCCCATTCGCTCTAGCTTCTTATTGGCTAACTCTTACATATTAATTTAACCTGTTTCTATTAAACTGTGTATGGTCATATGGCTGTGGCTTATTGGCTAAGGTTTCGGTGGGGGCTTCACGGTGTCTCTCTTACTCTGCCCTTCTATCTCCAGCAGTCAGCCCTGCCCTGCTCTGCTATAGGCTCAAAGCAGTTCTTTATTCATTAATGGCAATTACAGCATACAGAGGAAAATCCCACATCACTCATCTAAAACCATGCTCAGCGTTCCATGGTTCCATAGACAGATTTCTGGGCATTTTTTTACTTGTATATTCTGTAAAAGTCTCTGTCTCTGTCTCTGTCTCTCTCTCTCTCTCACCCTCTGCCTGTCTACCTCTTTTTTTCTCAGCTCTTCACTCCTTTACCCCTCTCTCTCCTTTGTTTCTCCCTCCATTTTCCTCTCTTCCTCTCCATTTCTTCTTTCTCATTATCTAATTTGTCTTATTTTGAGAAAATGCATTTCAGGGAAGAAACTGCAGACATTTTGCATCTTGAGACCCATGGCTTAAAGAATGATAACGGCTCTTTCTCCTCTTTCCCAGAACATTGTACATATCTCTGTATACTGCTTACCATATCAACCTGGGATCATGTGTTTGTGCATGCCTGCTTTCTCCTCCAGGATAGAACTGAAACCAGTCCACACTGTTTGGAGGATTTGTCTTCTCTCTTTAGTGTGAATGAGCAGGATTAGATGAAGAGTTGTTATCAAGAAGACTATGAGATGAATGTAGACCTATTGTTATTTTCTTGCTCTTTGAAATGTGTCTCACCCTATAGCCCAGGCTGACCTAGAATTCACTACATACCTAAGGCTGGCCTCAAACTCATGATGATCCTTTTGCTTCAGGCCCCAAACATTAGGCCTACAGGCTTGAGCCATGGCATTGGCTTCAGTTTCATATTTTTAAACTAGAAAATCTTCTACGCATTCAGCTGCAGGTAGGCAAGAAATTCTCCAGGCAAGAGTGATAGGTCATTTTTTGCACTGGGGAACATTAAATACTTCATGTGCTAATATGTAGCATATTCCTTTGCTGAAGAATGAGAGGCAGACATGGTTTATATAAGTGGATTCTTGTTAGTTGAATGTTGGTAACATTGCATGAATCCTCTGTAAAACAGAACAACTTGGTGCCAGTGAGATGGTGCTCAGTCAGTGAAGGGCCTGCTCTGCAAACATGAGGACCTGAGCTCAACCCCTAGAATTCACATGGAGAGATCTGGGCATGACGGCAAATGGCTGTAGTCCTAGTGATGAGGAAGTGAAGGTGAGCAGATCCCAAATCTCAATGGTAACTCTGTTTCAAAACCAAGTGGAGCTGGGTGGTGGTGGCGCACACCTTTAATCCTAGCACTTAGGAAGCAGAGGCAGGCGGATCTCTGAGTTCGAGGCCAGCCTGGTCTACAAAGCAAGTTTTAGGATAGCCAGAGCTGTTTCACAGAGAAACCCTGTCTCAAAAAAACCAAATCAAACCAAACAAACAAAAAACAAAACAAAATAAAAAAAATCAAGTGGATGGCTCCTGAGGTGCTCTTAAGGTTCTCTTGCTTCCATAAGCACCTTCAAAGACATGTGTATACTTACACATAGGAACACATACTCCAAAGCAAGTAAAAACACTGACAAATAAAGAAAAACTACAGAGAAAATGTTTCAAGTATAATAAAGTTTTAACAATGATCAGAATTTGATTCTCCAACATACCACATGCAGGATTATGCTGTCGGATCTGGGTCCTCTCTGGATGTATTTATTAATCTTGGGTGTGTTGTTAGAAATAGTGCTTTTTCACTTTAGAGCCTAATTTCTACACAGTCTACTCAAATTCAGTACAATTGCACTCAACAGGAAAATAAGATATAGAAGAGAATCATTCTCTTTGTTTAAAAAAAAAAACATTCTTTTTTTTCTTTATTGGTCTGTTAAAATCTTACCAGTCAATGAAAACACGATCATTCTTCTGTCCTAAGAATCAATGGAATCCTGCCCAACCACCAATTCCCATGGAAATATAATCTTTCACAGTGAGTGGCAACACCAGAGGACCTCAGCAAGGTATGGTTAGAGAAAACACAGCAGTAGAGTGGTCAGTCTCAACTCAAAGAACACGCTGAAGTATTGGAATGTTGTCTTGCAAAGTTTTTTTTAGGCTGGTTATTTTGATAATCTATGTCATAGATGTTTAAGAACCACCAGTGGTGGTTAATGATGTGGACAATTTCCATATCATGCTCTGGGTTTTTATCTCAAGCATCCTTCCACCTCAAAAGCCAAGGTGAGAAAATTGGTGTCCAAAGTAGAGATCCTTGTCTAATAAAGAATAGATTTTTCTGAATGCTGGCTGCTACCAGGGTCTTTGATAGTCACTGTGGAAAAAAAAAAAATCTTGAGAACTTATAGCTCTGGATCATCCCTGGGATAATTCTCAAAAAGGTGCTTTGCACATCTGCTTCATGTCAGTTTGAGACTCTGTTTTTTAGGGCTAGCAATGTCTTCCATCTCCAAGTGTGTTCCACTTCAGAGAAAGACAGCTTGTGTGATAATCACATGTTGATTTTATTGTTATGGTAAGACTCTGCACTCTCTCCCCATATGTAATTATGGTTGCTTTCCAATAGAATAAAAACTTACTCAAAAAGTCACTATATTAAAATCTCAAAAATGAAAAAAAAGTGAAAATTGCAATGTCATTCAAACCTAACACTGAAAGTGAAAGGGTTCTATTTAAAGCTGGTAAGAAATTCCTACCAGTTTCTAAAAACACCAAGAGATTTATCTTGCTAAAATCAATGAATTTATCAAAGCACTACAATAATCCATGGAAGTCACAAAGACAAGTGATCGGATTGGTGGAGTTAATCCGACACACAGAATTAAATTGTAGCGAAAGTTCCTGCAGAATATACCCAAGACCGTTCATTCTAGGAAGAAATGGCATTTGAAAACCAGTAGAAGTAGACTAAAAATTTGTTCTTAAGGCAGAAAAAAATGTGACTCCTGTCTTCATCACTGCATTTCTAAGCACCCTGTATATCACAAATACTAATGAACCAAGATAAAGTTGTTTCCCGCTATAGATGGGGATTGGCTGCAGGACACCACACAAATAGCCAAATCTATTAGTGCTTTTGTCTCTGGAAGGAAACAGTATAGTATGTACTAAAGTCTGGGTATAGTGTCTTATACACTCTTTCTTAGGTATAGCAGCTAATACAAAAATGTACTCTGTAGATAGTTGTTATATTGTATTTCTAAAGGAATGATGCTAATAGACAATTGTTAACTGATCCCAATTAGAACTTTTAGTCTTTATGAAAAATTAGGAGAAAATTGTTGTCGTTATTTACGGGACTCACGGATTTTCTGATACCTGTCAAAAACAGACTCAAACAAAGGCTCACTGTCTCCCACTGGTTTTTCTTTCCAGCAGATCCCCTCATTTAAATAACATAAAAATGGAGATAAATGAAAGCTCCGCTCATACTTTTGGCTGAATTTCTATGACAATAAAGCTCAGAAGTCATGACCTGACCCCTAACTGTTCATTCGGACTGCTATTGCTTAAGGGACACACAGACAGCACAGGGATAATCTCAGTGGTTGGAGGAGTAAGTGGGTTATCCTGATATTTCATAGCCCTTCTGCCTGCCTTCATTCTTTTCAAGTTCCTTAGATAAGAACACGAAGTGCACATTGTGCATGTGTTGGTCTTAGAACCAGACAGGAGTCCTTGGTCATGGATTCTCCTGCTATGTGACCTTTGGATGGAACATTTTTTTTACCTCTGTCTCCTGATTCCAAGAACTTTCTTTTTTCAAATCTCATATGGGCAATTGTATTAAGAAATACATGACTCTATTTTTCTATCCCAACAGTGAAGTTGCCCACATATAGGAACTCTCTCTTGGAAAGACTTTACGTGGGTTTTCCACAGCGAGCTGCCCTCCCCAGCACACAGGAAACTGGTCTTTTTTCTTCCTGGTTGCATTTGCCACTTACCCTACTGCAAACAGGAATTAAGACTTTAGACAGCTGCTTACTACATAAAAATTTCAAGTTAAATATTCCCATTACATTTTCTTAGGGAAAAAGTTCACTGGGCCAGATTAGCCAAGCTAATATAAATATGAAGTAATGCCAGCGGCTGCCTGCAGAAGGTGTTTTCAACTTTCCGTTTGACTTAAACGTTCAGTGTGCTGAGGTGTCTGTGACACTCTGCTCTGTGGCACATTTGTGAGTGGGATGATGTTGTAATGGTCCCATAATGGCGAATATTATGTTAATGGAGATTGATGCCAATGTGCGGTAATATGTATTTAGACAGGTGGAGGCTTTCCCAATGGGCAACGTAACACGTGTGGTTTAAGAATTCACACGTATAAGTGGAAAGGAGAGGCCACTAATCTTACTCTGGATTCTGCCTTTGACCTTGCCTGAGCATTCAACATTATTCCCTCAGCGTGTCTGTTTTCAGTCTTATGAAACAATAATACAAAAATTTCCTACTTTAAGGATTCTGTTGAAAGAGTGCTTGGCCACCACCATAAGCAGTTTTGTCCCCATTGTACCAGTGAGAAAATCTTGCCTGGAAAGTCAGGGCTGTAGCATGACGGGTCCAGGTCAGGGTAAGGCCATTGACGCCTTGTCCCTCTCAACATCCTGTGCGATGCTTTGGAGAAATATGGAAGCTAGCAGGTACAGAGAGATGAGTCTTTATGAATCTTTATCTTTTCATCATCAGATGAAGACTTTATGTCCTAGAAGTGAGGTGCATGGAGTCTCCAGCCACAGGATCTTGTTGCTTAGCTATGCAACCAAAACAAGAGCAATGGCTTATCTTGTGTGGAGCCAAGGGCTCCATCACCATTAGGTTATGAGGGAGTAACCTATGCCTGGCACTGTGATTTTTCTGGTAATAAGCCATATATTCTGGGAGCAGTGCTTTTGTCCATGTGAGATACTCTTCTTCTACCTCTTCTTTAATGCTTTTATTGGCTTACAAACCAGTGGGGTTCCCTAAGGCCTCTTCTTACATCCTCAGCTTGGATTAACCTGATTCCCACTCCTCGTTTTCCCCATTCCCTACCTCCATTCCCACTAAGCCTTTAGGTCCCAATATTCCCCTGCCCCACTGTGATTTCACAACACATATGCTGTTTTATCCTCTTTTCTTTTATTTTTCTTTGGTTTATAAGAGCATAGGCTACTTTGTAACTTCTTACATCGTTATTTTGACTAATCATCTTCTGTCTCTTCATTTCCTGCATCACTCCACTATCAACATGAATCGTTTTGCCCCCAGTAATCTCCAGGCCTACCTTAATCTCAGTTATAATCTGTGATTTCTGCTTCTTACCTTCACCCTCATATCCACTGCCCTAATACTAATTTTCATGTACTCCAATATAAACATTCAAAGTGTAAGATTTGAAACCAACGCCCTCATTTGAGAAAGGATGGGTGGTGTTTGTCTTTTGGGGACTAGATGACCTCACTAAGTATAAAAGAGGCCTATATATAGGAGGAAATTAATGTCTGGTGCTGTCAGTATAGTCAAACATCATGGCTAGAGAAGCCATAGGCCCTAGGGGAAAGCTATTGATGGTGTTTTACTAAAGTATCATGTTTGCAAACTCCTTTCCAAATATTAATTTTATTTCCCTAGATTATGCTTCTCTTCGTCAGAAAGGAATAGGGATTAATTAATGTAGAGATTCATTAATGGTTTGAAATTATGACAATAAGTAACCATGAATGCTCACGAGTAGATGGAACCTCTATCTCACCCCCCACCCGCACATACACACAAGGCTTACTGAACATTGCAGAACAGGGAGCAGAGAGACTGTAAGATCTGGAGGATATAAAATACTAGCCTCTGGGCATGACATAGTTGTTACATACATCCCATGAACTCATAATAACTGTAGTTATACATATGAGATTGCCACAAGACCAAGAGATTTCAAAATTCTACTATAGACATGAGAGGCTTGTGATCTGATCTAACGCTGCCCTTCCCAGCTGAGCAGCTGCGAATCCCCCAGTGGAGGAGCTAGGATACCCCCCACCAGCTGAGGCGCTAATAGCAGCAAGTTTATGGCAACAGAGGGAGAGTCATTTTTCCTTGGGGCTTTTTAACAGGTTGCTCATGCTCCAGTGGATGACTCCAAGAACATGTGAATATGAGCTGCACTAAGCAGACTTGCTGGCTCATTTCTTTAAAAAACAATCAAAAACTTGGGAGGGAGGAAGAGATGGAAGGAGGGATTGGGTTTGGGTGTGATCAAGATATACTGTATACATGGGTGAAGCTTAAAATAAAATCAGTAAGTAGAGCTGTAATTCAGGCTATCAATCGGGTGGGGTGGGACAGGATATCTTTATCATCTTGAGTAAGACACAGGTTGTCACATCTTCCTGAATGTGTTCTCCAGGCATGTGATCCCTAAGGAAAAACTGTTAAAAGATAGTCGCCAGATTAACCCAAGGGGTTCACCTCCCTCTCCTTCCTCCCCCACATACAAAATCCAAGCAAGATACAGAGTTCAGGCATCAGAGGCTATTCTCTAGTAGGAGCCTTTTCGGTGTATTGGGACAGACCACCTCCCTGACTCTCAGGCTTAGTCTTGCCATTGCTTCCTCTTGAGTTATGCAGATCAACAGTTCTGAGAACATGCAAGGCTTTAGCAAAACACCACAAAATGATGAGACTAAGTAAAAGAACAAGTTAAGTAGAGTTCTACAAAGCATCCTTGAGTCAGACTGCTTATGTAACTTCTCCCTGGTCAGCAACACCATCCAACCCTTCCTGCAGGGGTATCACAAAACACTATCTTTTGTCACAGCCCCACCCACATTTCCTATCTCAGCTGTCTTTGGCATATCTGACACTTTTATAGACCAGGTTCCTCTCAGCAAAAACTTTCTCATAATTTTATGAGGATGTGAGTCTAAATAACAGGGAACAGAGTACAATAAAAATCCCACGTGGAAGGAGAAATAACACCCTCTTGGTATGCATGACAGTGCCATTTTCTGAAAGCCCCTTCCCTATGTAAGGGCTGACATGAGAGCCAGTCTTCATGGCTAAGATTTATTCTCCCTGTGTGGCAAGCCTTTATTCCTGCCAATCCTGACTGTCTTCTATATCCTGACATGTGGGTGCCATCTCTACTGCTTCTAGAATTTATATGGAATGTTTATATTTTCATGGGATGATGGACTTTTATCCTCCTTAAACTCTTCCATTTACAACATAAAATTTTGGGGGACTTGGGTAGTCTAGCCCAGGCCTCTACTACCTTTATGGAAATTCACTGAATGGTATTTCATAATCTGGAGGGTACAAGAGGTGATGGAATTCTGAGATGATGAGTTACACAGGTGTTTGAACGTAGTTTGATCAGGCATCAGAAAAAAAAGAGTTAGGAGCATTAATTACTGATAAAAGACTGCTGGCTTTCCATTGGACTTGATTAGAGGTACATGCCAATTATGTAAGGTTATACAGAAAGGACACAGAGTAGTATAGAGGCAAGGAAGTTTTAGCTAGAAAAACTAAAGACTGTCCATCAGTGAGAATGCGTGTTTTAGGAATCATGTGAGTGGAAGAGATCATTTTAAAGCCAGATGGATTCTAGCAGAGCTGTGTAACCAGCTAGCAAAGATACAGAGAAAAATTTCACTTTTGACCTTGTGGGTATTGGTGTAAAGATGAAGTAAAACATTTTAGAAAGTTACTTGGAAGGATGAAATATTTGCACTACAGAGAAATGTGACTGGAGAAAAATATTCTCAGGATCTCTCTTTCTATCTCTCAAACACACACACACACACACACACACACACACACCATATAAACACAAATATCATACACAAATACCACACATAAACATATGTCATACACACACATGCACACACATAAACACACAAACATAACACATCCTATAGAAACACAAACAAATATATCAAACACAAACATACACAAACATACCCCATATAAACACAAACAAATGCCACAAACACTCACATACAATTGCCTCACATAAACATGCCTCATACACACACACAGGTATCATAGGTAGTCTACAATATTTAATATTCTGGTAATCAGATCTCTGCCCTGTAATTACTGGGCAATACTACCTAAGAGAGTCTGGCTTATTGATAAGTAGAAAAAATTACTTATTTCTTGTTAGAAATGTAACAGCCTAGGGAGGTTGAGAGACATCTCTGTGATAAGAAAGGATAGGCAGGTAAAAAGATGGGAGAAGATAGCCAGGAGACACATCTTACCTTTTGGCCTTAAACACTCTGCAGTGGGCCCCAAGAATCCTGTTCTGGAGCCCATCCAAGAAGAAAGCCTTCCCAAAGTGTGCACAAAAGATTCTTAAGTAAGCTCGTAAATGTGACACCAAGCCAATGCTGGCCCAAGTTCATCCCAGTCATAAAAAGAGTTGCTGGGACCATTGAGCAAATTGACTTGAGCTGGAAAAAGCTTCTCCTAATTGGGGATCAGGTAAGTGACAGATTTCAAGTTTTATTTAATTTGGTCCTGGACCAGTTATTTCTGGTCTCTGGAGTCTTGTCATGAAGAAAACCAATATAAAGTAGAAGACCAAAGAAAGCATGGGAGCTTTTTACTGTACAAACGAGAGGGTAGCCTCTTGGAGCCACATCGCTTCTGTGGAAGTTGGACACAGGGTACATGCTCCCCAGGATAGCAATTTGGGGGAATTATTTCTTTTGTATTCCCTTAATTATTTCAAAATCTATTACTTGGTCTCTAGTTGGAATGCTCACTACCAGAGGAAACTTATTTGCAGCATCCCTTGTTCAGCATTCATTGTTGGAACCTGCATAGTAGTGTTTTAGGGCGCCCGTGTCACGGTCACATAGACACATACCATAAATAGCATGTGCTTATCATCTAGTAACTACAAAAGCCAAAGAACAGAAGTTGAGTTGTTTGCAGGCTTGGCTGATTCTCTCTTCCATACTCTCACCTAACATCTGATGGCTCAGGGGCCATCATTGTCCTCCATTGAAGTGGGCCTCATGCTCATCTTTGGCTTCATCAACACTTGATGGTAGTGTCCATCAAACTACCACAACTCAATTTCCCAAACAAAGAGGAGGGAAGGGGATACTGTGGATCACACTGTCTTTAGAAAAAAAGCCTCATTGAAGACAATGGTTACAGGATGGTGATGGAGGATTCTCATTGGCTAATAAACAAACTGCCTTGGCTTTTTGATAGGGCAAAATTTAGATAGGTGGAGTAGACAGAACAGGGAAAAGGAAGTGAGGTAGATGTCTCAGACAGTTGCCCCACCTCTCCTCTCTGGGGCAGACTGCCTTGCCTCTCCTCAGGGAGAGAGATGCGATGAAGCCAGCCACCAGGTCAGACATGCTGAATATTTCCTGGTAAGACAACTCTCGTGGTGTTACATAGATTATTAGATATGGGTTAGTCAAGATGTGAGTAAGAGGCTGAAACTAATGAGCCAGGCAGTGTTTAAAAGAATACAATTTGTGTGTTGTTATTTCGGGGCATAAACTAACAGGCGGCCAAAAGCTGGGTGGCAGGAACGCTGCCTGCAGCTCCCCACTAAAGGATGTCAGAAATACCACGGTGGTGTCGTTCTGCATGTAGATGAATGCCAACAAAACTCACGGCCTTCCCTGAGTTACAGATGATAAGAACCCGATAATTCACCGTGATTCATTTTCCTTTGATTAAGAAGTCCCAGTGCTGAATGTACTACTCAGCCTTGGATCCTTTTTTTTTTTTATTTCTTCTTTTTTTTTGTGAGTCTGTTTCCTGTCCCCATTTCTCTGCTCTTTCTCCGTGGTCCTCATGTGACCCTGCCAAGCTGTTATGCCACTTTTCTAGAGAGAGGTGGGGTCCTTATGATGGACTTCATTGTCACCGAGGCCTCTTCTGCCCAAATGCTGGAGCCTGTCCTCCAAAACTTCCTCAGTGAGGCTGGCCACAAACATTTTGTGGATTATTTCTTTCTTTTTACCTCCAAGAACTCCTCTTTCTCTTTGACAGGGCTTTTGAAAACAGCGGTTAACCCTGCTTGCAGCACAGAGCCATTCTTTCTCTCTTATTTGAAAGGGAATTTGTCCTTAACAATTTCAGCAAGTAACAAAGTATGGTCTTTGTTTACCAAACAATAAAGAATAGTCCAAAGTCCTGTTTGTGCTTTAACAGTCTTTGGGAAAGAGAGTTGTCATTTCTCTGAAATAGGAGAAATATAAAACAAGAGGAAACAAATGCATACTCATGAACGAACACACACACACACACACACACACACACACAACTACTGCTAAATCACTACCACCATCTTCACCAACATATTGATTCATACTTCAGGGATGATTTTTTTATCCTTTTGCAACATGTTAAGTCATAAAGGAGGTGTGTGTATGTGTGTGTGTTTGTGTATACACATACATATATTCAACTAAGGTCTTTTATTTCTGCATAACTCATTAGTCATTTAAAGTTAGAATTTGTCCGAAGAATTTTACTTGAGATTTGACATTCTGTGAACAATAACAGGGGTTGTGAGTTTTAGTCACAGTTTTACAGAAAACAAAAGAACAGGGAGACTTGGCATCTTGAATTATGTATTTCACATTCTATGTGTTTGCTTTTATTGTCAGATAACTCTTCCTTTGGATTTTAGAGATCAAAACTGATCCTTAGCTGTACCTATAGCCTCTTCAAATTATCTATTCAAATGTATTTTTTTTCCAATTCTGAAAAGTTGTTTCTGGTCTTGTTTCTAAATCATTTACTTTCATAGTGTTCATGAAAGACTTCTCCTTGGGAAGCATTAACTTATTTGACTATGTTATTTTTTATATAACTTCAAGAAGAATACCTGTGGCACTTGAGGATCTGTGGAATAGTAAGAGACGAGGAAGGACAGGAGTCATGATAGGGTCCTTTTGAGTGAAACAGCTGTGAGCCATCAGCAACCAACTTCACTCTGCCCCTTGGCATCTAAGGGAAGCTTTTCCATAGCTGTTCTTTCACTTACTTGGTCTTCACAGAGGCAAGTGTGGGTGGTTTTGCTTACCCTCATTCAAGGGAAACTGGTAATGTTAACCTTCAGTCATCTTTTTACCTTCTAGAGAACATGCCAGAAGAGAAAGAAAATCAGAAATTGAAGAGAGAAGACTTGAGTTGCAATCATTTTAATACTCACTGCATTTTAAATAAAACATAGTTATAATCATTTTACCCCTCACTTTCCATTCTATTTCCTTGGCCATACCCCCTTCTCCCAACTACTTTCATCTGCCCTATTTCCAAGTTGACAGCCCCATCCTCCTTGATTACTATTGTTGTATGTTTATGTATATGCACAAATATATAAATATCACTACCTGGGTCTGTTTTTGCTATTTGTGTGTATATAGTTTCAGGGATGACTACTTTGTATTAGATAGCCAATCAGGGGCGCCTCTCAGAGGTTAGCTGTCCCTCTCTCAGCAATTAGTTCCTTGTCCAGTGCTAGGACAGGACTCCATGAGAGTTTTCTTCTTTTGATTCAGTATGCTTCTTGCTATTGCCATTGTTTAGATTGCGTTTATCCAGTCATTTCTGGGAGAGACTGTTTCACAGACAACTTCCCTGGTATTCTGGCTCTTATAATGGATTCCATCCATCCCTATCTCGCACATGCCCTGAGCCATTGTTGCAGGATCTGTGATGTAGATGTATTCATTAGCAGCAGGCTCTTGATGCATTGGTCTCTGAGTTGTGTCCTGTTGTGTTTTTCTATTATGATTTCCATTTGTTATCCAAGGAAGTTTCTATGCTGAGGGACGATAGGTACACTTATCTGTGGGTATCGGATAAGATTTAAATGTAGTTAGGAGTTTTGCTGGTCTCACAAAGTGGTGGTATAGATTCTTTCCTAAGATCTAGGACCTCACTTGTCCTGGGAAGTTAGCTGGGTTTCTAGTGCTAAGCATGACTTCCCTCCTGTTGAGTGGGCTTCAAGTCCAATTAAACAGTTGGCGGTTGATGCCAACATGTGAATACCACTTACTGCGCCTTTATAGATATCCTGCCATGTTGGTCACTGCTGTGTTTCATAGGCGTTGTAGCTGAGTAGGACTATTGATTGCTTCCCTGTTGTGCTCTTGATGTGTTTCAGGAAGCTAAAAAGAGCTGTGCATCAAAGCATTTTGTACCATTTCCAATTGGAATTCACCTGACAATGCATGGCCATTAAAAGGCAGGCATCAGCCACCATGACCTCTTACGTCAACATCTAAAAGAGACAATGCGTGTGGTCATGTAGCTAGGTACTGAAGAGTCATTTGTTAAACTCTCAAAAGACCATTAATTCCTAATATTTCACAGAAACAGAACTAAAACAGGGGAATATGAACAAAATTATAATTATTTGTAGTTGGTTATAGTATAAAAGTTTTATCATTTATCATTATCATTTCAATAAATTAAGAACAAAACAAAGATGCTGACTATGTCTACTACAAAAAATACACTGCTGGAGAACACTGTGAGTGTGGTAACTCTGCAGTATGAGATAATGTATGTGGAAATTGAATAGTTAATTTTAAAACAATGATAAAGTCACATATGTAGGAAAATTAAGAGATTGAAGGAACATTTCTATGAACAAATAACACAGAAGAGTTTGCCATTAGTTTTCCATGTTTGGTCAAATTCCTACAAAAGCTAAAGGCTAGAGATAGCGATACAGTTTCTGTGGTTCAGGAGACCTGGATATGGCTTAGTTGGATGCCCCCACTGAGATGGAACAAATTCATTTAAAAAACTTTGAATCAGAATCCCAGATCTTTTTTTAAAAATGTATTTATTTATTTGTTTTTAATTTTTTTCTCATTTTTTTATTAAAAATTTCCATCTCCTCCCCTCCTCCTCCCCCTTCCCTTCCCTCCCTTACACCCATACCCCCACTCCCTCCCTCTCCAAGCCAAAGAGCCATCAGGGTTCCCTTTACTATGTTAAGTCCAAGGACCTCCCAACTCCCCCTAAGTCCAGGAAGGTGAGCAACCAAACTGACAAGGCTCACAGTGAGCCCGTCCATGCTGTAGAGTTCAAGCTCATCACCGTTGTCCTTGATTTCTCAGTCCTCCTCCACCGTCAGCCACATTCAGAGAGTCTGGTTTGGTCCCCTGTTCCATCAGTCCCATTCCTACTGGACTTGGTGGTCTCCCGTTAGATCTGTCCCACCGTCTCAATGGGTGAACACACCCCTCACAGTCCTGACTTCCTTGCTCAAGATTTCCCTCCTTTTGCTCCTCATCAGGACCTTGGGAGCTCAGTCCGGAGCTCCTATGTGGGGCTCTGTCATTTTCTCCATCCAACGCCAGGTGAAGGTTCTATGGTGATATGCAAGATATTCATGAGTATGGCAATAGGATCTGGACATTTCTGGCACCCTCTCCTCAGCTGCCCAAGGAACTAGCTGGGGGCGTCTTCCTGGACACCTGGGAACCCCTCTAGAGTCAAGTCTCTGCCAACCCTAGAATGGCTCCCTTAATTAAGGTATATAATTCCTTGTTCCCATATCCACCCTTCCTATATCCCAACCATCCTATTCCCCCAAGCTCTTCCCATCCTCCACTTCACACTTTTCTCTCCCCATCCCCCCATCCTCCCATCCCACCCCACCCCCAAGTTCCCATTTTTTTGTCTGGCAATCTTGTCTACTTCCAATATCCAGGAGGATTACTATATGATTTTCTTTGGATTCACCTTCTTATTTAGCTTCTCTAGGATTTTTTACGAATTATAGGCTCGATGTCCTTTATTTATGGCTAGAAACCAATTATGAGTGAGTACATCCCATGTTCATCCTTTTGGGCCTGGGTTACCTCACTCAGGATGGTGTTTTCTATTTCCATCCATTTGCATGCAAAATTCAAGATGTCATTGTTTTTTTACCGCCGAGTAGTACTCTAATATGTATATATTCCACACTTTCTTCATCCATTCTTCCACTGAAGGGCATCTAGGTTGTTTCCAGGATCTGGCTATTACAAATAATGCTGCTATAAACATAGTTGAACAAATGCTTTTGTAATATGATTGGGCATCTCTTGGGTAAATTCCCAAGAGTGGGATTGCTGGGCCCTGGGGTAGGTTGATCCCAAATTTCCTGAGAAACCTCCACACTGCTTTCCAAAGTGGTTGCACAAGTTTGCATTCCCACCAGTAATGGATGAGTGTACCCCTTACTCCACATCCTCTCCAGCAAAGGCTATCATTGGTGTTTTTGATTTTAGCCAATCTGACAAGTGTAAGATGGTATCTCAACATTGTTTTGATTTGCATTTCCCTGATTGCTAAGGAGGTTGAGCATGCCCTTAAGTGTCTTTTGGCCATTCGAACTTCTTCTGTTGAGAATTCTCTGTTCAGTTCAGTGCCCCATTTTTTAATTGGGTTCATTAGCATTTTAAAGTCTAGTCTCTTGAGTTCCTTATATATTTTAGAGATCAGACCTTTGTCAGTTGCAGGGTTGGTGAAGATCTTTTCCCAGTCAGTAGGCTGCCTTTTTGTCTTAGTGACAGTGTCCTTTGCTTTACAGAAGCTGCTCAGCTTCAGGAGGTCCCATTTATTCAATGTTGCCCTTAATGTCTGTGCTGCTGGGGCTATATGTAGGAAGCGGTCTCCTGTGCCCAAATGTTGTAGAGTACTTCCCACTTTCTCCTCTAACAGGTTCAGTGTGTTCAGATTGATATTGAGGTCTTTAATCCATTTGGACTTGAGTTTTGTGCATGGTGATAGATACGGATCTACTTTCATTCTTCTACAGGTTGACATCCAGTTATGCCAGCACCATTTGTTGAAGATGCTTTCTTTCTTCCATTGTGAGCTTTTAGCTCCTTTATCGAAAATCAGGTGTTCATAGGTTTGTGGGTTAAGATCCGGGTCTTCTATTCGATTCCATTGGTCGACTTCTCTATTTTTATGCCAATACCAAGCTGTTTTCAATACTGTAGCTCTGTAATAGAGTTTGAAGTCAGGGATGGTAATGCCTCCAGAAGTTCCTTTATTGTATAAGATTGTTTTGGCTATCCTGGGTTTCTTGTTCTTCCATATAAAGTTGATTATTGTCCTCTCAAGATCTGTGAAGAATTTTGATTTCCACTTCCTCCCCTCCTTCCATTTCCCTCCCACTTCTACCCCTCCTCCTCCAGTCCTAAGAGAATCTTTTTAAACAATTATACCACTGGTGAAGCTTCCATTATTTCTCTCAAAGAAATGGGGCTCCTACGAACAAACTCAGCTCAGCATGAAGGAAGAGAGAAAAGAGTTTGACAATTGGCCTGATCTTGCAGTAGCTGAAGGTTTGATTTCAATGGGAACGAGCCTTCTAAACAGTCCAACTGAAGGCATGGGCAGGCAGATGTGTGTGGTATTCTGCAACCTGTTAAGGAAAGAGGAGACACCGTGGAGTCCTTGACAGGGCTTAGCTTACTTAGTCACTGGCATCCCTGTGTTCCCAGAGCTTGTCAAGATCTCTTGGGTCTCTTCTCAGTACATTGAGTGTAATGGGGGGGGGGGCACACACAATTGAAGCAAAACTTTCCTTGGCATGTGCTGCTGGAATAATTTATGGCGTGAGAAATAATCTTTACTGCTAATACATGAAATGCTTTTCTAATAAAAGCATTCAGGCTGAGACTTGGTTTTTGTTTATTTGTATGTTTGGAGTAGCTCAAATTTTTCCTCGATTGGTCTCTATTGAGGTTTTCCATCGCAAGTTGAGTTTCCTGGAGTGTTTTTATTTCATTTCATCAGGATTTCATATTTATTAGAAAAATCCGTGAGTACAATAGCCTTTTGTAGCCTTTATTTTGTCACTTTTGTTATAATTTGATCATATTTGCCTCATTTTTAAAAAAAGTTTTTCCACTTTTGGCGTAATTTCCAAAAAGCCAGTAGTATATTATTATTTCTACTCTTTGTTTTTAATATATGTGTTTTATGGCTAGTTGTTATTTTCTTTACCCTTCTATTCTTAGCAGAATAATTTCTCACTGTAGAACAATCAACTTTATTTGCTTTCCATAAAGAAGCCATTAGATATTGTGCATTGCTCATTGTTCCAAGTCTGATGACAGTCCTGGGAGAAGCATTTGCTCAGCTTTTTCTCACCTTTTGTTCTAGTGTTTCTGTGTGGACTCTGTTTGCTTCTTGATGAACCATAAACTCCAGGGGCTGTGGCTTTCAGTCTTTGTTCATGGGAAGCAGTCTGAAAACATAATTTTTTGTATTCTTTTTCACACTTAATTGTATTTATTTTGATTTTTTTCTCCAAAAGTATTACTTGCACTTTTATTTTCTAAACAATAACCATGACTACTGTTGTAATACGTTGAACAGATCTTAATAATCATCCTGGTTATATCTACTTTTCTGCTATATCTACTAAATTTCATTTTATACCTATTTATATTTATAGTTATTTGTAAGGAACAGAATATCCTCACAAAAGAAAGACATGTTTTTATGATTTGACATTGATGTGATGTTTTTATTAGATTATGTATACTTCACAAAATTATTATCAATTATTTTTTAAATTCTCTGCCAGTTTGCTAATGCATAAACATCGAATTTTCATAATTCTGTCCCCTATTATCCTGCTTCATTTCTTGTTGCAAACCTTCTCAAGTCCCCTTCTTAGTTTACTTAGGTTTACCTGACTGAGAATGGATGGTAGGTTATTTACACCATGTTGTTCAGTGTTTACATCCCTTCCTCTAGTTATTTATGGGCAGTGATGTCTCATGACATCCTTGGCTGTCATAGTGACGTACCCACAGGTCCAGTCTTGTGCAGGCTTAGGCAGGTCGTCCTCACTACAGTGAACTCACCGTGAACCAGCCTCTCATGTCCAGAAGACACTGCTTAGGGTTGGCCATCTCCAGTCTCTGACTCTTACAATCATTGTTTGAACTCTTTTCTGATATTCACTGAGCCTTAGGGAGAGGTGACACAGACATCCCAGTGAGGGTGATACAACCCTGAGTCTGCAGTTGTCCCTGTTTGATAATGTGTCTGCTTACCTATGGCCTATGACATTCCCATAAACCAGTGCTTGGGCAGATTTTCAGTACCAAGCATCAACTGTATACTGTGAATTGAGCCTGAAATCCAACCAGAGATCAGTTCGTTTACCCTGAGAGCATTCAAACCATTATTGAACGAATGGTCACATCTTGGCAGACTGGTTCTTTTTTTCTTTCCTTTTATTATTGCTTTATAAATAATACCATTCAAAATTTCCACCTCCTCCTCTCCTTCCATTTCCCTCCCACTCCTCCCAGTCCCCCTCCCTCCCTTCCCCTCAAGTCTTAAGAGAAGTCAGGGTACCCTGCCCTGTGGGAAGTCCAAGGCCCTCCCCCCTCCATCCAGGCCTAGGAAGATATTCAACCAAACAGACTAGGATTCCAAAAAGCCTGTACATGCAGTAGAATCAAATCCCAGTGCCATTATCTTTGGCATCTTAGTCAGCCTCCATTATCAGCCACATCCAGAGAGACAGATTAGTTCTTATTGGAACTCATACACAGTGTTCACAGCTAGATAATCCTTTCTCATCATGTAATTAAGAATTTTTTAAACTGTGTTTGGATTCGATATGATATTTATTCTGAGTATCATCTCTTTCATGAGATCAGAGGACAGAAAATCTAAAACAATAAAATATTTTAGCCTTAATAATGCTTCAGAGAATGTTCAAAAAGATAGAAAATCTAGTAAAAAGTG
Source organism: Arvicola amphibius (assembly GCF_903992535.2). NCBI lineage: Eukaryota > Metazoa > Chordata > Mammalia > Rodentia > Cricetidae > Arvicola > Arvicola amphibius. The sequence goes on from NC_052048.2 coordinate 91,634,666, forward strand.
AATATACATATTTCAAAATCTTATGCCAAAATGGTAAAATATGATAAATTATAATATTATATATTAAGTTATTAAGTGAAGGAACAGTGACAAACTGTATCAAGTTTTCTTTTGATTCATGTTTGTTTCTTCGTCCTTTTCCTCTTCTTTCTTTTCTTCCTCCTTCTCCGCCCTGACTCCCTTTCTCTCACTTCCTCTTCCTCCTTGCCCTTCCCCAGTGTGTTGAGTAAGAATAGTTTTGGAGGTTCACACTTTTTTCTCTTTTTTTCTCCTCAGTCTTGTCAGAATTGCTTTTACTATTTCCTGACATTAAAAACTGATTTTTTCACACCTTGGCAAATACTAGAGTTTCAAAACCTACATTTCTTCAATGCTTATAGAGCTCTTACATCAGCTGTAAAGAAGGAGTCTGCAGTGAAGGAAATCTTTCTTTCAATGGCTTTTGCTTACTGCTCCTTTGAATTTCCTTAGCTAAGGAAAGTTAGCTTTTGTTATACACTTGATGGCTAATAGACCTTTTGTTGTAGTTTTCACTTAACTTCTCATTTCTTTATGAATTAGAAAGAAATACCTGCCCTATGGCATTGCCTTGAGTATTTCTTCTGGTGAAATACAGTTCTAGGATGAACTTATATATAATAAGTTAAATTTATATGTATTTAAATATGTATTTAAATTTATATGTACTTAAATATCTTATGTGTTTTGTCTGCATGTGTGTCTTCATCATTGCATAATTGGTATGTGCAGGGTCCAGAAGAGGGCATTGGGTTCCCTGGAATTAGAGTTATGGACAATTGTGAGCAACTGTGTGGGTGCTAGTAACCGAAAACAAGTTCTCTGGCAGAGAGTATCCATCACTCTTAGCCATCGCTGTAGTCATTTGTTTGCTTATTTTTTATTGTTTATGTGTGTGAATGACATACTTGTGGAATTCATGGGGCAACATATAGGAATCATGTCTCCTGCCACCATGTGGGCCTTAAGGAGCAATTAAAATGCATGTCATCAAACTAGAGGACAGGTACCTTTGCTGAGCTATTTCTATGGCCTATTCTGAGATCTAGAGAAACCTAGCACTGTGATTTTCATTGGTCAAAACTCAAAAATTACATCTCTCTCTCATAGGCAGAAGTTTCTGTCCCACCAGCGGCATCTAAATAAACACACCAAGGCTCCTATTAATTATAAATTCTCTACTGATAGCTCAGGATTATTACTATCTAGTTGTTACCACTTAAACTGACCCATTAATACTAATCTATATATTGCCATGTGGCTCATGGTTTTACTTGTCCTCCAGCATGTCATGACCCCTCTGTTTCTCCTGGCAACTCCAGACTCCACCCTTCTCCTCCTAGCATTCTCTCTGTGTCAGGTTGTCTCGCACAATCTCTTCCTGCTCAGTTACTGGCCAATCAGCTTTTTATTAACAATGAGAGGAATACAGATTTACCTTGCACAAAGATTGTTTCACACCCCCCCTCTCTGTCTCTCTAAAATAACTTGGATTTCTTAGCTTTCTTTTTGTATATCTGCTATTCTTGCTACTTACATCTTTTTCTCTTCCTCACCATGTGATGTTGATTTTCAGTTTATTGTCAGAGATTTTTGCTTTTTGTCTAATCCTTGCCTACATATTATAAAGCTTAAAATATTTATTGTTTTGTTTTGAACTTGATCATCGCATAAACAGTTCTGGGTGGTCCCTTCCCTTACTGTCAGAACCTCTACTTTCTTAAACCTCACTCAGCATGCAAAAGGGTGTTCCCTTCCCCTTCCTTTTCCTCTTTCTTCCCCTCCCCTCCTCATCCTTTTCCTTCCTTGCTTTTCTCCTTTCTTTCATCCTTTTTTTTCCTCTTAGTTTTATTTTGAGGCTATGTCCCACTATGCAGCCTAGGCTGGCTTCAAATTCCTTCTGTCCTAGCTTCCTGAATTTTGAGATTACAAACATTCCACTCAGGTTCTCATGTATTCAACAAACAAGCAAACAAACAAATGATTTTTACAGAGATTTCCTTCAGAAGAATGAGATTTCTTCTTCTATAACTTCTTGATGGAACATAAATTAATTTCTCATACCCTTTTAATTTGTGCCCCCCCCCAATTTGTAGGTTTTAATAGTTTTAATAAGCATTGCTTTCTTTTGCAAGACCAGGAATGGCAGTTGAAAATTCGACTTTAGAGTTTAAATCTTCAATTATTTTTTGTTGTTTGTTGTTGTTACTTTGTAATATAGAAGACAAATCCTTAGGAGGGATATGAATAATTGTCAAGTATTATTTGTGTATTTTGGAGATGATATATATTTTTGTGTTAGTTACATTAATTTTATCAAATGTAGTCATATTATCAGCAGAGAATTTTGTCTTTTGTAGTAAATGCCAAACATCTCTAGGCAAACATCTATCCAAGCCTAAAACATGTAGGAGAATATACTTAAGGAAAGTGTGTACGTTCTCAATGCACCATCATTGGAATGCACCTATGTAAATAACTATATACCCTTATAAGTTCACAGAATGCAATGGTGTCAAGAGCTAACACTGTTTTCTCAAAGAGAGAGGGATATATTACAAAATAAAAACACATGATAAACATTTGGCTATAATTTATTGATTCCAATAATGGCAAAATGATTGATAATTAGTTTTCTTGGATATTAAAACAAAATTCTTGAACTCATGAGCCTATTTTCTAATGAGGGAGAATGGATGAGAATACAGTCCCAAGAAGAGAAAGCTGTTGTGAGCAGGAGCTGCAGAATCAGCTCTGAAATGTCAACAAACCTGAGCTGTACAACACACAGGCTCTTTTGACTGGTATTGTCTATTATAGAAATGGGAAAGGGTATATTGTGATGTTTCTAAAAGAAGACATTTTTACATTTTTAAAAATATTGTAGACTAGTTCATAGTTTGTTCTTCCCGGAGTTGAACTTGATGATGGAAATGCCTTCCTGACATTCATAACCATTTGGTATCACCCGAGATTTTATACACATGGGAAATAGTGGAAATATTAGAGCTGAGCTGGGAAGCTTGGGGCAATAACAGAGATGTGGACCTGGTAGGTACTAGACGGGTGATACAAACAAAGCCCCAATCTCCCTTCACTGGGACAGCCTGTGTGTGGCATGCATGAAGATGTTACTGCACTGGACATGGCTTGTGTCTCCATTCTGAGAAGCATCCTTATTCCCCCTATATAAGATGCCAAGACTGAAGCTAGCAGTGACCAAGTATGCTACTTGATGGTTAGGAAGCCTTCAGGAAGTCACTTTTTTCTTTATTTTCAGTCCATTATTGTGGACTTGGCTTTATTTGCGAGGCAGAATTCCTGACCAGCTCTGGTACCAAGGACTGTTTGCTGGTCTGTCCCTCCCAGAGGCCAAGGACAGTGCTGGCAGACATGGTGGGTGTTTTTCTTCATATTCATGTGATTGTGATTTACAAATATACTATTCTTTGCATATGCCAAATGCTCTTTTCAGAGCAGCTCAGGGCCCATTCCCCCCCCCCCATCCCCGATACTGGCTCAGGAAAAGCTCCAGAGTCGACTGATGGCTGGCTTGGAAATTCATCCTCTGCAATAAGCCAAAGAAGGATGCCAGATCACTCGGCAGGAGAGCAAAGGCTCCTCAGAGGGTGGGACACAGGCATTCTGTGCTACTCATTTTGCACGACCAAAGGTGATTATCAGTATGCCAGTTTTTGAGCCAACCCTGGGCACTGCAGTTACTAGTTTTTAATACTATGAATAAAACTTTCAGATTCATTCCCCAGGAAGTAAAGGCAGCCAAAATAAAAAAAAAAAAATCACAGTGCAGTGTTGACTTAGGGCACCCAGGCTAAAAAACGAGCCTCAATTTGGGGAGAGTAGAGAGGGAAGGCCAGCAACTCCTTTCTTAGAGATACTCACCAACTAATAGATCTCTGGTCACAATGTATATCATTGCTAATTTCCAAATGGACAAGATACCTCATTTACCAATAGGTCTAAGCTTCAAAAAGAACAATTTTAGCATCATACCCTGACGATGGGTACTAGTTTGTAAGCTCTGTTTATTTATACTTTAAACTAAATATATGTGACATATTTGTCTATGAGGTATTTGGATCTAAAGAGATGGCTGTTTGATGAGGTTATTTGTGTTAATATGCAAAAGGAAAGAAGTAGTTTGGAAGAGCTTTAAGAGTACTGATGCCTTCATTCATAGTGGTTTCATTGCTGACCAGTCTTAGGCAATGGAGCTTCATAGTTTCATAGCACTGTTTGGTGGGTAGTCCTATAAGGTGAGCTGTGGACAGCCCACTCAGATTGATTCTGCAGCATGACTTCGGACTGGAGTAAAGGGGCACTTAAAAAACAAAAAACTCTTAAAAGAACAATAGGTAGAAATGCATGCCTAAGAAGCTTTAAATGACAACTTCTGGGGTTGTCCTTGGCTTAGTGACATTGTCACTTCTACTTTGATTGCCTTTAAGCAAGGGAAACATACTAATACTCATAGCTTTGTGTACTTCACCCATATACTATAGGTATCGGTACCATTTTCTTTTTTAAAAAACTGTGGAATGTTTACATTTGCATTCTTGTTACCCAAGTAGTCTGGTGAGTTTTCAAGATATAAATAACTCCAATTAATAAAACAAAAATTTTCTTTAATTGGTTAAAGGTGATCTTCATTTCAGTGGAGTAATAAAGACTGAGTAAAGACATTCTCCAAGCTGACTTCTATGTGTTAGTTGACACACACTTAGTATTCTCTCTCTCTCTCTCTCTATCTCTCTCTGTGTGTGTGTGTGTGTGAGTGTGAAATAGGCATGCAGTATGTTGATTTTGAAATTTAATATCCATTTCTATCTAAATTTATGGCAGAAAGAACTATAAAGCTTCAAATAAAAAATTTTCAAAAGTAAAATATATGCAACCTCTGTATCTCATTATACAAGTCTAGGATTTTCCCAAGGCATTCCATTGAGTTGCTGTCTAGGCTTCAAAGTGTCTATCAATCCTCCTGCACTGAGTGTTAACCCCGCTTCTGGCCAGCAACCTCATATACCATCTCGAGGGAAGATAAGCAGGGTCCTTTTTCTTTCTTCATCTGGAAGGTCTGTTAGCTCTTCAGAGCAATAGTTTGAGTTCTTGGTGGTGATATATTTTAATTTTGTATGTGACCATCCACATTTATGAGGCCCCATTCAGGCTTTGTCTTTCTTGCCTTTTTAAAAGTGACTTTACCTTTGTATTATTTTAGTAATATAAGCAAAGTCTCCCAGACAAAATTCTGTTACCCTATTTGCAGTCAATAAAAACTGAAAAAAAATATATTAAATTATCTATGCTAAGGAAGAAAATAAAGCATGTCCTAGCAGCATGGAGGTGATGACAGGACCAAGAAAATGAACTATATGGTGAAAAGACAATGGTTTCAAGGCCCAAATATTCTTGCTATCAAATACTTGCTCTACAGCTTGTAAGTCCTGAGACTTCAGAGAGACAATCTAGCACTCTTCACACTTTGGTTCTATGCAAGACAAAGTGAAACCCTACCTTCGATTTAATGTCTAGTGACAGTCCATAATATATACATATATATACACATATAACATATATATATATATATATATATATATATATATATGTATGTATATGTATATATGGCTTGCTTACTGACTGAGCTGCTGGAATGTTTGTAGTAATTACTATAGCAAAGTTGGTGTTGGAAACTGTGATAAAGGATCTGTTTGTATAAATGGCTCTGGTGGTAGTTTGGGTGGGAGCCATATGGGTCGTGGTGATGGCAGAGGAGGTGGTTACATGAATATTGTTGCACAGTGTTGGTGATGTTCCAAGCCTTGAAGGTAGCATTGGTGGTACTTGAGAAAGTAATGGTAAATGGTAGAAATAGTGGGGGTGGAGGGGTCCCCTTGTAATGCTAGCAAGGGTAGTGGTGTTAGAAATATTGCTAACAATTTTCAAGGCAGGTGTGGTAGCATCCACAAAGGTAGAAATGATGGTGGCGATAGTGGGAATGTTTGGAAGTAGAGAAGGCGGAGTTGGTATGAAGCCAAAGGTGTTAATGGCAGAATTTTTGGTGTTGGTAAGGTAAATCTGGTAGATCTTGGACCTAGGTCAAATGCAAATCAGTACTTTTCTTCGTATTAGCAGTATAAGAAGCTAGCAAGATCTCACACCAAAGGTTGCTCCAATTCTAGCTACCAGACATGTTGTATAAAAGTCTTATATCTGAGTTCCCATTCATTGAAATCACTAAAAAATGTATGTATCAAAGACTCTTACAGTTTAAGCAATCATGTGTTCTTTATTTATGTACTATGCTCTATTACTATATATATATATATATATATATATATATATATATATATATATATATACCTCAGCGTTTAGCTATAAAATTAGGATACTGGCTTCTGCATGCAACCATCCTTTAGGTTATAATCGTTATCATTACAGAGTCTTATATAATTCTTAAACAGAGTTAAACAAATTTTCCCATTTGAGAGTCGAGGGGAAATGGAAGGCTTTCTAGATGTAGGGTAACTTTCCAAGGTCACACATGCAGTTGGAGATGAAGACAGGAGTTTGAAGTTTGGGGATCTGTCATGTTTGCTCTTTGACTACCCCGACTCCCCAAGCAGAACTTAGGTGTTCTGGCTCTTGTCTGGCCGTCAGCACCTTACGCAGAGCCAGCCGCATGGCAAGTGGCCTCTAAGTGCGTGTGACATGAACTGGTGAGAATAGCTCACACCATAGACGAACATTCTGCCTGGTGTAAATGTGATGCCTGAGGGTCTCATTACAATGGCCCCTCTGTGCGGAAAATTTCTGGGCTCTGGAAGTTAAACTCATGAGACTAGCCTGAGGGAACCCAGAAACATCTTCCCAGAGGCATCCGGAAGCATCCTCAGAGAAGATGTCTCTGGACAGAGCTGAGACACTAACCTCTTCTCTGAGGTCTTGGGGAGGCACTGATTCTTGCTCCGTTTGTGGGGAGTGTGCTCCTGGTGTTTGGGCTGAGGCTGAAATGTATACCACACATCTGGCGCTGGGGCGGATGACTGGGAGGGCTGCTGTGGTCAGCAGCCAGGGGAGCAAGGCCATTTCAGGGCGGTTAAGCTGAAGTAACTCGAGTACAGCAGGGCCTGAGTCATCGTCCTCAAGGGGAGCTCCCACTCGGGTGGAACCTGACACCTGAACCCATCTGTGGCTTTGCCCTGGCTGGCCCTGTCCTGCCCTGTCTTGTCCAGGACAGCTCAACTTGGAGAGGACAGGACAGGACCCACTTGGTCCTAGCCCAGAGGAACTGAGCCCGGTCTGGAAAGCCAGGAGCTCCGAGCAGAGACAGTGATGTCAGCAAGGGTGGGACATAGTTTGAACTGAGATCCTGGAGCCCTGTGTCTCTGGGTCACTGTGTCCATTCATGAACCACCCACTTTCCTTCTCCTGCACCTCCTTCTTCCTATCTCTGTGTCTGCTTCCTTTGCTCTTGTTCTGAATATCTACATAAACATCTGTGTAAATCTTTTTTTTATCGTTTCAGTATATCTTTTTTTTATTTTTTTGATTTTTTTTATTTAAAAAGTTTCCATCTCCTCCCCTCTTCCTTCCTCCCACTTCCTTCCCCTCCCCTCCCCCCATACCCTCCCTCCCTCCCTTTTCAGGCCAAGGAGCCATCGGGGTTCCCTACTCTATGTTAAGACCAAGGTCCTCCCAACTCCCCCCAGGTCCAGGAAGGTGATCAACCAAGCTGACAAGGCTCCCACAGAGCCTGTCCATGCAGAAGAGTCAAAGATCAGCGCCTTTGTCCTTAGCTTCTCAGTCAGCCTCCACCGTTGGCCACATTCAGAGAGTCTGGTTTGGTCGCATGTTCCATCAGTCCCATTCCAACTGGAGTTGGTGATCTCCCGTTAGTTCTGTCCCACCGTCTCCATGGGTGAACGCACCCCTCACGGTCCTGACTTTCTTTCTCATGTTCTCTCTCCTTCTGCTCCTCATCAGGACCTTGGGAGCTCAGTCCAGTGCTCCAATGTGGGGCTCAGTCATTTTCTTCATCTATCGCCAGGTGGAGGTTCTATGGTGATATGCAAGAAATTCATCAGTATGGCTATAGGAACTGGCCTTTTCAGGCTCCCTCTCCTCAGCTGCCCAAGGAACTAACTTTGGCCTGTTAGTTTGGGTATTTATTTTTCCTACCAAAGAAAGGCTTGGTTGATTTTATTTTTGTCTAGAATTTGATTGGTTTGGGAGCACCCATTTAAAGGACTTTTAAAAATGACCCTTTCGTGCAAGGCTGTAAGTGCTTGAGAATTCAAATAATTGAATGGAATGGGCTTTTCAACACAGATAATGAAGTCAGTTGCCCAAGCCTAGTTTTCCATGAATGCTGAACTGGTTGCCTAGGAATGTCCTTGTAGGACTTGCATCAAGGTGCAGAGGAATAGTAGTCATTGTAGTCTTGGTGGTCTAGGGACCCAAAATATCAGCCTAAGTTTAGCAGAGCTGGCCACAAGAGGAAGATTTACCTCCCTTCTTCAAATATGACTACCCTTTGATAAGTACAGAAAATTTATGTCTTTTGTCATCTCAATATTCAAAATACTTAAAAATTGTGTCACACTGATAGTGAAAACTACCATTTGATTGTTCCCCCACTCTCAGAAAACCCTTGTTAGAGTATTTTATGTCAAGGCATAGAACACTGGCCTCTGATCTCTGTGACCCACTCCTTGCCTCCTCCAGTCAAATAGTGGGCTGGTTGCTGTCTGATAGCATTCTGCAGATTCTGAATGAGGGAGAATCTGTAGGAGACCAGTAGGAGGGGTGCAGTCCCCCTTCTGACCCTTCTCTAAAATAGATACCATGAAGGAGGAAGCAACTGAAATGTGAATAAAAAAAATTAGGGCCAGGAGGTTGGATGCTGAAGTATTACAATGCAGTTCATAGAATGAAATATTTCTGATGATAAACTGAGGAGACAGAAATGAAAAGAAATAAGAAAGGATGAGCAGGATGGAGGGAGGCAAAGAGGTAGCTAGGCAGAGAGACACAGAGGACATGCCAATCCAGATGGCTAGATAGAGTAATCTGATGATGCATTGGAAGATGATGCTTAGAAGCTCTTCTCACACTCCACGTTGTTCCCAGGGCTACTCCGCAAACTTGGCCGGCACAGCCTGTGGTGTCTCATCTGTGTATAACGCCCAACCTAGTCATGAGAAAAACACCAATGGAACAACCTCAGCCCCACCCCTCCTGTGCCCTTGTCCTCTGATGAACCACAAAACACGCAAATGTCTAAGTTCACTTTATTAGTGACTTCGAAGAATTTCAAAGTCCTTCCATATCTCCTCATACATAGCTAATGGCATTCTGCCTCCACAGCAGAAAGAGTTTTGGTGAAAGCATTCAAGGCATTCCAAAGGGACAAGACACAAAGTCTTGGAAGCTAAATGTCCTAAGTATTTAACAAATAATGATCATTTAAAATAATCTACCCAGGTAATTGTAATTTTAATTTGGTAACTCTTACAGAATAAATGCAAGCCTTGTTATAGAAACCTGACACTGAAGATACTTCCTTGAGATATTTTCTTTCCCTTATGGATAAACCAGCTATTAGATTTAGGGTCTATTTTTGGAGAAAGCGTACCCAAAGAATCAGGAGTTTTCTTACTCCTGGTCTCTGCTACAGTTGGGCATTCCATAGTATTGCTCATCGGTTTTGTGTGGAGAGAATGAAACTCACCATGATGGCTTTCCCAGAGTATACTGTGGTACTCACCGTGACCTTGGTTTGTTGCAGGCAAGACATGAAAAATGTCAGGATGGCTAACACATACATTGTTAACATCAGTGTACTGAGGGAAGCTCTTCCAAATTCAACTATGGGTGGGTTTTTGATGACCCACAGAAAATGCAGACATGTTTCTTATGACTAGCTGCACAGCACAGGAAGCAATGATCTTGACCATTCATTTCTGATGAGTGAGCTCAGTTTTAGGGGTTTCTGACCACCATGGTTTGAGTAAGAACACATCACTTGGATTTGAACCATTCCAGTAACCTGAGAGAATAAGAGGGTGCCAAAGACTTAACAGACAAAGGCTGCCTGGGGTTCCCTGGCTTCTTAGAAAGCAAAGTGGTGCATCTCCATCTATCACCATAAATGGCCTGCCTGAACTTCTAGTGTCTTCAGTTTGCGTCATAATATTTCATTCAGCTACCCATTCGTTACCCACACATTCTGAAAGCAAATAACGTTAATGTAAACAACTTGGGGAGCATTGTTCCATCTGCTGAAAATGTGCAGTAGTTGGTTTGCCCCTTGTCTAAACTGGGGCAGCTACTCTCAGGCAAGTTTGGGAGGTAAATGAACTGTCTGGATGCTTTTCTTGGCAGTCTCTCTTATTAGTGGGAGGTGGCAGTAACGAGAACATGAGGAAGACGGAAAGTGTTTACTTAAAGTCATGGCCAAATGGCGAGGGAGAGTTAAGATAAATCATAAGCTGTCAATGATGACAACTTCAAACTGCTACTAGTTCACTCCTGTTTATGAAGTCTCAGATGCTGCACTCGGAATGTGAAAGAGTTTAGGAAAGCCTTATTGGTAGACGTGGCTGACTGAGTACATCCGTGTTAGAGACAAAAGGTAGCAGCCGAGCACATGAGGAATACTAATGGCAACGTAAGGTCCTGTTCCAGTCTTCCTGGGTGAGCCAATGTCCAGTCATTGGCACTCCGATCTCCCATTAAGACTCAGTCTGTGCTTGCCATACTTTTGATGTGTGGCAAACCATAGCATAATATGGCCAAGGGGGATGAAATTAATCGAGTTTATTGCTTGTCTGGTTGTCTTTCTTGTCTAGACAACTTTGCTGGGATACTGAGTTGCAGCTCAGACCTTGGTATATGTGAACAAAAGGTCACAGTATTTTTGAAGCTATTCCTCAGTGACTTTCATAATTTTACCCCAACTTCCTTGGTTAATGAATATTCAAAGATTCAGCGTGTGCTGGATGTATATCACAGAAAACAAGACAATGACATCCTTCTGTCTGTTATCTGTGCCTTCAAAGCACCTTCCTTGAAGAATTTTAGAAGTGGCAAATTCACCCAGAATTTCCACTGAGAGACATCCACAAAAAAGATATAACTCTTTTTATTATTATTTTTCAGAAGAAAACCAAACTATTATTATCTGGTACTGTTTTAAAAAACAAATTTTAAATTCCTGGTTTTAAAGAAGGGGAGATAGGATTTGAGAAGAAAAAGTATGCTATGGTTTGAATATGAAGTGTCCCTGCCCAGCTGGTTCACATACTAAACACCTGGTTCCCAGGAAGTGGCATTATTGGAAGACTGAGGATTCTTTAGGAAGAGATCTAGTTGCAGGACAAAGGGCTCTAGGGATGTGGTTTTGAATGTCATTTGGTTCCTGTGAGCTTGTCATTATTGGCCTTCCTAATGCTGCTCCCCTTCCATACAGTTCCTCATGATGTAGTGACCTCCAAACATAAAGTTATTTCAGTGCTACTTCATAGCTGTAATTTTATGAATCATAATGTAAATAAATGATATCCAGATGATCTTAGGCGACCCCTGTGGAAGGGTCATTTGACCCCCCAAAGGAGTTGTGGCCCACAGACTGAGAACTGCTGCTCTAAGCCCTTCTCCCCTCCCTACTTTGTCTGCAGCTAGTGGTTCAGTTAAGTTTTAAAACTCCCATTTGTTACTTCTGTTGGGTAGAAGAAAATAATATGCCTGCTAGTAACAACTGAAGAAAGGGGCCTGAGAAATGAACTTGAGGGTTATAAGGGTGATAGAAAGGGGCAGTACTTGAAGGGGGGTCTTCTTCATCTAATCTGCTGTGAGTTAAATTTATTCTTCTCAAGAGACATAGTGCTTTGGCACTCTCATATTTAAATGTGACTTTGTTTGGAAATGGGGTCTTTTCCTACATCAGATTAGTATGAGCTCATTAGGGTGAGCCTCAATCCAATATGACTGTTTTGCTTAAGTGGAGTTTTGGACATACACACACACACACACGAGGAAATCCATGTGCAAACGAAGGCGGAAATCTCAGTGATGTGCCTATAAGCTGTGGAATGCCAAAGGATGCCAGCGATTACCAGATACAAGGCGAGAGACACAGAACAGACCCTCTCCCAGCCCTCAGAAGACAGCGAAAGCACCGCCAGTACCTTGATCTTGGATCTGTGGAAAGAGATCCTTGAGACAGTAAACATATGTTGTCTAAGCTGCCCAGTTTGTGGTGTACTCCCAGAAAATAAATGCAGAACCAGATGGTAGACCTAGCTGTGAAACCATCAGGCTGATGGGAGGAGAATGCAAGATAGAGGGGAACTCTGCATGTATCAGCCACAAGAAATGGCGTCCAGAAAGTTCTGACCAGTAAAAGATGACTGCCTTAACCAGGGTCTGTCTTGGTCAAACTAGTCATGACAATTGGATACTATTCAAAAACAAATTTTATGGATAACAAAGAATCTCAGAGGACTTCTGATTGGAGAGCACTGTAGCACTTGAGCAAATTGCTCACCAGGAAACAAGTTAGCTTTCTTGGCTGAGAAAATTATACATTTTTCCATATGTGTTTATTTATCTGTGTGTGTGCATGTGACATATTTGTATATGTGTGCGTGCTGTGGTGTGTACACATACAAATCAAGGAAATCATGTGACATGTATTTTCAAAATATGCTTCAAAAAAGAAGGAATAATTTTTTAACCCCTCCCCCCCACCAAAAGTTCAGTAATTACTATTTCTTAACTCTGAAGCTTCTTTGGTTAGTTTCAAGCAACTGTATTCTGAAATATTAGTCTACCATCACTTGGCCACACAAAGGAAATGTTTTTAAAATACTTGATTAAGGCAATATGTGGAACTGTATCTTCCCTCATTAACATCTCTTAGAGTTTTCTAGATTTTTACCTTTTCTAAGACTACTAACTTGCCTTGTTTTGCTTGGGCCTTCTGCCTGGCTAATATGTCTTTAAATGTCTTTTCTGTGGTGACGCCTAAAAAAGAGCTTTGCTTTGATGGGATCATGGCCTCCACTCAATGACAACCTGGAATTTCCTCTCTATACTAGGATGAGAGGGGAATGAAATGATCCTCTCGTTGATTCTCACTGTACCACTGACAGCTGGATAAGGTTCTAGAGAGACTTCCTAAAGACCCAAGGATGTCACTAATTGAATTCACAAACTCACACAGACCTAAACCCTGTCATGATGGAGCACCACAGAACCTAAGTAACCCAGGTATCTGTCTCTCTGTAAAAACACAAGTCATTCAGTCTCATTTCAAGCTGACCAGTGTAAGGCGGTGTCTTCCCAATGGAAGATCTTCTTGCCCTTGTTCATAAATGAGCATCCAGCTGGCTCCAGGGGATCAGTCACTTCAGTAAATACAACAAAACACAGATTAATTCAAGTAGCCACATAATGCTGAATGGATTCAGTTATTTATCAAATCACTTTTGGATGCTGATGATAACTCACAGAACGGACAAATTTTCTAATCCTGTAGAAGCCAAGTTTCAGTAAGAAAAATCAGAAGGAAATAAAACAATTGTTCAAGAATGAGATTAGTGCTGGAAGGAAAATTGAAAGACTGGTGTGCATAGGAACAGGTGCCTCGGCCCTCACAGGAAGGAGGGAAATGAATAATTCTTTTTGAGAGCAGGAAATGTTCACTTTACAATTGCAGAGTACCATAGGCGATGTAAGCGTGGGGCCCAGGGACCACAGAGAAGGGAAATCCCTCCCTTGGATTTTATTCCATCTTGAATAACTCTGTGAATCTATAGATATATTCCCAGTCTTTTATTTATTCACAAGTTTCAATAAGAGATTATGCATTGCACAAGTCGTGGTGTGTGGCTACAATGGTAATTTTTTAAAGCATGTGATTTTACGACTCTTCTAAACTTCAAAAGTCTGTCCCAAATAGAAATTGCTGCTCACACCATATTCTCCAAACTTCCTATTTCAATGTTCTTTCCTATGATCTACTCTCAGTCTTACAAAAGAAGAGATTAATGAGAACAATGCCTGTCTTCAGCAGGTAGCCCAGTATGAAATATCTTTTCCCAGAGATGTGGGCTTTTTGCAGGAAGCCCTTGCTTGAACAGGTTAGGGAAGTCAGCTTGGCCATTGATCATATGTCCTTGAATAATGTTTTTTTTTCACGGTTTATTTTTTTTTTATTTAAAAATTTCCATCTCATTTTCATTTTTGTTAAGTTTATTCCTGGATATTTTATAAAGCTGCTATAGCTGTTTAAAGCCAGATTCTGTTTTGGATTTCTGCCCTGCAACAATACTAATGGTATCTATGTGTTAGCTTTGTATCCTTTAGTATTGTTGAATATATTATTCCTAATAAAAAAAATTTCCATCTCTTCCCCTCCTCCTCCACCTTCCCTCCCCTCCCCTCCACCTATACCCTCCCTCCCTCCCTCTCCATGCCAAGGAGCCATCAGGGTTCCCTACTTTATGTTAAGTCCAAGGCCCTCCCAACTCCCCCCAGGTCCAGGAAAGTGATCAACCAAGCTGACAAGGCTCCCACAGAGCCCGTCCATGCAGAAGAATCAAAGCCCAGCGCCATTGTCCTTGGTTTCTCAGTCAGCCTCCACCGTTGGCCACATTCAGAGAGTCTGGTTTGGTCTCATGTTCCATCAGTCCCATTCCAACTGGAGTTGGTTATCTCCCGTTAGTTCTGTCCCACAGTCTCCATGGGTGAACGCACCCTTCACGGTCCTGACTTTCTTTCTCATGTTCTCTCTCCTTCTGCTCCTCATCAGGACCTTGGGAGCTCAGTCCGGTGCTCCAATGTGGAGCTCAGTCATTTTCTTCATCTATCGCCAGGTGGAGGTTTTATGGTGATATGCAAGAAATTCATCAGTATAGCTATAGGATCTGGCCTTTTCGGGCTCCCTCTCCTCAGCTGCCCAAGGAACTAGCTGGGGGCATCTCCCTGGAAACCCGGGAACCCCTCTAGAGTCAAGTCTCTTGACAACCCTCAGATAGCTCCCTTAATTAAGATATATGCTTCCCTGCTCCCATATCCACCCTTCCTGTATCCCAAGCATCCCATTCCCCCGAGCTCTCCCCATTCAAAACTCTGTCTTTACTTTCCTTAACTATGAAATGAGTTTAGTAATACTTGAATCATAACATGGCAGTAAGAAATACAGAGCCTTTGGTCAAATGTATGGAATAGTTCTGTACAATATTGGATATCAGCAAGTTTACCTTTTTCCTCATTTGATGATACAGGCATGATTCATTGTCCTGGAAACTAATTTAGGAAACGAATGAGTTATTGATTCCAACAATGTGGACTCCACCATGGTAATATCATAGTAGAGTTTCACTACACTTAGTTGAAACTTATCATATCTTATAAAAAATGATATCTCCGGAAGATGGTAGCATAGCCTGCCAGTGCTTTTTTCTCATAGTATCATATCACAGTACTTTAGATTATAGTCACCCACCATTTAGACAAGTACATTTTAAATGTTCCATTGTAAAAGTGATAGATAAGTGACATCTATTAATTATCCTGATTCAATCATTGCATATTTTATACATTAGTCAAGATCTCACACTCTACTCCATTAATAAATCCTCTTATGGTTTGTTGGCTAAAATATTTGAAAATAGGAAACCTCTGAGAGATGGTTGCTCGTGGCATGAAGAAAAATACCAGTCTTGTGTCACCTGTACAAGAAAACCCAGTAGCAGTATATATTTTATGTATTTCCCAACCAGATCAAGTTTTAAGGATTAGCAAGAAAAGAAATCAAATTGCCTTCTTAATTTGTTCTAATTAATAGTGAATTTCTATCATAAGAACCTTAGACTTTTTAAAATGATAACAACCAAAGACAGGGACTCAGAGAACCTTCAAGTGCATTTTATAGCTATGATATTTTTTATGAAATTTAGCTTTGTGGGGCTCCTTTTTAACTTTCCATAGTTCCCACCCTGATCGCTGATGGTTTCTCGTCCCCTGATGCCAATTACCAGGTAATGACTTATGACAGTGAAGGTATTACTTCCAACTGTGTACTCTCCCAGGTATGAGCCAAGACTTGAGTGTTTCTTGGAATTTATTTGTTTATGTGTTTATTTTAAGA
Source organism: Arvicola amphibius (assembly GCF_903992535.2). Lineage (NCBI taxonomy): Eukaryota > Metazoa > Chordata > Mammalia > Rodentia > Cricetidae > Arvicola > Arvicola amphibius. The sequence goes on from NC_052048.2 coordinate 91,650,864, forward strand.
GTTCTTAATGAAAATGCAATGGTGACAGGAGCTGAAATAACAGCCTCTTCATTCTTTAATCCCAGTCTTTAGTCCTCTTTTTATTATTGTAATTTTAAAAATATAATTTAATTACTGCATTTCTCAGTCTGTATTCTTCCTTCAAACCCTCCCATATACTTCTTCCAACTCTAAATTTATGGATTTTTCAATATATATATTTTCAATATATATATATATATATATATATATATATATATCGTATTCAGTCCATATAATGATACTTTTGTGTATATTTTCAGGACTAACAATTTGGTACTAGGTGATCCTTACTCTTTTACCAAGGGAGTATGTTTCTAAACTATTTCAATTTTTGTGTGTGTGTGATGAATTAGTATTAGATCAATTCACTATATGTTAAAGGTTTTCTTCTACTCAATCCCTTAACCAGATCATATGTGAAGGTCTGGGCCATGGTTGTTTGCCCATCTTTTTAGCTTCATTTCAGAGCTCACAATTCCTTTGTTTCTGGTACTGAGGAAACAGGCCTAGTATCTATTTGCCTGGGGATGAGAGATAACTTTTTATGGAAGATCTGGGTTTTTATTTTGTTTGTTGTCTTGTTTAAAGACCCTGTTTCTGAAATGTCTCTAGGTTAATTTTATTTCTTTTTCCATGCAGTACTTTCCTTATTTATTACGTCTGTCTCCTGCCCCATGTGAGCAGCCTAAAAGATGCGAAGATGGCAAGATAAGATATTCCAGTTAGAGTCAGGGGTCTGGATCGGGATCTGAGAGGATGCCATGTGTCCTAAAAACAGTACCAGAGAGTTCTGACTGTGTTTACTTGGCATTGGCCAAGCTGATAATAAAGAGGACTTCAATTTCTCATTTAGTTCAGTGCTTGTTTTTGTAGACTCTTGGGGGATTTTTATAGGGAAAGGCTGTGAGATTATAACGGGATTCAAGATTTCTGGTCCTTTATTCCCAGGGCAATGCCATCTAACATCACCAAAAACTTACCCCTCTTTTCCTAAAATATGGCTTTCCCTTTGCGAATGCTGCCATCTAATTCTTTTATAGATCTGAAAGGTAAGCCTGTTTCTTTTCCATGTCGTTTTATTCGTTGGCATGGCAACACATATGGTATCTGAAATCATAGTGAGATAAAGGAGCCATTAGAAACTACTGAGCTGGTGGTATAAGTCCATGGAAAATAAGTCTCAGCTGTAAAAAGTAGCACGGGACTAGACTTTTGGGGTGATGATGTCAGCATGGATGTGCTTATCTGACTGGCCACTTTCAGAATGACCAAACCAAGGATTCGTTTTTCTCTTTGGTGGAATTCATGTCTTTCCTCATGTGGGATAGGAAGAAATGCTCATTTGCCATGTAGAGGGTTTTTTTTGGCATGTTACTACTTCCCATTCGACTTTTGTTCAGGCAGGTGAGCTGAGCGCTATTTTAGTCGGAGGTGAAAAATGGCAGTCCATTTAAAATCTTACTGGCTTAGCGAGGAAAAGTAAAACTAAATCAAAACCAAACACATAGTAGGCATTAATGAATGTGAAATTACTTAAAGCCCTCATTTAATCTTTCATTCATCCCGGAAGGGCCGTGGGAAACAACAGAAGTATTTTCATTCATCCCGGAAGGGCCGGGGGAAACAACAGAAGTGTGAATAAAGCAGCACAGCAGAAGCCTTGAGTGATGGGCAGAGAAAGACGAGAATGCCTCTTAAGCCTTGCTGTGTCTGTGGTCCTTATCCTATGAAGACACCTTACAAGTTCCCTTTGAAAGAGTACACCGACTTTGTTTCCAATTCCTAATTAAGAAATAGGTGTAGGAAAGGACTTTCTGAATAAAACTACATTCTCTCAGAATTTAATATCAACAATTGATAAGTGACCCTTCATCAAACTATGAGTTTCTTTACACCAAAGGAAAACAGTCAAGAAATACATGATCCCACAAAATAGGAGGGTATTCTTGGCAACTATGTATCTGATAGAGGATTAATAGCTAAAATAAGTAATAAACTAAAAAGGAGTCATGAAAACAAAAAAAAAAAAAACCCAACTAAAAATTGGCTTATGGATCTGAACAGAGAGCTCTTAAAAGAAGAAATCCAAATGGCTAAGAAATATCTTTAAAAGTAACCAACATCATTAGCAACTAGGAAAATGCAAATTAAAACTACTTTGGTATTTCATCTTAGCCCGGTTAGACTTGCTAAGATCAGTAAACCAACTGACAATAAGCGGTGGAGTCGAGGTGAGGAAAGGGGAACACCCATCCAATGGTAGTAGGAATGCAAACTGGTACAGCCAATCTGGAAGACGGCATGCAAACTTCTCAAAATCCTGATTAATGGAGATATATTTGAAGATCCAAATGAGGATCAGTAACTTATTCTGCCTTCATCAGTAACTGATCAGTAGATCTTGGAGTAGATGGGAGCTCACAGAGACTTCACAACTGGGCATAGTGTAGAGAATGGAATTTTTTTGAGTCACCATGAGATGTGCCAGCAAAGCCCTCCCTTCAGGACTGAGGGAGCTGTGTGGAAAAGGGGAAAGAAAGATTGTAAGCTCCTGAAGAGGGGTAATGTCTCTGAGGATCAGTGTCTTCCAGACCCAACAGGACTGATAGACATATGAACTCTCAGAAGCTGTGGCAACACCCATAAGGCCCACACAGGTTCAAACCAGACCAGATCCCAGCACTGAGGTAAGGAAATGAGCATAGGCTCCCACCCTTAACCAAGACGTTAACTTAAATTGACATACACTCTCAAGGGGAAAATTTGTTTTCTCCAATGTAGACTCACTGGGTATATTAATCACTTTTAAGATAGCTCTGATGTTCCCCAGTAGAAGGCCAACACAAGGCAAACTCAATGATATTTTTTTTTAGACATTTTGTCTCATAATGCTTTTTTGGACATTTTTGTTTTATTGGCCTTTTGCCTATATATTATGGTTTTTAACTATGTTTGTTTGCTTGTTTTTGTCTGTGTGTATTTCTTGTGTTTTTTTCTCCTTTTTTCATTCTTCTACTTTTGGCTTTGCCTGCCTGCTTGTTTTCTAAAAAGAAATGAAGAACATAGAGTTGAGTGGGTGGGAAAGTGGGGAAGATATGGGAGGAGCTGGGGGAGGAGAAACTGTGATCAGAATATACAGTATGAAATTTTTCCAATGTGCTTATTTTTCCATGTAAGCATATTGCCTATCTATCAGAGACATGCCCTCATGGACCTTCTTGAGTGGCTGGCCTCCACTCACATTTCCATTGTATTCAATTATCTGTCGACTTCTTTTTCTGAAACAACTGTATTAGTTAAAGTATAGCTATTTTATCATAAATAATTCTGATCATTCAAAAGAGTCATGAACAAAATTTTATAGCTTGATTTGGTATGTGTATAAGTGTGTGTGTACACATATGTGCTTCAAAGGGATAGAAGTTGCTGTTTCATACAGTCTATCATTAGACCTACACTAACATATAATTTTCCAAGGATGCCCAGGGAAGACAGGGATAATAAAGACTGCTTTTGTTATTAAATACTACTAATCATTTTTCATAGACATTATGTGATTGATATTAGAATATTGAAGATAACATATATGTATCAAGTTTAACAGTTTTATAGTTAGCTATTAGATATATTACACATATTCCTGTTTTTTAAATCTTTCTGATCAGTTATTATATGAGCATCTTAAAAATTTCCAATTACAATTTTATAATCATATTTCATTTGTCAAACTTGTACTTTGAATAGAAAAAGACAATCAAGGTAGTCAGGGTTGAAAAAGCTCATGATCATTTTTGATGAGCATTTTGAGAGCATAATTGTCTAACTGTTGCCTAAAAGGACAAATAAACTCTGTGAACTTGTGGAGAAGCAATGTTAAGAAGTTGCTCTGAATGCAGCTGATGGAGAAAAGAGGAAATGAATGGAGAATTGAGGATTCATTGTGTTATCTATGGTATCTATAGAAGACTTGTCCTAGGCTTCTCCACTGACAATTATTTCATGAAAAAATGACATTGTATTGTATCTAGTTAGAAAACACCCTGTCCTGTACAATGTAACATCTTTAGAACTTTCGGCATTTCTAATACAGTACATACTTTGTGAGCAATTGTCATGCTGTATTGTTTGATAAATAAGGACAAAGAAGTATCTCCTGTGTGTTCAAAAGTCTTTTCGGCATAATTTTGATCTGTGATTGGTTGTAATTTTAGACTTGAATCTTGTGAATGCAGAGAGGTGATTGTAAAAGAGTAAAAGTATAGGGGGATGTTTATCATTAGAGTATTTAAAGTACTACATAGACAGCCAGTTTATTTAATTAAATTATGTAGTATTTTATACATTAGTAGATAGTATTAAACATTAATTCTTATTCATGTTAGAAAATATTTTGTCACTATTGCACAGAAAAGAAGCCAATGCAAGCATGCATATAATTATTTTATAGCCCAATGATAAAGAATAACTTTTTATTAGATAAAAAGTGACACAGAACAAATTAATTATTGAAGATTATGATATACTTTTACCCTTTTTTATTAATATTTTTTCACTGTTGCCATTTAGAACATTTGTTCTACTAAACAAGAGGGCAGAGTTTGAACTCAGGCCCAAGGGGCACTCAGCTGTCACCTGATTGCTGATGATAAGTTCCTCTCTGCTTCACAGTCTTCCTTACCTTTCCAGTGAGTAACCTTTACATGTGTATTCCAGCTATTTTACCCCTCAGACAATTCCAGAGTTACTGGAGTGAGAGCCTGAAGTAGACAATGACTCATGAAAATGGCCCTTGGATTCTTTGTAGAAATCATCTGAATATTAATATAAGAATAATACTGTTGCAAAGACTGTATGCAAGACACCTTATAAAGCAAAGTTAATAGATATCCTCATTCATATTTTGGCAGTCTCAATTCTAAACTGTAACAACAACAACCACAAACCAGTTATCAAATAAGTGAAGGAAGGACTGGTGAGTACATAATTTCCCTCTTTGACTGATTGTTCCAAAGTAGCATAATGTGAATGTTCTTTAAGGTAAGAATAGTCTACAAGGGACAATCCTATGAGTTTAGTGCTTAGAAAACAATATGCTATTTGTATAGGTTAAGAAGGAAATGCCAGGGTTTCATGTGAAAATGGAGAACACTGGGGTGTTCTTGGAGTCACTTGACAAATTAGAACATGTGTAATAACTTGTTTGGGCATTTAGCAAATGTTTAAAAATCCTACTGTGAATCTAAGTAAATTTTTTTCTAAAATTCAGAGTACATGGGAGCAGATGATGGACCAGTAGAAAATAAAGGGCAGGAGAATGCCCTTAATTATATGGTATGAGACATAATGGAGCCTGAAGGGAATGAAAATTAAGGTCCTCCTTGTTCATAATTTATCCAAGATGATATATACTAGTTAAATCTGCTGATAACACAGAGCTGAGTAAGGAATAACCCTTCAACTAGAAGTAAGAAATATTCAGAATCTTTGAGATTACACCTCTGACTTTCAAATTCTCAAACACTGATTAATGCTAATTCATCAACCTTTACATCTGGAGGAGACTGTATGACTTATCGAGAAAGTATAGAAGACCCAATCAAAAGTTGTTTTTGGCAAAAAGAAAGATGATTGCAAGAGTATAATTTGAATCCTTGGATTGCTTTGGACAATGCCAAGACCTGGGACTGGATTCTAGATAAGGCAAGTTTCCCAGCCTCCTATTTCAGTCATGTCAAAAAGAAGGAGCAGAGAATGAAAGTGGTGCACAGATTTTTTTTTTCACTCAGTGGGATATTCCAAAATTGAAGCTTGTCATCAGGGCCAACTGTCTCAGGAGGACTAGACTACCATGAGTTCAACACCACAAACAACACACAGATTCAAGGTATGTGGAGAATCTAGCTTTAGACTTCCTTAAACTCCACATAAGTATAAGATATACTGTCTTTCTCCCAAAGAATAAATGCAATGTATCCATTCTACTTGATAGTAAACATCATATTTTTATTCCCAATACAGAGGGTGTAGACATTTCATATAGAAGGAAAGGTCACTGATATTCATATTTCCCCTGTTTTTCTCACTACTCTACATCTTTCTGAACAGAACATTTGTCTGGAGTGAAGAACAGTGTTTGTCTCCATTTTGATAACAGCAAAAGAAAACTACAGACACCACTTGAATTTAGAAGATCCCATTTTTTTTAACTAAACTGTGTGGTTACATTCTTGAAACACAGCTGGAAGGGTTGGGTTTCCAAAAGTGCTATTTTGGTGGCACTGTGGGACACTCTAAGGGCTGAAGAATTCTACAGTCTGGCTTGGTTCTTGGAGTAAATTACTTAGGAGGAGAGAAACTACTTGAATGAGCATTGTTCCAGGGATGTGAGTGGCAGGGATAGCCAAAGCTTTTTTAGGTTGAAAGTTGAAAATAGAACCCTATACCAGATTCTGAAGTAACGTTCATTTATTTGGTGTGTGACTGATACACATGAGTAGAGCAGACAGTAAAGGCTTGAATGCTATGGGATAATGCTCTTGTACACTGCAAAGATTTGTTATTCATATTGGTTTAATAAAATGCTGATTGACCAGTAACCACACAGGTAATATAGATGGGGCAACCAGACTAGAAGAATTATGGGAAGAGGAAAGGCAGAGAGTCAGTCAGAAACTAGACACAAAGGAAGCAAGATGAGAATGCCTTACTGAGAAAAGGTACCACATCACGTGGCTAAATATAGACAAGAATTATGGGTGAATTTAAGCCACAAGAGCTAGTTAGTAATAATCCTGAGCAATAGGCCCAACAGTTTATAATTAATATAAGCCTCTGTGTGTTTATTTGGGACTGTATGACTGTGGAACTGGGTACTGGAACAGAAACTTCTGTCTACACTTGAAAGGGGTAGTGAAGCCATCACTTTCACATAGGTCTTAAAACTTTTTCTCTAACTCCTGGGTCCTACATCTGAAAAATACTCTTAAATTATTGCATATGTTGGGGACATCACAGCCAAGCAGTGTCATCACCAGGTATCTTTTGAGTTCTAGAGATTGCAGGTGTGAAGAGAGTTCACACTTGGTTGGAGTTCAAAGATACAGAATGAGACAGTGTTACGACAGAGTGTTTTCTTCTAGAACTGGAAGGGGGTACTAGGATTAGGAGTGAAAAGTTGAGGCTTAAGGTCAAAGAAGAATTCAGAAGAAAGCTTGAAGTTGTGGAGGAGTGGTAGAGCATTTGCTTCACATGAACACAACTTAAGGCTCACCCTGTCTTAGTTACTTTTCTATTGCTTTGATGAGATACCATGACCAAAGGAAGTAACAGGAGAGAGGGTTTATTGGGCCTCATAATTACAAGGGTTAGAGTCCATGAGTATCATTTGAGGAGCATGGCAGCAGGCAGGCAGACATGGCATGGGAGCAGCATTGGGGGAGCTTATATTTTTATCTGCAAGTGGGAGGCATGTAGTGATGAGGTGAGCAGGCTTGCTTTTTGTCCTGCCTGGCTCCTGCATGGCTAGCTTAGCCCTGGAAATAATAACACAGAAACTGTATTCATTTAAACACTGCCTGGCCCATTTGTTCTGGCCTCTTATTGGCTAACTCTCACATCTTGATTAAATTAAATTTAATCATTTCCATTAAATCTTTGTTGCACCACAAGGTGGTGGCTTACCGGGAAAGATCCTAACCTACGTCTGTCTCAAGACGGAGATTCATGGCGTCTGCCTGTCTCTGCTTTCTTCCTCCCTGCCTACCTATGTTCTGACCTATCAGGCCAAGCAATTTTTTTATTAATTAACCGATGAAAGCATCAGATAGTTAGAAGACCCTCCTACATCAGAGGCAGAGAGCTATAGCATGATTAATAAAAACTCAGAGACAGTTATGGGAGTTCAAACCATTTAATTGGGAAAGGCATGGACTTTTGAAGGTTCAAAGCTCATCCCCACTGACATACATCTTTCAACAAGACCATACCTCCTAATCCTTCCCAAAGAGTTCCACCAACTGGGAACCAAACATTCAAATGTATGAACCTGTGGGGACCATTCTCATTCAACCACCACAAAAGACCAGAACATGATATGGGGAGAGGGAGAAGGAGAGAGAGAGAGTGAGAGAGAGAGAGAGAGAGAGAGAGAGAGAGAGACAGAGACAGAGACAGAGACAGAGACAGACAGAGACAGAGAGAGTTCAGAAGAAGAGATTGCAAATCTTAAAGATATTAAAAAGGACCATGAGCCATGAGCTAAGATTCATATTCCTTCAAGCTGTCAAGAAGCCATGGAGCATGGAATAATTCAGCTAAACTTTCAGCACATAATAATGAGAGTGTTCTATGAACACAAGAAAAGAGATTCCATTTTTTGGTAAACATGCTCTCATATCTCACCTAATCTTTCTGTGAATTGGTTTTGACTTATGAACGATGTTTTGTCCTTAGGAAATATTTGGTGTTCTTTGCAGTAATCTGAACAACAAGCCTACATAAATTTAGAAAATGGACGCCATTTTGTAAAAGGGCCCTTCCTGTTCAAGGCATTCTGAGTCCTGACAACATGTTAAAGATGAAGGCAAGGATGTTGTAGCAATTGGAAGGCCTCCGAAGTGGGGGAAAGAACTGCCTCCAAGTGTAAAAGGTTGACTGATTGTTAGGCGGGGGGCCAAGGATAAGGGGAATGGTTCTGCCAATTCTCCACTCCCCCTCCAAGTGCTCCAGCTTCCCAGCTGCCGCCAAGACACATTTTATTTTTTCTGACATGAAATATGTATATAATTCTAGCCTGATTTTTTAAAACACAAGAGGGTTGATTCTGTTTATGCCTCCCTTTACTCCCACCAAGTACAAACATTGGCCTCCAGCCTGGTGGTGACGACAGGATCTAACAAACAGAATCACAGAGCCAGGAAGTAGATGGCTAAGTAAATAGGCCCCCAAATACAAACAGTTTTAACCAGGTAGGTGAGGTAGTGGAGGACCTGGCCTATGAGGCTCAGGCAAATTAACTGTCTGGGAAAACAGCAATAGACAAAGGTTGACTTTTGGCTCTGAGTTTAATGCTGTTTGTCTGGTCTCTGCATCTGGACCTCAGGCTTTATAAATCTCCAGACTCAGATACTGTTGGCTAAAGCAGCAAAAGAGTAGCCTACTGAAATAAGATCTGTTTTACAATGTTTTGTGTATGTGCACTACAGCCAGGGCATAACGTCTTCATGTACATATATGGTTCATGTAATAAAGGGGATGCAATGTAAATAAAAGGCATTGGGTAATGGAAACTATCTGAGGCCACAAAGGAACAGGTTTGCATTAGAGTGCTTGTGTTGCAAGAAGGCACAGCCACACAGATAATAGAAGCTACCCTGCTATGCATGCTACAGCTGTTGCCTCATTTCCTTAATCCAGCTGTGCCTGCATGTCAGCTAAGGGAAGAACATTCAAAAACATCACTTCTGTTCCAGTAGGCAGAAATCTGTAGCAGCGTGCATCAAGTATGATTTCTCATGCATCTAAGTGTTTGAAAAATCATCAAGGATCATGCAATGTTTCTATACTTCTATGAGGAGAGTGGTTCTGTTTCTAAATGCTTTGTCCATTCCCAGAAACTAGCTCACTGTATTTATTTTTGTTACATGCATTTTGAACGAGCATGTAACAAGTAATAAATGATTCCTTTTCTGTGTAGCTGGACATCACAGGAAATTCTGCATAATATCTACTCCTTGCGCTTTATTTCAATCAGAGTCCTAGAAAGGATGCTTCCTCCAGGTTCTAGGAAGACATTTATTATATTATGTGTAGATCCTTCAGTATGTAGCTCTTTTGGTCTCAGACACCAAAAGCTTGTTTGTTGATGTGCTACGTAACTTTAGAGAAGAAAATAGCATGTGTTTCTCCTGTGGTCCTGGGTAGGCCTTATCTAAGGAGGTGTTTAATATTTGTGGAACTCCACAGAATGCAGGGTATTTATTATCTTGGTGTTTGAATCAGGTTGTGTCTCATTTCCTTAGTTTAAAATTACTGAGGACTGGGTGGTAGAAAGGAGGAGAGAAGATCTGAGATTTGGAAAGGGAAAGTAGAATTACTTGAAGTCAGGTGTTAGGGGTAGGAAGGTAAGGGCAGGGAGCTGGGGAAGGAGGGGAAAGGAAGAAAGATTACAACTGAAGTGAACATACCCATATTTCTTGTTCTTAATGCTAAATATGTTATTTTGGTATTTACATGGAATAGACATTATAACTAAAAATGACCAGTCACTGCTATGTGGTTAGCTCTTCCAAAAGGCAGGGAAACTGCAAACATTCAAATTAATTCTGAAAGATCTTGAAATCATTATTCTAGTATTCATGTCCCCCCTTTTCTCTCTGCTTTTTTTTTCTCAGCCAGACATCATACTGCTAGTATGCCTGTCTGTCCTAGAATGGAATCCAGGATACATCTGATAGTGCATAGTTGGCCTCAGGGGTACTCAGAACTCTAAGTGGTTCCTCCTCATTGATTATAATTGAAAGCAGTTAAAAATTGTAATAGTCAATACCTAAGCTCAAGTACTTGTGAGAAGATGCCTCTGGCTCAATGTGTGAAGTTAGAATGTTGTCTGCCTAAAATGGGCTGGGTTAATGTCGATTTTTAATTCCCTGCTTTTGTCACTGTGCCTCCTTGTGAGCCGTGAGATTCATCACCCTTCTGCAGTTCCCTTCCAGTACCCCCCCTCCATGTCTTGTTTAGATGTCTCAGCCCATTACTATGCTCTTCTTTCTCCAACTGATGTTGGGCTGGTTCCCATGCGCCTGAGTACAAGCTGGAAAGCTTTGGCGCAAGAGTGCTTACTAAATTAAGATGGTATCTCAATAGCAGAAAGGGGTTTTCTCAGCCAGGACAAAAGAGCATCCCTAGCCCTCACAGCCAATATGGAGGACTACTGAAAAGTTACAGCCAAATATGACAGACGTCTTATTGGGCGGGATGGATTAATACTATGGTCCATATATTACGATATTCTCCTCTTAGACGTGCTTTTTCTGAACAACACTGCATAACATCACAGCTTTCCTGCTCCATAATCGCTCGGACTGCAATGGGAATGACATTCTCTAGACATCTGCAGCACACAGTCTAACCAATCCAGAAGGAGCATGTTCTTAAATGCATAGTATATGTACCCTAAAGAGAAGAGGATTATGCTCCAAATTCTACCTCTCTAATAGGGAATAAGGGCCATCCTTATGCATTTTCTTATGCATTTTGTAATATATTTATTGGATAGAAACAATAGTTACCACCCATGTAGAGCCTATATCTTCTCATTGATATTCACATTTCATAACAGTCTTTGTTCAGAGATAAACACCATATGAAGGTTTAAATTCCTTTTCTGCCTGACACTTTATGACTCTCCAATCCCAGCCAGCACTGAAATCTTTAAAATCTAAATATCATCGACAGTAGCTTTCCTCCAAACTCCTTGCCTGGTAATCTAGACACTCAAGGAAGAGTGAGGGTTATCATGAATAGAGACATGGGAGATTTTTCTAGAAACATCTAAGAGTAGGTGCACAATGATTCGTCAAAAAGTATTTAGGTTAAAATCTGCTTATTTATTGCTGTTACTATGTTTCATAGGTTTAACTATCTTTATTATCAAAAGGGAACTTTGGGTCTTATTCAAGAGAGAAAACTGAGCTGACAGTTTGCAGGCAGTGTGTCTGTCTAGACCTCACCATCCTATGGCTCTTCATTTTTTGTTTTGTTTTATTTTTTATCCTCTTGCTTGTGGTCTACCTGCTTCTAATAAGGACTTCAAACAGATTGTCTCTGAATGCTCCTATCAGCTTGAACATTTTACAATTTATTGTCCTGGGATTAGGTAGAAGGTGGGTGGAATGGGCTGTAATGATGGTAGTGGATTCTCTGTAGATCAAGATTCCCACCTTGCTGCCTTCTGTTTCCTTTTAGGATGAGGCTTTCATTGTATCACTCCCAGCTAATCTATGACCTTCCTGCAATCCACAAAACTGATCCACCATGAAATGTCCTGGCTCTGTCTCCCTCCTACCACCCGTGTTTCCTGAATCCTGCAAGTCCTCAGTCACGAATGGGCTTCTGCGCTGGGTACTTGTTTACGCGGTGTTTGAGTCTTCTGGGGATTCTCGCTCAGGACTCTCTGTTCTGTGTTCATGTCTCTCTCCTCTCTGGGTTCTTGGCCTCTTCTCTGATTCTTTTCTTGTATGGCTCCTTTCCCTTTATGGTTCCTCGTTTTCATTTTGTTCACGTTGTTTGTGTCAGTATATTTAAGCTCAGGGCTGGTATTTCTGGATTGTTTCTAACAAACTGTTTACTTTTTTTCCCCTCCCTTCTTTCTCTCCTTGTTAGATCATCTGAGTTTTCCCATCATTTCATTCCAGCAGCAATTGCAGAAAATTTATCAATGCAGCTTAAGCTTTTTCCGTTTGTTTACTGGAAACTTCCTTCTTACTCCAAATCATCCTCTTCCCAGACAGAGTCACCTTCTATTCACTAGCTGTTAGAGCCTGAAACTTCCCCATAAACAGGATCAGTATATGTCTAGTGCAATCAGCTAAACTTGGAAGATGAATGGTCCATTTTTGTAATGTCCTGACTAAATTCCCCAAATTTGTGACTATAGTGATAGTTTGTGCCCTGTCATATAATACAAAAATCAATCAGCATTGTCCAAGGACACAGAAACAATTCACGGGGAGAAGGGAAAGGAAGGTGCAGATACATTTTGATTTAGGCTCTCTCGATTATGGAGACTAGGAAATCCTAAATCTTATCATCTACTGTTATAAACTAGAATCCCAGGACATGGTGTGGGGGGATTGTTTTGACAATGAGAGGGTCAATGGTACAATTTCTGGTTGAGGAAAGGAAAAGAGCAGTAACCTACTTTATAGTAACACATAGAGAGCCCACTCTTTCCCCTCCACCTTTTTGCTCTATTTAGGTTTCCTAGAAACTAGATGAAGTCCATGTGCCTTCAAGTGAGCATCAGCTCCGAGTAAGCCCACCATGTAGGATGCTAAGATTATCTGAAAAGACTCTGTCACACCCAGAAATAACATCACATTTAACTTGGGCACTCTGTTTTCCAGTAAACTAATAATGTGTGTTTCATCATTGTACTAGAGTTGATAAGGAGATAGGCTTGGTGGGCTAGAGCTAGTCATAACTCTTTAATGGTAGAGCTTTTCCTCTAGCTTTCCAGTTGAAGTCAGATGACCTGTGCCAGGCTCGACATGCTGTGGCCAATGTGGAGACAGAGAAGCATGTAGAAAATATAAAGGGCACCAGCAACTACATAGAAGAGCCAGCAAGTAGCTCCTGGCCAAGATCCAGCAAAAAACAAGGACCTTATTCCAACCAGCAACTGGAAGGAGATAACTTTGGCCAACAATCTAAATGATCTTGGAAGCAGTTTCTTCCCCAGGGCCTCCAGATGACAGCCCTGCCTGGCCAACACATCACTTTTTCCCTTGAGACCCAAAGAGGAGAACCCGGTTACCATGTGCCTGGACCTCTGACCACAGAAACTGCAAGATGATGCATTTGTTATTTTAAGCTGGTAAATTTATGGCATTTTCTTGCTCAACAATGGACAACTAATAACCCCAAATATTTTGCTACTTTGGTACATCTGTTTTCCCGACTCTGTATTCCATGTCCACAGAAAAGAAATCTGTTGGGTAATTGAGTTAATGGCATTTTAAACCAACGAACTCCTAAGCACTGAGGTTAGAAGGAACCACCAATTAGTCTTTTAAATTATTATGGTTCATAATGAAAATATTTCTACACTTGTAGTGGGAGAGGGTGCCATAGAATTCCCCTAATCATCAGCACCGTAGTGAATTAAAGTGGATTGGTCATAGAGCAGTGTGGGTTGAAAATAGGTAGAAGTGGTTTTGAGCAGTCGTGACTTTCAATGTAGTTTCAAAGTCAATTTAAGAGGGTGATACCTGTTTGCAAAGGTTACGAAAACAGACTAGACTGAAACAAAATTAGATAATAAATAATAGAATAAATTAAAGCAAAAATAAAATCTGTGATCTATAAAGTAACCATTGCTTTGAGGAACAAGGTGAATTTGGTTGGTGAGAGGAAAAAAAATCAAAAGTGAAATTGTATTTTTCTTCTGATAATCTGTAATTTGAAATATGAAAGAAAACTAAGAGAAGACTGTGATCAAAGAGTTAACTAACTGAAGCATGTTTCACATCAATTTGCCCTGACGTGTTGAGATTCTCAAAAAAAAAAAAAAAAATCTGGCCTTAAGATCAGTGATAAATCCTTTCAAGCCAAGTGTGGTAACCCCAAGAGGCTCAGGTAAGAGGCAGTAGGACTACCAAACATTCAAAGGCAACCTCAGATACCTAAGTGTTATGTAATAAATCAAGAGCTACAGAGTAATAATCTGTTTCAAAAAAATCAATCAACCAATGAATTGATCAATTAACCAATGAAACTATTTGCTTTATGCACAGAATTGGGATTGTTTGATTTAATAACTATCTCGGTAATAAGAAGTTCTGGAAACCAGAATCCAATAGATAAAGTTAGTAATAGAAGGTTTGAACTGATGGCTTTTCTGTCTATTCATCTCTCAAAGAAATGCAAAACAATAAAAAATGTTCTTGTACCAAGGAACTTTAGAGGGCAATGCTATCACTGTTATATTGGTTGTGTTGGGAATCAGAATATAACAACATGCTAGTGTGGCCAAACTTGTGGCCAGGGTTTAGCAAGAACAGAGGGTGGTAGAAGCCATCCACAGCAATAGGCCCTTGAGAACCTCAGACAGTGAAGTCATTAATGATTTTGTTCAGCACTTTTCCAAAGCACGCTTTAATGGAAAAATGCAAGGTCTACATGCCCCGAAAATAAATATCTTAACCTGAATTTTTCCAACTGAGGCCATGGTAGTTTCTGTCAATTCAGTAGTGCTGAAAGTAAAAAGAATCAGGGGAGCTAGCTAGCCTAATGCTTTGGGTAAGATAAGCTTTCTCATCTCTGAAATTCAGGTTTAATCTTAAGACTCCATTTTAGCAATGCTGGAACCTAGCACCCAAGTGGGAGGCCTTTACCTCTTCAGTATGAGTTCCTTGCAGCTTAGATGATTGTTACTTCAAGAGTGAGCTGTAATACAGCAATGCTATCCTCAGGGAGCTTTTCCACATGTTGTTACTATCTCATGCCATCTTCCAAGTCATAGCACAGCAGGAAATCATGGCCCAATGTGGCTGACTGGTCTTGACGTTCTAGATCTCCAGAAATGTGAACCAAAATCAACCTCTTGATAAATGATTGTGTCTTGGCCACTCTGGCATAACAACAGAGAAAGGGCCAAGATGTGGTGTGACCTGGAAGAGGGAAAGGAACGATGCTCCAGGAATAGAAACAGTGTTGAGTCTGATGAGGAGGGGAAGTGAGCAGAGAACTCTGGGTAGAGAAATGAGAGAAGGAATGTGAAAGCAATGCTACCCATCGAAGTGAAAACCCCAACATGTTCTCACACTTTTCTCCGTTCAAATGTCCCTAGTTTAGTGACACCTTCAAAACATGTGGTTAGATAAACAAGATTTAAAAAAAAAAAAAAAAAAAAAACCTTTAACAATGCAGCGGAAGCTCCTAGGGACTGAAATGACTCTTTACGATCAATCACATCTGATAATTTGATACAAGCTACAGCCACTTTCATGTATTTTGAAAAATTCTGTGTCTTTACAGTGTTCACGTGTTCAACTGTTATCACCAGGTATTATCATTAGGCTAATTTCCATTTGGAAAGACGGAACCAAATGTCTGAATTTATCTTATACAGCTAAACCACACCAGCTGGTAACCATGAGAGCTGAGCTTAAATCTTCTCTTTCCCTTTCCACAAATGATGGGTGGCCTATTAGAGTGACAGATCAAAACCCAAATAACTCTTACCCTTTCTCATTTAAATGTGTCACATAGATAAGACAACTTAATTCTGCCCCCATGGTAGGCTCCCACCCTACTTCTTCAAATCCAACTCTGGAAGCTGCTTAAGACTTCAGTTGTCTTTTCTGAATATACTTCCTTGGTCAAAGAGTTGTGAGCCAATGTTTTGGGATAGCAAATTAAATATACATCTGCTTATTGTGCCAAAGAGGAGTCTCTTTGAATTTTTTAGAGTGAGAGCCCATAAGAGAAATGAGAGAAGAATTGATAGATGGTGGGAGAGACTGGGGGAAGGGGAAGCTGAGTGAGGGTTCCAGGAATAAGGATAAACTTGGAGGAATGCCCAGAATGTGGAATGGGAGCTAGGGAGTGAGACATAGAGAAAATAAGGAAGGTGATAAAGACAGACTCAAAGTATAAGGAGGCCTTGAATGTCAGGACAGGAAGCCTGAAATTGATGGTAGAGGGATGGAGAAGACATAGAAACTTTCAGGGAAAAGGGGAATCATGCTATCAAGGGAACCCTGGAGACTTATCTTGGGCATAGGAGTCTGAGTTGGCTGGGGCTTAGGAGAAGGAAATACTGTGAGGGAAAAGGAGATTTTCAGCTCTCCTGTGCCTCACACATAGATAAATAAAGCACAATAAGGACCATAATGAGGAAATAAATGTCATAAAAATGTTTGATAGCAGATGGGACATACAAACATGAAGAGATGCCAATAGCCTCCAGCCAAGAGCAACAAGGAAAAGACTTTGGTCTACATGACCTCAAAGCTCAGCTCCAAGTTGTATATTCTCTGATTTCTCCACTTTGGTTCAATTGAATTCTAATGGCATTTTCCAAGCACTGCCTGTGTAGAAAACACCATGTTACACAACACTGAATACAGAACTGCATCCCTAACTCTAAAGAAATACATTGGTGTTTGGGAGAATATTCCAAAAATTACAGTGAATGTCAGAGTCAGCAAGGGCCCTGCAAGATTTTACACGTAATGAAAGCCTTAGAGGAAGGGTAGGGAAATTTGAGGAATCATTGAAGGTCATGGTTTTAGGGATAGGCAGGGAAAGATACTGGAATGTTTTAGGTGGAGAAAAACACAAGTTTCAAGGGTAAAGAAAATGCTCTAGGAAGCCTGGAGGCATGGCTCCTGGAGGCGTGGCTCTATGAGTAAAGCATTTACAGCACACATAGAAGGAGCAAAGTTCGAATCCTTAGAACCCACATATAGCATAATCAATAGCCCAGTCCTCCTACAGAGATACGTGAAGTAGACACAGGGGGATCCCGACAAGCTCATGGCTCAGTTAGTCTGTTATGCACAGTGGCAAACAACAAATAGGTTCTGTCTTTGGTACATGGAAGGTAAGGACTGACATGTAAAATTGTCCGCCAAGCTCCACATGCACACCTTGGCACTGACTGACCCATATTCCCATACATGAATGCATGCACATGAAACCTGGCTTGTTTTGAGCTGGCAGAAATGATGCTACAGCCACCATTTGGTAGTCTATGAGAGGAAAGACGAGCAGCAAGCTCTCCTACAGTGGGGATGGACTCCATTTTAGCTGACTTGAGTGGCATTTCCCTGTGACTTTGAAGAATTGAGTTTCT
This sequence comes from Arvicola amphibius, assembly GCF_903992535.2. Taxonomy (NCBI): domain Eukaryota; kingdom Metazoa; phylum Chordata; class Mammalia; order Rodentia; family Cricetidae; genus Arvicola; species Arvicola amphibius. The sequence continues at coordinate 91,668,463 of NC_052048.2, forward strand.
GCTTGTTAGCAATATACATGATGAGGAAGGTATGTGGACCTATGTGATTCAAGAGCATCGCTCAGTTAAGAAAAAGAAAGAAGACAGATCTTTTCTATTCCAAGGCTCCAATTTCTACCAACAAGCAGATAGAACTAGGAAAGACCTATAGCCCAGGCAGGAGACTGACTTAAAGGGCATTCAGTTTGCTGTCCTCTGAGACCCTGACCAGGGTATCTAGTTAATCAATGGATTCCAGCCCCAAAGCGAAATGGTGAGGCTATAGTGGATGTTCTTTTTTTAAGGCCACTAAGTTTGAAGTAATTTGTTTCTCTGCCACAGAAAACTAATATTATCAGCTCTCAGATTAAGGTGGAGCTCTGAGACATGTTGAGGGTTGGTAGAGGAAAAGACAGAAATATTTGCTTAGGTTGGAACAAGAAGACATCATGTTAATGTAAAATCTATATTCTGGGTGGAGTCTGGCTTGCATTCCAGCTAAATGAAATTCTCCACAGGCAAGGCAATGCTGAGGGAAGCCAAGTGAGCTGTCGTATCATGGACAAATGCTGAGATTGTTTGAGGAGCAAGTAGAGAGTGCAGACAAAGGGGAAGGTGAGGTATGTGTACTGTTCCCCCGAAACTTGTCTGCCAGTGTGGCTGTCCATTCAATCCCACCACTGTGATGTGCTGTGTAGTGATTCTGCTCTTTTCCTAGTTGTTGAAGCCTGATTAATGTTAGGAGACAGAAGGCAAGAAGAAGAGATGAATTATAAATAGCTGCTATAGGGTTACCACAAAATTTAATAAGTTTGAAATAGAGGTTAGAAGCCACCTTCTCCAAACTCCATAATTTATGGCTTTTTCATAGGATTTATATGTGTGCTTACTTAAATGAATTTAATAACAGATCTCTCACTGATAGAAGAAGATTGAATTGTTAGATCATGCCATTCATGAAAGGAAATTCTTTGGCATAGTTATAACTTAGTTGAATTCTGAGTTTTAGAGATGATATGCACCTTTATGATTACCAATTTAAAGTATTAGAAAATGGCTAGGGAAGGCCTTTAATCCCATATATTCAGGAGGCAGAGACATGAAGATTCCTAAGTTCAAATGCTTTCCTGGGTATCAGTTAATTACAGCTTTGGTGATTTGGTTAAGACCAAATCTTTCAGAAATTTTCAAGTGCAACAACAAGGCCAGAGTGCAGCGTAGCTCGGTGGTAGAGAGCATTTACCTAGCATGTGAAAGGCCATGTGTTTAATCTATAGTGTAGGTGGTGGGAAAGGCGTAATTAAGAAGACATGATATATGAGAGTACTGAGAGAAAAGTGTACGATGTTAGGGCTAAGGATTTTCCTTAACTCGGAATATTCAAAACAATTTATCAAGCAGCATGGACACACAGAAACCATTCCCTAGATTGGAATGTAGCAGCCGGTCCAGATGGACAGACACCCACCCATCAAACACACATGGACATACCAGACACTGAGGTGTAAATAAGTGATGCTTCAAATTAAAGCAAGGTCCCTGAAACCAGGATGGGTAACTGGGGCCCCTTGCACCCGGCAGTTAGTTCTGTCAAAGGCTTCATCTTCGAGCAAATGACAAATGGCTACTCTCACAACAACTTCTCTGAGAGGCATTCCTGGGAAAGAGTATCAAAACCACAATCAAAAGATCATGTAGCTTCCCATGTCTACAGTGAGTTGTTCATGTGTGGGCTTTGGCCAGAAGTCCAAATCCTTAGATGGACCCTTGTTTGGCTAGTGCTCAGAATGACGTCACTGTCCTTGACATGTGAGGAAGAAGGACATGTACCTATGAGAGGCACAGTTTCATGAAAGTGGCCATTCCAGTGATTCTTAGCAAGTTAAAAAAAATACAACAATTACTACTTAAGCTGCCTTTGGTGGAATATATTTTATTTATAATTGGAAACAAATGTATCCTGAACTCTGTGGCTGTTTTCAAACCTCATGGCTCTAACTCTTATCTTATTATTTTTCCATTAATTAAAAAAACATGAGCTGGGGATTTATTTGCAATTATTCAATGGGGGATTTGAAACAGACTGTGTTTTGTAGTGTTTGCCCTGCAGCACCAGCTCAATGTGGGCCATTGTGACTTTTGTCATAAACTCCTCTGATGCACTACGTTAGCGAGGAAAGATATAAATGCACTTTGGCTTCTATTATTTAAAAAGAAGAAACATTTAGGCTCATCAAACACTTCCCTTCCGTCGGTGTAACAGGAAGGCTCCCAGTAACTATGGCCAGCTGACCATTTTAATCCTAGTAACTTTAAGAAGACTCAGCCTCTGTTTGTCATTAAGTAGAGTGTCGAGGGCTTTGAACTGCTGGGAGTATCATGTCTGTTTTAAACGACTTGCAGGCATCAAAGGTCCATGGAATTCTATTTTTTTTGCCTGATATTATGTTTTATCACAATATACTGAGACTATTTTATTTTAGAAAGATACTCTATAATTACATAATTTAATGAATACCTTTCAAGGCTTAAACATGGATAGACAAGGCCTGTCTGACCCCAATCCTTAGTCAGATGTGATATCTGAGAGTTACTTCATATTCCTGGATCTTAATTTTTTTACCATCTGTTAATAAATTCTGAGAGCAGACCTGATTCTATTACCTTTTGAGGCTGTAGAGTACAGCAGTAGGTAACTTTAGAATTTTATAATGATTTACGTTTATATTACTTATAATAATGTATAATGATGGTCCTTGTGGTGATGACAAAGCAAACAAATGTCTCATTGATCTGTGTGGCTTACCCTTATAACAAGAATCAAAGATGTCAGGTGCTTAACAAGATTTCTTTGGGTTGTTTTATGGTGTAAAGCTTTATTGATTAGCATTTAAAATGAATATGCAGAAACTAATCTCAACCCAGCTACGGAGGACTCATATTTCCTGGAGGGAAGTACCTAGTCTTTACAATGCTGAGATGCTGGAGTACCTTCTATTGAGTGATCTCTAAGCATCTTTCCCCATATTCCCGTCTACTGGCCTTACTTAACTGTTGCCGAGATCAGCTAAGGCCTGCCTTTGCTGCTGCTCTGTCTTTCTTGCCACTACCCTTCTTACTGCACACGGAAGGAGCATCCTTGAGTTTCTTGAGTTTTAGCTAAATACAGTGCAAAACACTTGATGATTTTTAGCTAGCACAAATATAAAACATATATAGAAGATAGTGAATGAAATGCCTTGATCCTCAGGACCCACAGGATAGAAAGAGGGAGCAGACTCCAGCAAGATGTCCTTTTACTGCCATGTATGAATTGTTACGTAAGCCCCCCGCCTTCCTCATAAAGTCAAATGTTACAAATTTAAAAGATGCATCTTCCATTGGCCCAGCGTGCCAGTTTGGGATGTTAACCCAGCATAAGTTCCTGGAAGAAGAAGGACAAGTAAATCACAGAATGGACAGAAGTTTTAAAGCAAATCCTGAGACTCTAGGAGAGTCTGATGGAGAAACAAAGTGACATTAAATTTCCAGAGACCAAATGTAGAAGTCACCTAATGGTCGACTTACAATAAAATCTCTTTACCCAAACAACTGCCCAATATAATGGCATCCAAGATCGGTTAAAGCTGGATATTGCCTTTCTGGCTACATTGTTTTACCTCTCTCTTAACCACACAACTCACTAGATGGATATACACTACAACTGAAAGACCTGAAATGTTCCCATCTACTAAGATGCAGTTTTTTGATACTTTGATACTTTTGTATGTGCTACTGTCTCGTACCTCACCTGTTGGTCCACTTCTCATCTGTCTCACTTCAGGAACTCTGAATATTGTGATATAAGAATTCCACGCCTGTTTTCTCTGCAAACAATGAGCTCTGTGAAGCAGATCTTGCCTGTTTTATTTCTGTAATATCTAAAGTCAGTCATGTGTTTGTAGACTATGTCCTATTGAAAGTATTTAGAATCATCTATGTTCAACAGAACTTCCTAAGAGGATATGAATGTTCTATATTTATGCTGTCCAATCCAAAACCTTGAAGCACAGTGACTTTTGATCACTTGAACACTGATCAGTCAGGCAGGAGAGGTGGTTTAGCAGATAAAGGTACTTGTTGCCTAGATGGATGACCTGACTTCAGCTCCAGAGGCACACATGGTGGAAAGGGAGAATCAGGTAGAGTTATTCTTTGGCTTCCAATTTCAGCGACATATGCATAAAACCACATACATGAATATATGCATAAAATAATAAATAAGTGTGATAAAGATTTAGAAGTATGATACCAGTGCTACTATGTAGTTCAAATAACAATTACAATAAAGTTAGATATAGTATGTGAATAATGTCAATCACACTAGATACCACAGATTCAGATACAGAGAGAACAATAGCCAAAATACTTTGAAGAAATGGTTCTCAAGTTCTAGAACATGGGGCTTGTTACAAACCACACAGAGTGACATTTTAGATGTGATATGATGTCATCCTTCCTACATTTCCTCCTTATATGATATTGACCACAGAAGTTAGAAGATACCAGCACAAATAGATTTTGCTTTCTCATTCTGATTGTATATATTCTTAAGTGACTGGCACGCTCTGGTTGGTTCCCGTAAGAAGGATCCTTTCCTGGAAAAAGGAAACTTGGGAATAGAATCAAATGAAGTGATGAGGGATGAGGAGTGAATGAGCTCCTTAGGGTCGGCTAAAGTGGCTGTCCCAACATGAGGCAATGTAAGGCCCCTCTCCAGGGTGGAGTCATCTTGTCTTTAGCCCAGTCATTCCTACCAGGCCAGGGAAGATACAGGGCAGCCAGGAAGACAGAGCATGTCTGCGTCTGGATGGAAAGAGATCACTACGGGGTCACCCGCTGGAACAAGCTGAAACTGAGCACAGCTGGAGGTCACACTCCATGCTTTCCAGATGCCTCCCTGGAACAAGCTCCCCTTGCCTCTCTACAAAGGAGGTGCCTGAAATAGAAATGAAATTCTCACAGCTCCACAGCCATGGAAGAGTGGCTTTTCCAGAGCCAGAATATTAGTGGTATTCATGAAGGAGGGCCCAAGGGTCCTTCACCTATGGGGATCCTCACCATTACCTACGGATGTCCAATGGTTCTCAGATTAGATACCAGTTTGTGGTATTTATTTTACAGAACGATGAACCATAGCATTCATTAAAATGCCAATGAAGTAAGTGTAAGTAAAAACAAGATTCCTGCGTTTTGTTCTTCACCCCACGCTTGCTCCAGCTCACATCAAGAACCCGACACCAGGGAGACAAGAATAAAATGCCCCAGATCATAAGTAGACTTTGTGGCAGAGCAAAGCAATTATAGGGCAGAAGGCCTAGAAGAGTCGAGAATTACCCTTTAAAGAGCTTATCCTCTGTGTCCAAATTGTCACCAGCCGTGTTGGAAACGATTGTCCTGTGCCATATTTAAATACTGTGTCAACAGAGGGCTTTCTCCCGTCATCATGACATTTCATGAGAAATTTGGTGCTGTTTATTTCAAGCCCAGAGTGGCAGTAGATCTTCCCGATTCAGTAGGATGACCTCCTCAAAAATAGAGTTTCCAGGGAGCTAGAACACGAGCACAAATGATCTACCCACTCTTAGGCAACCCAAATACTATTTTCAGGGTAAGTGGACTATGTTTTTCCATTCACTTAAAGTACCTTCAGGTAATTATGTGTATAAGACAACAAGATAATTAACTTAGAAATAGTCGTTTGGGGGTAAGCATGATAGGACAGCCACATACATTATCACACCTGTGAAATGCCTGCATTAGATCAACCAGCCCACAACCCTGCACAGATGGAGATCCTACCCTTAACTAAGAGGATGTTGATAGTTGATGACTTCTGGGGGAGAGAGGCGATTTTCTTTAAGGGCGTAGTCTCTGGTATCTTGACCATGGATGCTCCAGTGGATGGCTTCATACCCCATGAGGACTGGGCAGCATAAACTGGACTCAGTGTGCAGTTGTAATAGTAATAATAATATGGCATAAAGTTAGGGGAGGCGAGGAGATGGAGGGTGGGTCATGGAGGAGTCTTGATGAGTGGAGAGAGTGACAAGATCAAAATAAATTATATGCATGTATGAAATTCTCAAGAGATTAAAAATACTATGTTAAAAATAGTCTTTTTGAAGCAATATATTAAAAGTTAACCACAACTGGAACTTTGCAGTTAAATTTTAGTGTAGTTTGTTTCAACAAAGGTGTCCTTACACACGGTATGAACTAAGGAACCATGGTGACTGCATTTTCCTGGTTTGAGAATGAAGAAATGAAGTACAATAGACTTGCTCTGAATGAAACCATTGTTTTCAACACTTCTCATATAAAGGACTATGGTGATATTTATTGGTAAAGACTCCATTCCACAATCTGGAACTACGGGTTTTCCACGCATCCTCTCCAAGGGCACTGCCTCTTAGAAGTGTGAGGGGTTCTGACTCTGAGCTTCATAGGGTACAGGAATGATCACTTTCGGTGACATTAGTGGCATCTGTGTGCAGGTGGGGCAAGAGTTAGAAGACCATCAGCAAAACTGATGGCAGTTGGCACCAGCCACACATTCCAGAAGGACTGCAGTCTTGGCATTGACTGGATCTCGTTCAGCCAACTACATGACAAACAGGCTGTTTCATCCCGGGTCCCAGTTGAGGCAAATGATCAGTACAACATTCCTGGTTCATTTAAAATGAAGACACTATTTATTATACTCTCCGTTTTGTTTATTCTCATTGGACTTTTTCATAAATAAAAACAAAAGTGGGGACTGTAGAGTTACGAGTATTTGAGACGTCTATGTTGGGGCATACCAGTTGCTCTACATCACGATTTCCCCCAAAGACCTTAATTAAATTCCAGGCCCAGTAATGCCTGAGGGAATAAGACCACACACTGCATTTGCAAATGTGCTTTAGGGGAATGATGAATTGCCTCCTTATAGGAGCTCAATTTTTTAGAGACATCTCAGTTCTGTATGACTTATTTAGATATCTATAGACTGTTCAGTCAACAGCTCAAGAAGTCTCCTTCAGTCTATGTATGTAAAGGTAAATAGATAAATAGCTTGTGCCATTTTAGGAGGCATAGAATCCATCTTCTCTAGAGGACTGTGGGGTTGCTTGCCAAAAGGGATGCTCCCTTCAGTAAGCAACGTTAGTAGGACATACAGGGACAGCTGAGACACTACCTGCTGGAATGATGAGTGTTCTAGGGAAACATATTCAGACCTTGTTTAGGGCTATTCATAGGACTGAGTAGTTCAGATGTGTAAGAAGTCTAAGTATCTGATTGTAATTATCCTTGAAGAGTACTTATGATTTGCTCTTGTCAAAGGTCCTTTCTATTGTGACCTTTCTATTGAAGGATTCTTCCATGCTATGAAACTACAGATACCTGTATTTCATCTTAACGTTCCTACTGTCATCAATTCTTCATTGTAATTAGTTATGTAGGTAGTTGTTTCCCAGAGAGAAACTTTGGCTGTGGTCTATGGATCATAATCATAGGTATGCTGATTGCCGAAGAGAGGAAGAAAAGATTCTACCCTTAAGGTCAGGAAAGACAATAGAAGAGGAAAACTCTGCATATGAGCCACTTGAAAATATAAGGATGGAATCCCTACACATGTTGGGTATTGAATATCAGGTTTGAAGAATCACCCAGAAACACATAGATTGGAGATGGACTTGAGTCCTAGGAACATAAGACTTAACATAGTAGACTTTTCTATTAATATGGTTTACTTTTTTCAGATGACAACTAAAGATATTGGGAGCAGACAATTCTGCCTCCTCCTTCATCCAAAGACAGCTGTGACTAGGCCTGAATTTCAAGTGTGCCCCACTTGCTGACAGACATATGCATTTCTTGAAATAGAAACAGATTGCAACGTCTACTAAATTTCCCTAGAAAAAGGCTGGTTTGGGAGGTTTGGAATGATGTGGTCAGGACAATAAGATGTGCTCAAGGAATGTCATAAAATGTAAAATCTGGAGGATGGTATTTTATAGATGCCCTAAAGATCTCTTGGCCCAGCAACATCGGGATGACGGTTTGTATTTCCCTATCTCACAGGCGGTCCTCGAGAAAATAATGCATAACACAGGTCTCAGTGGGCCAGTTCCTTCAACCCCAGGATCTTGAGGTTTTTGACAGCACTGATTAAATTTTTTAGAAAGAACAGTTCTCTGTGTTGGCTCAGTAAGATGACCAATTATTTTAGTTAGGCAGTATTTGATAAGCACCTATTCTTAAGGGATAAGAAAGTTAAACAAGCAAACATGCTTTGTTTCAGCACAAAGCCCCGAGACTCAGATGTCTTCTAGAGAACATTGTTAACCGTTGACCTGAAAGACAACACAAAAAATCTTCTTGAAGAGAAAATTAGTCAAATCAGGGGTAACAGAAGCACAAATTTTAGGTTCTTTAAAAATAAGGTTTATAAGTATCCTATAATGTGAGAAATGTTTTTACAGGGTCAGAATTGCGAGGAAAATCATTTCCTAATGTCATGATTAAAGAGATTTATGTTCTGAGAAGTCAAGTTGCAATGTGAGGAATTGGATAGGATACCAACTTTTTTGTTCTGAACCTAAAAGTGTCTTGCTCCTCTATTTCAAAGTCATCCTTTGAAAAAACTATCCTGAAGCACATAGGAAGTCATCATTTGGTTGCACGTGACCTATTGACCGTTGTGCACCCTCGGTTGGAAATATGGGTGGTTTGACTAGGTAACACGTATGATAGTAAGCAGTAAGAGTTAATATGTGACTTAAATGTTCTAGTGTCTGTTTCCAGTATGAGCATTTCCATATCCATAATATAGCTGAGGTCTCATTGTTTCTCTCTTCCATAATTCCGGGTTGCTGTGTCTTTCCCGGCACGACCCTTTGCTGTGCTAGTACGGAGGGTAGTATGTGTACCGTGTGTGGGTGGAAACGATGCTACTTTAGGACTCTTGTGATAGACACTTGGCAGGAGAGAAGAGTTCAAATGACACTGCTAGAAAAATAAGTGGGAAACTGTGGGAAAGTCTTATATCATGAACTCTGCTGAGATCTGAGATCTCTAAGGAATGATATTTTATTGTATTTGGGGCTCTAGGATAGAGGTTTGCTATGAAGAGAAAAGCATTGGCTATTCTACTTGTCATTTATTTTGGTCAGTATTTTGAGTCTTATTTGTAAAAAAAATAGGATTGACATATAACAAGCCATTTATATAATACTTGCCTATATGATGTATATACATTATATATACATACACTAGCAACAGATTGTATATATATATATATATATATATATATATATATATATATATATATATAATAAGCTGTTTAGCTTTCTGTTTTGAGAGTATAAGTGTAGAATTTATTCTGCATTCTGTAAAAAGACAGACCTTCCCCAAGGCTTTTCTCCATTACCAGACTCAAAAGAGTTATAAAGCATAAATTCAAAGCAAAAGCAGACAAAGCACAAATAAGGGACGCTAATGGGGCCCACACTGGGGAGGCGATGTGCTCATGATTCCTGGACGGAGCATTATAACAAAAGCTGCTACTCTCAAATATCCCTGCAGCTCCCACAGTGACTTAGTCTCTGCACTCATCCTCTGGACCCAGCATTGAGCCCTAAAATTGCTTGCATTTTAGAGGCATTTCTTTCCTGAGAACAAAGATCATTGGTCCTCCTTTCATTCACATTCTCCTTCTTATTTTATGACTTGCCAGCATCCCCTTAGGCAGGTCCCACACAATCCTGGCAGTTGCAAACTACTACAGAATTCACCTGCTTTTTGTTTCAGTTTGGGTCAGGTCCAGGAAGACCCTTTTTATTCATAATGCTGGGTTGTCATGCACTTCATAAAGTGGGAATACCTGGAGTCATAGCAAAGTTATTCCAGGAAAGTAAGAAGAGGGTTACATTCTTTTGCCAGATTTTTTTTTTATTGAACTGTGGAGGGCCAGGTGTCAGAAATTAAATTTTTACAAAAGGTAATTGCACTTGGGAGAAGTCCTTGGTGTGAGAACCAAGCAGATATGGAGACGGGAGACAGGAGTGCCCCTAACAAACAGTTTGCCTGCACGGAGTGTTCTAAATGGAATGAGAACTGGAGAGGAATAACCCAGAGTTTGACAAGCCCGGAAAGAGGTAGACAAATCAGGGGGAAAAAGCCACTGCATAGGCAACATTCCTGAGCTGTGTTGTATAATGAGCTCAGTACCCCAAATCCAAAGGCAGAAGGTACAGGCTATGTAAAAATCACTCCTATCTCTCTCTCACTTACTGGGGTTGTTGTTCGTTTTGAAACAGATACGGGTCACTTAGTAATGGAACCACATCCTGAGAAATGGGTATTAGGTGATTTCATTGTGATGTGAACATTGTGCACAAACCAAGATGATCTAAGACCACCATTTCAATTGGTCTCGATGTAATTAAATGATACAGCAAACACAATTACAGTGGTGTAGAGTAGCATCCAAATTTGCTGTCAACGTGGCCTTCTTAATTTGTGAGAAATGTGTGCTTTAAATAGTAACATGTCCAATTGGACTTGAGTTTTGTGCACGGCGATAATGGAGTGCTACACAGCAGAAAAAATAACGACATCTTGAATCTTGCAGGAAAATGGATGGAGCTAGAAAACATGATTTTGAGTGAGGTAACCCAGACACAGAAAGACAGTTTTCATATGTACTCCCTCAGAAGTGGTTTTTAACCTCATAAAGCAAAGAAAGCCAGCCTACAAATCGCAACCGGAAAGAACTTAGACCACAAGGAGGACACTAAGAGAGACTTACTTAGATCTTATCTACATGGGAAGTAAAAAAAAAAAAAAGACAAGATCTCCTGAGTAAACTGGGAACATGGGGACCTTAGAGGAGGATTGAAGGGGGGAGGAGAGGGCAGGGAGGAGAGCAGAGAAAAATATAGAGCTCTATAAAAATCAACAAAAAATAGTAACAGGTATTGAGTAGTGAAACATACATTACTATCATGACCATTTAGTTTCTTTAATTCTGTGTACTGCCATTTTTCAGGGATTGACATGGTGGAGTTCGTTTGGTTCTGGTAACAGAACCACTACAAAATGTTGGTGAGGTGTAACTGGACATTTCTCTTCCACCTGCCAGTTACTGAATACACACTCAGAGGCTTAATTATAATTGTTTGGTCAATGGCTCAGCCTTATTTCTGGCTGTTACATTTAAATGAACACATTTCTATTATCCTATATTTTACCACAATATTCATGGTTTGTTATCTCACATCTTGCTTCCCCCGTAGTTGCTGGCATCTCTCTGATTCCATCTTTTTTCTCCCTGTCCCTTGGATTTCCTGCCTGGCTCTATTCTGTTCTGCTATAGGCCAAAGCAGCTTTATTTATCAACCAATAGTAGTAACATATATTCCCAGTGTACAGAAGGATATCCCACATCAGTGAGGCATTTGCACTATCATGCTATAATAGTTGTCAATAACTGATACGGAATTTTCATTCAATTATATTCTTGCATGGCCACCACTGGGTATATAGACCATTGTTGACCTCAATGTAGTATATATTACTATGGATAGGAAGAAAGGGAAGGACATAGGTGAGAAGGAAAGGTCAGGGGATAGAGGGTAGAGTGAAGATGTGGTTACTAGGGCTGGAGAGATGGCTCAGAGGTTAAGAGCACTGACTGCTCTTCCAGAGGTCCTGAGTTCAATTCTCAGCAACCACATGGTGGCTCGCAGCCACCTATAATGAGATCTGGTGCCTTCTTCTGGCATGCAAGCATACATGGAAGGAATGTTGTTATATACATAATAAATACATAAATCTTTAAAAAAAAGATGTGGTTACTAGTCTTGCTTGCATATAAAAGGATGAGAATAGTCTCTTTCCATTACTGATCAATTCCTATGGGCACCTAACAATTCCTCCTTGATAAGCAATCACACAGAGCCTTGAGCCAGGATGCTGCTTTAAAGAAGCCAGAAAAGAACCTCACTCAAGATCAGTCCTTTTCCCTCCATCTTAGTGGATTCCACTGAATTTAAGGCATTTGATTTGAACAACATGGCAGCATGCTCTTCTCCCATGAGTCACAAGTGCTGAATTATTGGAGAGATACTCAGACAGAAGTAGCCACTATTGACTCCATTAGCTCCCAGGGTGATGAACTTCTTGGTCTATCAAGTTTAGTAACAGGCCCCAATCCCTCAGCAATTGTCTACAAAAGATGTCTCCCTGAAGAATTAAAGATGCTTCTGGATGAAATATAGTTTCACTGAGAAGTGATGTCACACCAAAGAAGGACTGACCCTTTTTTTTTTTTTTGAATGAAAACCAAACCATGGTTTTTTTGGATGTTGTATTCCTGTGTGACTAGAAGAGAAGCAGAAAGCCAGCTGCAGGTGTGGGCATTCTCTCCTCTGCCATAGCCCTTCTGGAGAGGGCTGTGTTTTCTGAGAAAAGTCTAATGAAAAGGGCTCAGGCTCAGGCAGACACCCCACTGTGCAGGAAGATTGCGTCCAAGAAGCGATTCATTTTTAGTTTAACAACTGTGCATTTGGTCCCCACACAATTTATCTTCATGCAAAATCACATACCTGTGTGCCAGATGTGCACAGCTGCATGTGAGCAACTGCTGATCTATCTGCCTCACACGCCAAGTGGCTATTTCTTTAAATTAGGGTGGGTTGGGATTTGGGTCGTGTGAAAATTTCATTTTGAAACCAGAAACCGAGCCACCCCTGGCTATACTGGGGTTTGAACATAGCATGATGATGAACCAAGGTTGAGTTTGTGTTTCCAGGACCCCCCAGAAACTCACCTTTTCATGACCTCTGGAATTTAACTACATTCTGGGTCTGAAGAAGCTGACCTATCTGGAGATCAGGTCCTGCCAAAGTGTGCGGCCCTTGTAAATGCTTGTGGTGAAACTGAAAAACCTCTGCCCAGCCCTTGGGAGAACTTGAAGCAAAATAGAACCTGACATTTCAGTTTTTACTCTGGACTCAGAAGAGGGAAGACCACAAAATACCAAAGGAGGCCTAGAAAGCCAGCAGTGGGGGCACTGCAATCCATCTGAGACCAAGAAACCAAGGTGATGAGAGGCTCGCTCCTCTGGAAACCACCTCCCGGCATGCCTGAGAGATCCATGGCAGGATACATAGGCGCTGCCTCTTGGGTTTTGCCTCTCTCTCTTTTCGTAGCCAAAGGCACTCCTAATAAAAAGAGCTTCAGATGCCCAATGGCAGAGCATGACTTATGTATTGGATGTCCACTAATGACAAGTGCCAACGGAGTGCCAGGCAGAGGGATGAAGTGTTGATACATGATAGGTGCACAGTACATGTTTGGTGCTGATGAGATTCTTGAAGCCTGATCGTGTTCTTGGGAACTACCAGATGCCTGGGCCCATGCATAAATTCTGCTAATTCTCATGCTCAAAGAGTTGAGTGATATTATTTTCTCAAGAATGAGAAAACTGCAGCTCCAAGGAGTTATGAAACTTATTGAGAAACTCATGCATCTTATGCATGGTAGCCAAAGGCAAGATGACGGGACTTCTCTCAACCCTGCTCTTGTTATGCCTTCTTTCTCTTGTCTGTTCAAAAAGGCCAAAGAGAGGGTTGACCTTTCAGGGAATAAATTTCATATACATGGTGTGGTCTGTGGGCCATGGCCCTGTGACTGGACTTGGTTTGAGGCCGGCAGAGTGACCTTCTGGTTGTCACACTTCACATTCTTTTCTGCTTTTCAATGGCCAGGCACTGATAAACAAGTCCACACCACACGGACTTCAGTTTGCATTTCAACAAAATTCTCCAAAAACCGTTAACCAGATGCAATTCAGTTCACATTGTGTCTACATAAGGAATCCAGTCCAAGAAAAGTCAGAGGATGCACAGTGATGTTCAGCCAGCTGAATGGCTGCTAGCATGGACTAGGCTCATCTGAGAACTATGTGAAGGAACAAGATCTTAGTCAATTCTTGAATTCCATCTTTGAATGTGGTCTTGGGAAGACAGTGCATGTAATTCAGTCTTCTAACGATGACTCCTCAGATCACGAATCACTCACAGGTTGTGACTCCTTCTAGACACGTGCCACACTCAAGGCGGTTTCCTGTTTCTGTTTTAAAGAACTGTTTCAGGCATTGCTCTCCTGCGAACCACTTAGAAGAAACAGCCACCACTCTGTAGGGGGAAAGGACTCCTCCAGGAATTACATCATTTATTTTTCAACAAAGATTAATTTAATTTTGTTTAGTTTAAAAAAGAGTATATGATCACAGATTTTGATAACCAAATCAATGGCTTCAGCCCTGGCTTAGCTCTCATCTGGTGAAAGAAATAAAAGCTTTCAAAGGTAATTGGTGTATCACTTCTCCCAGGGAAAAAGAAAGGGTAGGCTTTCAATTTTCTTAAACATAAAACTTAAAATCCACATATAATAATAAACAAATGGTTTAAGGCATTTTATGCCATAAATGTGCTGCCATTATTTAGTTATGAATTTTCAGGTTTGGGAATTAAGGTAAAGCCCAAGGGTCATTATGGAATGTCTGTATACTTGATTTCCAAAGCTCCAGATAGATTTTAATGCGTTCCGAGTTATACCACTGCACTCCCTGAACTATTTCCATATCCTCAGAGATGTGTCCTAATAGTAGGGCCTCTGTGTCTTCTACTTAGTGAAAAGTGTGAATAATAGATCCATATATATATATATATATATATATATGCATTTACTTCTAACATGTGTTCCCACATAGCCGAGTGATTGAACCCAGTACACTTAACAACTTAGGAAGAGATTCATGAATTTTCCCAGGTCTCTTCATGGCCAGGGTTATTTTGTAAAGAGACCCTAAATGTGAAATAATCAACATGTTAAAGTAATCGAGATGTTTATGATTTGATAACTCTTTGGTGCATTGTTTAACAACATGTTTTCAATTTTCTCTCCTTCAAATCGCTCCAAATAACCCCATGATTTTGGATGATTGATTATGGGAATGCTGCTTTTACTGTACATCCAAGGTAATTTTAAAATTACATCTTCTTTTCATTGTTAGGGAGTAAAATCATTTGCAGGTCTTGACATGATTTATCAGAGAAAAGGAGACAAAGATCCAGTCTTGGTCTTACTCCTTCAAAACATTATTACGTGAGCCCACAAGCAAATCCTGAGGCTCGCTGGAAGCTGGGTTCTAGTCCCAACATGCTAGATAATCAGGCCAGCAGTTAAAGAAAAGCCATCGACCTCCCGGGTCCCACTTTCTTTTCTTATAAAAACTTACAAGATAATTGAGATCCAAATTTCTTCCCTGGAGATTTTGATTTGTTATGCTATGGACTGGTTCTGCAAATAGGCATTTTCTACAAAGAACTTGCTGTCTGTAACTTGATCACATTGGAAAACACTAAGTGAAGTGAGTTCTCATCCCAGGTCTAAATCGTGTAACTTCAGAACTAATGTCTACGATCTCCTACACTTTATGTATCACTGTTTTATTTTACCAAACAATGGAAAACCGTCATTATCATATGGCTTATTTCCATTTCTCTGACTCTGTACTTATATTTTAATTCATGTAGCTTAACAATGGAACACTCTATGTGGTTACTGCATGAATCACACAAACCTATAAACTCCTTGGATTAGCACAGTAGAATTTGATAGAATTTGATTTTTCTTTCCTTAATGATTTCAATTTATGTGTATGTGGTCATCTACAAGAGTAACAAGTGCTTTTAACCAGTTATCCACTGCTTCAGTACTGGAGTTGCACTTTATTATATATGAAACACTTTTCCATTTTATAATGTCATCTAGATCACATGAAGGTTATGTGACAAGAAAGGTAGGTTTTCTCACAGTCTATTGGTTGAAGCTAGTCATCTGATCTAGATCCAACTGGAAAGCTATGAAACGCAAAACAATGTAGACTTACCTGATGAACTGAAGTGTTCAGAATCTGGGTTTATAGTTTAAGGAAACCAAGGCTCATGAAGACTGGTTAAGAGGGAGTCTATGATTACATTTGACAATGGCTATCCAGAAGGAAGGGTGGGAACCCATATTTCTTTAAAAAGTAAAAAGGTATAATTTCCAAGAATAAAACTCATTTGTTTTCTTAGAGTTTAGAGGATATTATCCAAAATATATTACTAAGAAATTATATCTGTGAAGTTGTCCTTGCCAATGTCTTCACAACCCAAAATCAAAATACATCTCCATCCACTAAACTGGTAGATGTTGCTGCCAATATACCAAGAATTCTACTAAATCTGACTTCCTATGATCTTTCTAGAGTCCAACCTGCTTACTACATTGAAATAAACTATCACGGTCACAATGTCAATAAAAGCAACCCTTTAGCTTTTAGTATTTAAAGCTTTTCAAAAAACCACATCTTACTTCACTACCAAATCTGTAAAATAATATCTTTGTCCGTTCAGAGCACACCTGTTGTAAATAGATACCACTTCTTTCTATGCTTTGACTTTTGAGAAATTCTTCAATAATGCAAGAAGCAAGTTGAAGGTTGTGGGAGGATTCCAAGACCTACCTGAGTAGAAGTCAGAAAGGTGTGTTTTAAACAGGAAGAATGCTAGTCTGCAGTAAAAGCAAGTCTGTAGTGATGAGACGAGCAAGCCTGCTTTTCATCCCGTCTGGCTCCCACATAGCTAGCTTAGCCGCGGAAATAACAACACATAAACTGTATTCATTTAAACACTGCCTGGCCCATTAGTTTCAGTCTCTAATTAGCTAATTCTCACATCTTGCTTTAACCCATATTTAGTAATGTGTGTAGCACCACAAGGTGGTGGCTTACCGAGAAAGATTCAGCATGTATGACCTGGTGGCTGGCTCCATGGTGACTGTCTCAGAGAGGAGAGGCATGGCATCTGACTAACTTCCCTTCTTCCCAGCATTCTGTGCTGTCTACTCTACCTAAATCCTGCCCTATCAAAAAGCCACGGTAGTTTCTTTATTAACCAAAGAGAGTCCTCCATCATTTCCCCTTTTTCTGTGTAAACAAAAAAGAAAGGCTTTAACTTTAACATAGTATTTTCATATAACAAAACATCTATCAAGTAAGAATTACAGTTAAAATATTTATATCTATTTTATCTTTTATCATATCTAAGGGAAACCATAACTATCTATTTATTCTTCAACTCCATCAAAGACTCCAGAAGGATACAACATTACCCAAGTAAACAAGAAGTAAGCAACTTCCAAAACTCTAGAAATGACAGAGACATCTCGCTACCTGAACAGTCACCCAAAGTTCCTCTGTACCGTTGGGGCATCTATCTTCAGCCTACAGGCCCATAATATCCAGCAGACTTTCTATGAAGCAGGAAATTTCAAAGGCAGTTCAGTCACTATCTGCTGTGTCCTGCAGAATGTCTTGCAGACTCTTTCATGAATCAGGAATCCTGAAAGACCATCTCACCTTTAGGCAAATTCAGCAGTCCTTTATCTGTGGGTTCTTTGTGTTCAGTTTATTCAACAGTCCCGGCAAGAGCAGTTTCTTGCCCAAATGGCTATCAAACTCCATAAGGAGCCTCTTTGATACCCATCTTTCTTTTGAAGTAGATTGGAGCTGCCAGGAGAAGACGTGTCTCATTGTCATGAAAAGCCCTAAGTTATTAAAACATTTAAAATACGATATTCTGTAGTCTTTGAAAGATATGAAGAATGTCTATCTAAAATATATCTATGCACATCTAGAAAATCTAACTAACATGACTACAAGCTTGACTATTATTGATGACAATCCATTAACAACCTATATACATTACATTTTTAAATGAACTACAAAATCACTATACCTTAATCAGTATCAGAAATACATATACATATAACAAAATTTACCTTAAATTTATGTCAATAGAGTAAAATTTATGCCAATGTAAATTATTCATAACTATATCATTTCCCCCTTTAAATGTAAAAGAACATTTATAAACAATATTTGGGAACATGGACACAGTTATTTCTCTCCAAACTGCTTCCTGCTGAATGGGGGCGCTGTTTAGCAGATCTTTCATGGAGTAACCTGTGTGCTAGGTTCCTCTCAGTCAGCAGTTGAGCAAAGTAATTTTTTGAGGGTGTTCACAGCAACCTTTCAGGAGGGCATGGTCTATCATACCATATTGGGATAGAAGCAATCCACAGGGTCTCATTCTCTGTAAAAACAAAAGAAGAATCTCTTTTCCAAGGTATCATATCCTTAGATCTAAATTCTGAAGTCAAGGTATTTTCAAAATATCTATGTTGGATTAGTTCAGCATCATTTATAAACAAATATCTTTTAGCAGCTGTTGCTTCTTCCTCAGCATTCAAACAATTTAAAGAGAGCATAATAAGCCAGGCAGTGGTGGCGCACGCCTTTAATCCCAGCACTCGGGAGGCAGAGGCAGGCGGATCTCTGTGAGTTCGAGGCCAGCCTGGTCTACAAGAGCTAGGTCCAGGACAGGCTCTAAAAAAAAAGCTGCAGAGAAACCCTGTCTTGAAAAGCCAAAATAAATAAATAAATAAATAAATAAATAAATAAATAAATAAAGAGCATAATAGTATACAGTATCAAGATTCTCTGTGTATTTTCCATCTTTGTGCAGCTTTATTTTAACCTCTATTTTGTTTATTTTTACTTTTATTTTTTAAGACAGGTTCTCTGTATATCTTTGTCCTGGAATAACTGTAGACCAGGCTGTCTTTGAACTCTCAGAGATCCACTGGTCTCTGCCTCCCAGGCATTGAGATTAAAGGTGTGTCCTGCCACACCTTAAAGTCACAGAGGTCAATGTACCTCTGCCTCTCAAGTGTTGGGATTAAAGGTGTGTACTACCACATCCAACTACTCCTTTTTTTCTTTTTTACTTTTAAGAACTTTAACCTGGGTCTGCATATGTTTTTAACACACTCTAAACCATTTAGAAGCTTTCTTTGTCTTTGAACCTTTCTTTTACTGTATATCAGTCTTTTTGTGACCACATGAGTCTTTAATTTAACAAACAATATCGGTAGGACTAAAGCCGTGACTTTGGCAGCTGGATCCAGCCCATTCATTAGCTTTCCAACCTCATGGTGGAAGTACCGGCTGTAGCCATTTTTATTGCCACAACTCTATGGAATTTCAGGGTACTTGCTAGCAAGCAAGCTGCAGCATTCTGCTCACAGACCACACTCATTCAGACTGCCTGCCTGAAAGAGTCAGAGTTTGCCCTGGCAGTATGGACCAGAACACTAGCATTTTAGAACAGTGCAACTTTTTTCCTGCTACGGCTGAAAACAAACAAGCATGCAGTCAGCTTTTATCAACAGCATTTAAGTGTTTCGTGGCAGGACCTCTTAAGAGCTGCAGGGTTTTGCAGCTAAGGTGGAGTCAGGAAGCCTCTCTTAGATGAGAGCACTTGCTTGCCCCTAGCAAGCAGAGCCAGACCTGAGAAATTGCTGCCACCAAGAAAACATGCTTTACTCTATTCTTTCCCAAGCTCTCTGTGGATTCAGTTATCCATGTCTGGGCACCATTTGTGGTGTTGAAGTGGGATTGAAGAAAGCTTGGTCCAGTGTTGGACTCTGTCTTAAACGACATAAACAAAACATGCATTGAGGGGTAGGGGAGAAGATAAGAGCTCTTCTGGTCTGCTGTGATGAGGCATCCTTTGTTAGATCTGATGTGAACTGGGAGTTGAGTGCCTTCCAGGGGACTGAAGAGCTTGGGAAGGAACATTTGAGAGGTGGGGAATCTTAGTATATAGAAGATACCATAAACAGTTGACTAGAAATTTGGGTTTGAGCTAAAGTCCAAGAGCCTAAGATTTTAGGTTTTGTTCTGTACATACCAGGAGTCATGTGACAATGCTAATCAGGGGATGAAGAATGTGATGTGGAAAGAGGACTCTGGTGTCTGGGAGAGATGGAATGCTGAGACTGCAGTATTGCTGAAGAAATTTCAAGAATTACTTGGCACTGACAGTAGTGTCCCAATACCATTGTTCTCTATCTGTGGGGCATAAGAAAAAAATTAATAGTCATGTGACTGCTAATAATAAATAATATATTTCAGATTAACATAAAGTTGACTTGGCCATATAAATAAATCTAAGCTAGTGAGACTAAACCTCATGGCTACTATTATGTAGACTTCTTAAAGAATAGATAGCAAGCAGTTGGTTTCTCTTGTCTTCTTCATCCTAGTTAGAGCAAAGACAGCATGCTTACCTACTTAGACTATTTTCGCATTTTATTTGTCTGCTGAAACAAGGCCTCATTCTGTAGCTTTGGCTGGCCTGGAATTCTCTGTGTAGAGCTGGCTAGCCTGGAATTCTAAGAGAGCCACCTGCCTCTGTCTTCTCCCTGTAGGGTTTAAGCTGTGTTCCACCACATTCTACAGGATTAAGTTTTGAAAAGGCTAATTTGATTTTGAAAGGTCAGTTGATTTGTCTTCTTGCTTTTCTACTCTTGTCCAAAACCAGGAGCAATAGTTCTGGGAGTTCACTTACAGGCCTACATCCTAATTTCGCTCTCATTCTCCAAATATTGCTTTATGTTAAAAGCTGTAGCTAACTAGTAAACTTTGTTATCATATAGAATTCTTCTTCCCACTTCACTCTTCTTTTACAAAACTCATGGTTTATTTTAAGAGGTGAATTTTCCTTTATATTCATATGTGTATTTGCAGTTTGGGGTTTGTTTATATGTGTAGAGGTATGAGTAAATGTATGTATACATACATGTGGAGGACAGTGATTAATTTTGGATATCATTCCTTAGGTGTCATCATCTTGAATTTTGAAAAAACAGGTTTCTCACTGACCCAGAGCCTACCAATTAGATTATACTGGCTGGATACTTAGCACAGAGGAGCTTTCTATCTCTTCTTTCTATTCTCCAGTGCTATAGTCACAGACAAATGCCACCATGTAAGGATATTACTATATTACTAAATAGTCTAAGTCGGTAAGCATGCTGTCTTTGCTCTAACTAGGATGAAGAAGACAAGAGAAACCAACTGCTTGCTATCTATTCCTTAAGAAGTCTACATAATAGTAGTCATGAGGTTTAGTCTCACTAGCTTAGATTTATTTATATGGCCAAGTCAACTTTATGTTAATCTGAAATATATTATATTACATAGCCTTCTATGCTGCAAGACTCATTTGTTTTATAATTTACATGCACCTTCATGTGTATGTGTGTGTGTGTGTGAGTATAACATGTTCTATTAAAAAGTGTAGTGATTTGTTGCTAACCTATCCTACCTTCTATTGTTTATTTTATTCTTTTATTAAGAAATACTAGTTGGAACCCACTACAATGGTTCTAAAACTTACTGATCATATATATATATGTTTTAACAACAATGAATCTTCCAAAATGAAAAAGAAGTGATTATTTACCAATGCCCCCTCACATTCCTCATAAATAAAAACTATAGCTATGGAATAAACCCGTTTCACAAGAGGTGGGACAGCCAATAGGGCTGCTGCTCCACACACTTATCAGAAGCCCATGTTTTTTTCAAACTGAGAGACACACTTATGAGAAGTCCATGGCACCATTAAGGATGTGCTCACTGAGAGTTACAACCTTTTGCTCTAAACACAACTTGATTTTCCTTGAAGAAAGGACAACATTTGGCAGGGAATCAAAAAATCTACAAGATGATATATGGTATGTTGCTGATCAGTGGGTCATTTCTTTTATATATGATATATTCTAATCTTTCACCATTATTCTGCTCTGAGGCAGAATGACTTTTGTTTTTATAATTTACAGTATTTTTTTAAAAAGAAATTTCAGGTTTACAAATGAGAAAAGCACTAACTTAGAGATGCCACATTCAAATCCACAAGCTCTAGAGGCAGTGCAGCTTGTATTTGAACCCATGCCTACCTCAGGCCACAATCCCTTATCTTAAGTGAACCTTCACTTAAGTGCTTAATACCCATGCTCAAAAGTCAGGAGCTCATGAAGGACACAGAAGGACTCTTTTGGACAGTTTATGAGATTACTTTGAAGATGACATGACCATCACTGACTTGGATCATGAAACTGAGAACCACACCTTGAGCTGTCAAAGTCCCTGGATGCCAAAAAGGACTTCTTGAATGGAGCCACCATAACCAAGAACTCTTGATGAATTGTAGAAGGAGCAGCAGGGCTGCGTCCTGCCACCTGGCTAGCTTTACACCCAAAATAATTACACGGAAACTGTATTCATTTAAACACTGCCTGGCACATTAGTTTCAGCCTCTTATTGGCTAACTTCTTACATCTTGCTTTAACCCATATTTAGTAATCTATATAGCACCACGAGGTGATCGCTTACCAGGAGAGATCTTAACCTGTATCAGTCTTGGAGAGGAGAAGCATGGCGACTGCCTGAAGCATCTGCCTTTTCTCTCCCAGAATTCTGTTCTGTCTACTCCACCTACCTAATTTTCTGTCCTATTAAAGGGCCAAGGCAGTTTCTTTATTAACCAATGAAAGTAACACATAGACACTCCTCCATCAATGAATGAGCAAAGTCTTTTTTTTGATCAGTTTTAAACTTCTCTTATTTCAGGTTAATATTACCAACAGTTCCACCTAACCCTTAGTAATACAACCACTGTCCTGAAGGGACAGTGGCAGAAAAATGCATATCATGTATCCATCACATAAATCTACTTTTATTAGGGAATGAAGTCAAATTACTCCCAATAAAAAGGTGTTTTGCAACATGACCCAGAAATGTAGAAGTGCCATTTGCTAGCTGTCTAGGTAACCTGTACATAGCTGTGCCTGCAGAGATAGGAATGCCTGGAAATGGTTTCCATGGCATCAAGAGATGATACTCTAGGAGATGAAATCTCCCAAAGGCAAATAGCTGATTGTCAATGTTTGGCCAGTATAACATGTTCTACAAATCATTGATTACAAACAAGATGAAGAGCTGTCTTGCGTTCTCCTCTCAAAGCTGGGAGAAAGAGACAAACAACAACAACAACAACAACAACAACAACAACAACAAACGACTAAGATAAGTAGACTAGAAAAAAATGAAATATAAATAAACTACACTTTTTTTTACTGAACAGAAAAGTTCAATTAAAGGGGGAAAAAGAGAGAGAGAGGAGAAATGTAGGATGCTAATTTGAACCATAGCCCCATGTCTAATGCTTTTAGCCGAGGAAAGAAGAGAAAAGCAAAAAGAAATCTGAGTCAGAGGGAAGATGTCATGGTGAGTTTCAATGGGATGGATTCCTTATTAATTCTAAAGAACACGATGCAGCATGGATTTAATTATCCAAGTCAACCCACCCACATTCCTCTGTTGTTCTTCACACACATGGGCTTCTGAGGATGATGAAAGGTGGGTGGGGAGAAAGGCAAAGGAGAGAGACATGGGGTGGCTCAGGCCACAGAGAGTGGCCCTGTCCCAGGGCACAATTTCTCTAGCCTTCCCTTCTAAAAGGAGAGTTTCACAGTGCACTCGCACTCAGCACGGGAACACCTACTCACATGGGTCAGCTTGAGGTTGGTCCCTTTGCCTTGGTTTCCAGGGCATCTCAATTTAGTCCTATTTACTGTGAAGGGAGTTTCCAGAAATTCTGAGGACTGGAGAAGGAATATCATGGGATCAGGGGAAGGGTAGATAGGCACTTAAAAATCTCTCACCTGCTTTTAATTTTGTATGGCATTTACAAAACAATCTCACCAAGATTTTCATGAAGAGTGAGTCTCTATGAAAATACCAAAGCATTTACATGCATTAGTAATCTGAAGACAAATGTTTTTTTTTGAGACCTCCAAATTGTGCTATCAGCAGTATTCTCATTTCTAAACCAGTGAAAAGCTCATATTTCCTCTTTCCTCTGACCAAGACCTCACTGTTTCTTTCTGTTTTCCCATTCTATTTTCAGACAAAAATATCTCTAGAAGAGTCCAAGTTTCTGAGGGGCTACTACTGCTTTCTCTGTGTTTGGCTCACGATGCCTGGCTATAGACAGACCTCCACCACAAGGCATCCCACCTGAGAGGGAATCCACTTGCAAAATAAATGGGCCTATGAAGTCACAGAGTATCAGGGGTTAGTTCCAGATAGAAACAAATAAACAAATGAAAGCTCATTGTAGCTTTTCTAAGCAACACTGATGCAATGTGGGAACACTGTACTTAGCGTGACTCTGAAAGGCCTTGCCCAGGCATTCATGAATGATAACATGGGTATACATATTCAGTGGGTATAATAGGAGCTGCTACAGTTCCCATGGCATGAAAAACAGAGATCTGGCAAAGTCCTTCAAAACCATGACTTGAAGGACACAGTAAATTTTCTTCAGAATTCTTTAGCCAGAACTGCACCATGCATTGAAAGATAACTGCTATCCACAGGCTAGATCTGGAAAATCAAGAGGGAAGTGTCTGGATGCTGGGAGGAGAGCTCAGCCCAGGGAGGGAGCTGGGGGTGTGAGCACATGACCCAGTGCCCATGTGATGATGCTTCTATATCCCACTTTCTCAATCTTCTGAGGAGGACTTATCAACCTAAATTAAAGTTAAAATCATAGCCTCAAAAGGATATGACTTTAATACTCAAAGTTCCACCCCAGAAGAAAGTATATTTAAAATTTAGCTGGATTCTTAGCATTTACCAACCATGAAGCATTTTAAAGAATAAACTTTTTTTAAAGATAATTATAGAGTCACATACAAGTAACTATTGGAAATAACATATAAATCTCACACATTCTGTTCTAAGTTTGAGTTTGGATATACCCCCAAATGTTCATGTGTTTAATATGATAGGTGGTGGACCCTTGCTGAGAAGGGGCCTTGTGGGGTATTTTTATGTCATTGAAATTATCTTCAAAGACAATTGTGAGGCCTATGACCCTTCTCTTTCCTGGTTTTCCTTCTAGTTTCTGAAGTGAGAATTTTACTGCAAACTGTACTCTAAGCTGTAACATGTTGCCTTCCAGGAGTCCAAATCAAGATGATCAGTTTGTCATAGAATTTCTGAAGTATTGAGCCAAAATAATCTTTTTCTTTTATAAGTCAATTATGTCCATTATTTTACATAATACTGGGGAACTAAAGTGTTCTTTATCACATTTCCTCCAAAAGCATTTGTAAAAACTGTAATATAATATTCAAATTATAGCATTGACATAGGCACCTGTCTGACCAAGACTTCCCCAGGTTAACTGTATTTGTTTCTTCTCTTGACACCGGCATGCAAATTTTTTTGTTTTTGTTTTTTTTTCCTTTTTTATTAAATTATATGATTTTACAAATTTTCACCTCCTCCCCTCCTCCCATTTCCCTTCCCCTCCCTCTCCCCTCCCCCTCCCTCTCCAGTCCAAGGAGCAGTCAGGTTCCCTGCCCTGTGGGAAGTCCAAGTTCCTACCCCATCCATCCAGGTATAGGAAGGTGAGGATCCAAACAGACTAGGTTCCCACAAAGCCAGTACATACAGTAGAATCAAAACCCAGTGCCATTGTCCTTGGCTTCTCAGTCAGTCCTCCTCATCAGCCACGTTCAGAGAGTCCGGTATGATCACATGTTCCATCAGTCCCGGCACAGTTGGCCTTGGTGAGCTCCCATTAGATCAGTCCCATCGTCTCAGTGAATGGATGCACCCCTCACGGTCCTGACTTCCTTGCTCATGTTCTCCCTCTTTCTGCTCCTCATTTGGACCTTGGGAGCTCAGTCCAGTGCTCCAATGTGGGTCTCTGTATTACCACAACTCTATTGCATTTTGAGGTCCCTGCCAGCAATCAAGCTGCAAAAGTATGTCCACAGACAACACTCAAGTCCTCTCTCTGTAGCCGGACCTCCTGCCTCAAAGAGTGAGAGTTTGCAGTGGCAGGACAGCCCAGAAAGCCAGCATTTTAAAACAACACAACCTTTTTCCTGCTACAGCTGAAAACCAAAAAACACACATTCAGCTTTTCATCAATACCATTTAAGTGTTTCGTGGCAGGACCTCTTAAAAGAGCTGCAGGGTAGCTAAAGCTGAGTCAGGAAGCCTCTCTTAGACAAGAGAGCGCTTGCTAGCCTCTAGCAAGCAGAGCCAGACCTGAGAAATTGCTGTTACCAAGAAAAGATGCTTTACTCTATTCTTTCCCAAGCTTTCTCAGGCTTTCTGTGGATTCAGCCATTCACATTGAGCGCCATTCTGTAGTCTGCGGCCTGCTTCCCGCTGCTGGGCTCCTGGCCGCCCGGCTAGCTTTACACCCGAAATAATAACACACAAATTGTATTCTTTTAAACACTGCCTGGCCCATTATTTCTAGCCTCTTATTGTCTAATTCTCACATCTCTTGCTTTAACCCATATCTAATAATCTGTGTAACACCACGAATGGTGTCTTATCGGGAAAGATTCAGCATGTCTGACCTGATGGCTGGCTTCATCGCATCTGGCTCAGAGAGGAGAGTCATGGCATCTATTAACTTAGGAGAGGTGTGGCATCTGACTGAGATATCTACCTCACTTTCTTCTTCCTGTTCTGTCTACTCCACCCACCTAAGGGGCGGTCTATCAAATGGGCCAGGCAGTTTCTTTATTAGCCAATGAAATCAACTCAAACAGAAGACTCTCCCACATCATCTCTGTCTCTATCTCCATCCAATGTCAGATGAAGGTTCTATGGTGATATGCAAGATAATCATCAGTGTGGCTATAGTAAAGGGCCAGTTCAGGTCACCTCTCCTCAGCTGTTCAAGGGGCAAGCTGGGGACATCTCCTTGGACACCTGGGAACCCCTTTAGAGTCCAATCTCTTGCCTACCTTCAAATGGCTCCCTTAATTAAGATATATACTTCCCTGATTACATATCCACTCTTCCTCCATCCCAACTGTCCCATTCCCCCAAGCTCTCCACATCCTCCCCTTCTGACTTCTCTCTCCCCTTCTCCCCTTACCCCCATCCTGCCCCCACCCCCAAGCTCTCAATTTTTAATTTTGCGCACATTGGCTCTTGGTAGCTAGCTGTCTTTCTCCAGGCTTCTGCAGGCCATCAGTTTGAATCGTGTACTTTTCCCCTTTCCAGAAGCATCTTCAATGCCAATCCACCCTCACAGAGCTTCAATGTTCATTTATCTTCCAATAAAGAGACAACATAGTCAAAGCCTCTGTCAATTCTGTCATCTACTTTTCTCTAGGATTCAAGTATGAAATCTGGGAATGCAGCTCACATAGTGCTCAGTCTCATGTTCCCACCCAGCGGGTATGTGATACACAGTGATTGAAAAGTAGAACAAGAGACAGGATGGATACTTAGCTCAGTGAAATGCTCTAATTACACAGCAGAATTTACCCTTCTTCCCCCAGTATTCACTGTCTTAACTTTAAGCTGTGTCACCCTTAAATAAAAGCTCAAAACCCATTGGCCAACTAGCCAGTGCTTGTAAGACTCCCATGTCATTATTTTGACATTCAAGGACCTCCCCAATATGTCTTCAATGATTCATTTTAGCACTGTTGAAAAATTTCTGCAAATGTCCTTTGTTCCAGGGTCACACAACCATTTATTATTTCCTGGAATACACAATGCAACTTGATAAATGGTTTTGCATTTCATTTCTCACCCCTAAATCCCTGTAATGCTTCTTTTTCCAAACAAAATCTTACCTCAAGTCTTCTCAAATGCTCTATCCTGTGACTACTTTAGAGTAAGCTTCCTGGCAACTCATTTTATGTCCTTGTGTTATGGGATAGAAATAGCCAGAAATCAAAATAGCCTTTTCAAAAGACCTAAGAGAAGCTCCAAATGCTGGGGAAAGTATTCTGAGATCTAGGAAATCTTGGGTTGGTGGCAAAAGCAATGGAAATAATGGGAATTTCAATACCAAGATTAAGAACTAACAGCTGTCATGCTAGAGGGCCACAGGGGAACCAGGAACGGTGATAATAACTACCTATTCTGAGCCTGGTGAGTTTCTAGAATTTTACATGCGCTGTAGTAAACTCCCATGGTGATAACAAAATGGGTATCACTCACAGTTTTCAAGTGAATCACTACCAGAGTGGTGACATAGCTTGCTCCAGTAACACTGCTAAGGAATAGTGGCATCTAGATTCACCCCTGTGTTTATGGTCTTTCCATCCTACTTGGACGGGAGATTTAAACCATGAAATTACTGAATGAAAGATTGTGGGGTTTGTTTTTTTTTTTTCATATAAACTCACCTGAAAACTAGCAAAGTCTAAGGACAGCAAGAGAATGGGGGGTCTATTGAATTAAGGAAGAGAAACATACCAGTGCTACAGTCAGAAAGTGATGCTCCTACTCACAATGCATTTAGAAGCTTTCTCTGTCTCTTTTGAAATTTGTTCCCAGCATCCTCTAAGGTGATGAAGTTCTCAGATTCACCTTGAAAGATTAAACGTGTGTATCAAATATCTCCCTGCTTGTTTCTGAGACCTGGGGAGAAGTTAACTAGACTCTATCATGTTTTGCTTCAGTAAGAAGTGGAAAGGTTGATCACAGTAGTCAGTATAGTTTTAAAAAGTTGTCCTCGGGAAACTGGAAATCTGAGGTCAATAGCCATAGCAGTAATAAACATATAGCCCTTCATAGACTTTGCCTTTCTCGTCTTGGGGTCATTCATGAATAACTCACAAACCTTCTGCCTCTTCTTTTTGTTTGTAGGCAATGAAGAAAAAAGAGTTCTTCAAACCCACTCACCCTGTCCACTTTATCAACAACACCCCAGTCATGGTTGTCTATTGTCAGTCTTTCTATGAATGGTCATTCTCACCTCATTCCTGCCCTGCCCCAAATTTGAAGATGCTCCCTTAACTGATAGTCCATCAGATGATTCCATGATCTTCATAGATTCCCTCTAAGACTTTGATCTTATTCACAAATTAAGCTCAGGTTTTACAAATATCAGAAATCTCCTTTTTTAAAAAAAATATATCCTCTGAGTGTTCATGGGAGGGGGCTTTGAAGAGCAGAAATGAGATCTCATGGTGTGACATGTATGTGGAAGAGGCATTTAGTACTAGTCAGAGGCACTGCTATTTAGTTGAGAGCATCTAATAGCTCCTATCCATGGGAAGAGGTCTTGCCTGCCATGCAAGCCAACGCCTCTTTGCGTCAGTGATTCATAGTGACTATGCAATCTCAGTCCTACCTTCTTGTTGTATTTTATTTTCCTCAGTCATCACTTCCACTCTTCCACTGAAAGACTCTGTATTTACTCCAACCACATCAAGATTGCGACACTCCTTTTACAAGGCAGCTATTTGATTCCAGGGTGGCTAAGCTACACAGCTGCAATTGGCCCCCCATCATGGCTTGCAAAGTGACGGCTCTAAAGTTGGCTTTGCTCAATAAATAATAAGGCCCAAATCTGGAAACAAACAGACCAGAGTGTACCCTGGTAAGTGCCAGTGGGGTCCTTTTGAGTGGCATCGCTGTGACATTACCCTGACACGAGTAAGTTTAGCTTAGACCACAAATGTGATTGCTGCTATGCAAATGTGCATCCTAATCAACCCCTTGACCAATACTTTCTGGTTAACAGATGCTTAGTCTATGTGTGCTATGAGGCAGGCTTGTTGATCTACTACTATAAGAAATCCATTCCACTTTATAGAAGATACAATAGCATAGAGAAGCTATTCTAACATTTGTGTCAGCCCACACAGCCAGAAAAATGGCTGAGCTTGGGTTAAATCCTGGCCCTGTCTCTAAAGCCCTTTCTATTACGCTCCACACTCTGACATTTGTCCCCATGAACGCCTTTAACAACACATGGATTACTCTCCCATTCACTCTTGTTAATTCACAGAAATTCCAGGATGGCTTTCTCACAATGAGTTCAAAACTACATCTCCCAAACTTCACCTCTCAGTGCTTGTTCTACCTTCAGAGCCCCCCAGGTCATGTTCTTGATCATCTTGCTCTTTGTCCAGAAGTTCTAAGTAATGTGAAGATATCAAGAAAACTTCTAAAATAAAATGATTATTAACAAGCTATAATGTATTTATATGATAAAATCTGATTTTAAAATTCTTGTTTCCAAAGTTACACCAGGATGATAAATTCCCAGGTTAATGAAAATATTGTTTCATGTTTGGAAAAAAATACAAAAAGAAAAAATCTTATGAGAAAAATGTCTAGAAAAGTGATGAGTAAAAGATGCACTAGTATTTACATCTTTCTATAAATACCATGCGTATTTCTCCAAATCATAAAAATAGTATTCATTATTTTTGAAGTCAAGGGGAAATCCATTGGTAGTACGGGGTTGTCTCGATGATCTCATTGCATCTAAGTCGCTGAGGTGGAGAGGCGAGTATTGACCTCCACCAGTCAATTTGATCCAAGTGTTTGATATTTAAAATCTAAATTGCTTTAAGCTCCCAAATGCATGTAAGAATGGGAACCACCAAGAAGCTCTTGTAGACCAAGCTGGCCTCAAACTCATAGAGATCCACCTGCCTCTGCCTCCCAAGTTCTGGGATTAAAGGCATGTGCCACCACTGCCCAGATCTCCTAAAGGCTTTTATTGGACAGTGCCAACTAATTTATAGTTTGGAATAACAATAAGTCTAATACAGGATATGCTCAAAGCAAAAATATTTATGGTTTATCCAAAACCAGATCTTTGTGTGTATCCTCTATTAAAGTAGATAATCTGGGATTCCTGCATACAAATTTTTGTTAGGTCCTTTTTGAAGCATTTTGTAGAGATATAGAAATATCTCTCTTTCTCCTTGTTTGTCCCTTTTCCCTGACCTGGCTCTTTGGTTTATTCTCACTTTTCTCCCTTTCCTTCTATCTCTTCCCATTTTCTAAAAATTGTTTTATTTTTTATGTACTAGTCATAAAATGATGCTATAGTTTTCTAAGATGCTTAAAATTACTTGTAGTACAAGTAATGACAATACGAATTGATGAGTTGATAAGTTCCATTGTTAAAATACATATTAATTTTTTTATTAAATTTAGAATGGAGATTCAGCATAGGAAATTTGGCCAGAGTAGACGTAGTAACCAAAAGAAGCATCGGTGGTATCCAAAATGATAATAAATGTTTGTTATTGCAAATAAATAGAAAAGCTAGAATTCTCATATTATTGAAAGATAACTAAATGATTAGTTGAAAATAATTTGAACTACAAATGAGATGGAATTTGCTCAGATGTATGAATAAAGACTCAACTAGCTTTATAGAATCCATTCAAATAGGCATTTCATTGATGAATATTCAAGTGTTGACAAATTTCTAAAGAAAATAATCTTACAGATTCTGGGAGAGTGAGAGTCATTCTATTCAGTTATGTACTCAGAGGTGCATCCACCAGGACGCAATGGATAACTCCAAACCTATGGTTACACATACGACCTGGTTCAACTCAGTGGGCAACAAAACTGTGAATTGGAAAGGGATATGCAGGGAAGAGGTGGTGTTGACAGGAATAAGATAGGGTGAGAATGAGAGTAATCAGAATACATATATGAAATTTTTAAAGAAGAACGATATTTTTTAAAAAGTCATGAGGGTTAAATTCAAGAGCAGAATTGTGTTCTATGTTACTGGACAGTCATGGCAAAGTACAAAGACACATAAGGCAACAATTGGGAGAGAGGCCCTGCAGTCACACTATGGAATCATAATGGAGTCCCTGTGTCCTCATGACTTCTCATGTCCTGAGCATGTAACAGTACCAATGGCCATCATAGATCAGCATTAGTGGCTTTACGGTAGATATCCATTTCTGGTCTCCATGGTTGTTCACCAGTTCCTTTATATTAGGACATTTCCATGACCACCATCATTCATTTTACAAATTACCGGTTTATTCCACTTACAGATGAATTTTGAAATTTAATAGTATATACAAATTCATAAGAGGTCTCTGGTTCCAAAGCCTGCACTCTGAGACCTTCTATTCTGCCTCACTTTGTGTGACCTCAGTGTCAAAATGAGGAATTTGAACTAAACTTTGTAGACACTATGGAGTGTTAAGCAGAGGTCTGGAATCAAATCATTGATTTTTTTTCCCCAGTACTTTTTAGAAGCAATTGCAGATTTAGAGAAAGATAGAGGCAATATGCCATTACATATTTTAATATTAAATGATAGCTTGACTCATGCGAGTGGCCACAGAACAGAGAAAGGGAAACTTAGAGACAGTACACAGCGTAAATGGATACACCAGAATTGGGCAATAAACTAAATGAGACACAGTGAAGAATGAGGTAAAGAAAGACACTTAGCTAGGAAGTGGTGGTGCACACCTTTAATCCCAGCACTTGGGAGGCAGAAGCAGGTGGATCTCAGTCATTTCGAGGCTAGCCTGATCTACAAAGCAAGCTCCAGGATAGCCAGGACTGTTACTCCCAGAAACCCTGTCTCAGAGCAAAAATAAAAAAAAAAAAAGAAAAGAAATTTCGATTTACATGTACATGACTAGGAGGTTTCTTTGCAGAGAAGAGAGAGGCTGAAATAATAACATTTACTTAGTTACACAATATATCAAGACTACATTCTATCAGCCAAAATAATTTTGATATTTTTCTGTTCTCATTTTCCCTTCCTTAGTAAAATATAAATTTCTGTATTATAAAGTAAATTCAGATTTGGGGCTTTATTTTTATTTTGTAGGTTCGTTTTTCCTTAGGCTTGTCTTTATTTATTTATTTATTTATTTATTTATTTATTTATTTATTTGGAATCTAGTGAAGACCATTACCCATTTGCTCCTCTCTTTCCTAATATTGAGGCTAAACTGTACTTCTAGAGCTGAGTAGGTTTTAAGGAAATGGAGAGAAGGGTAGGGGTTGAGAGGAAGAGTGGGAAATGCATGAGATGCAGTCTTGTTTTGGTCAGAGCTTGGCTGGCATCTTCTCTGTCTTGGTGCAGTTCTTGCAGCATTAATCTGGAATATTTCTATGTCTCATTCTAAATAACATGCATGTTGTCAATAGAGTTCCTCGAAGATCTGTACCTCATTAGCCTCTTGGGAGTGAGTCCAGAATAGATCTTTTCTTATGTGACTTATTCCTAGCTTATTGACTAACTTATTAACCTTCCTAACCCCTGTTTTTCTCTGCATTGCGTGAACTGGCTGTTAACCTTATGTACCTATTAAAAGCCATGAGGCTGCCTTGAACTAGATTCACTTCTGTATTCCAGAGACCCTTCTTCCACACCATGTGCCGCCCACCCACAGAATGATTCTGATTCTCGTTTTTTCCACTCAGTTTGCACTAGTTGCTATGAAAAGGAGAAAATATTTACAGCATACTGATTTGGGGAGTTCTATTGCTCCTCCTACCCACAAGCTAACTCAGAGAGGTCTTCCCTGCCATGGAAGAATATCTAATCCCAAAACTTCTAACTTTACTTTCTGGTCTCTAGGGTTAGTTGGAGAATGGTATCGATTGTAAATCTTACTTATTGCCCTGAGATTTTAGCATTTAGCAGGTTTATATATTATTGTTTAATAGTTGAGAATTGGCTCCTTTATTCTCTTATTCCTATTCTGAAAAGTAGTTCTTATAATGAATTGTCTTAACCAGACAAGCTACTTGGCGAGGAAAGCCAGGAAAAGGATGTTGCTTAGTATCTTGCCTCACTATTTGAATGACACTGTCAATCAGTTGATATAGCAGAAATGGCATAAAAAGACAAACTGGAACATAGGCAAACCTCAGCTAAATCCAACTCTCTTTCTTTCTTAGTGAGTATTCTGGAAGTTGCTATAGGCCCAGAGACAGAAAAATATAGGAAGATTATATCTCCCACATCAAACTGATCATTGGGTTGATTTTGAAATAAGTATAAGCATATGTTGAGCAGGTAGAAATCTCTATCTACGGGGTATGAAGAGGCAATGCAGGAAGGAGAGTGGGAAAGGGAAGATTACTGTCACGGAGTTTCAGTTTTGTACCAGGGATGGGAAGGATACAGCAACACAGAATTTCAGACATGGCACATCGGGGAAATGAAGACTGGAAAATTAGAGATGTGAACTGTAAAATTTAATTGTCTTTCACTTTCTCCATGCCACTCATGGCTCCCTAGAACTTCTTGCCACAAATGGAAAAATTTTCTAGTTAGCGCTAAATGATGAGAAACTGGTTTAGTTGTCTAGTAACTATGAAGAATGCCACAGACAAGCGTGTTAGGGCAGACCTAGAGTGAAATAATGCAGAGACATGAAATATAACCACCGACCTGTTCATTTTATTATCCAAACGCACTCAGTCAGTATGGCGGTTTTTGACTGTTGACTTATTAGATTACGAAACATGCAGGGCATGTTTTTTTGCGTACCTTTGTGTGACTGTAGGTGTTTCCAGAGAAGATTAATTGAATGAGAAGATTCACCCCTGAATGTGGTCAGCATCATCCCATGGCTGGGATCCTAGATTGAATAAAATAAGAAGAGGAAACAAGAGCTGGGTGTGAGCTTTCCACCTTCTCTTTCTCTTTCTCTTTCGATTCCTCTTCCTCCCTCCCTCCTTCTCTCTTTCCTGATCCAATAAGTTGTGGCCAAAGCAGATTCATGTCCCTGCTATCATAGTTGCTTATAACTCCATGTCTTCACTAAGATGAACTATATCCCCAAACTATGAGCCAAAACAAACCTTTCCTTCAATAAGTTGCTTCATTTCACACATTTGGTTGTAATAAAGAGAAAAGGCAGCCAATATTGTCAACAAATACTTTGAAAACCTACTTACTATGTTCCAGACCAATTTCATGTAGAATACAGACAAAAAAGAAGCACAAGTCATATGCCCTGTCTAGATTTACAGCATGAGGTAGAGGGGAGATATGACCAAGAGCTATTTCTGTAAGATGGTTCCATGGTTGAAATGTATCATAGGAATAGATACAGTTCTACCAAGAGAAGAGAAGACAGGAATGGTTTCCTAACATGGGTGGTTTTTCAGGAAGTGGGAAATAATCAAGTATACCCTTTCAAAAGAGTATCTTAGAGAGAGGATATAGTCATTAATAAAGGCCAGATGTCAAAAGAAAATGGAATGTATAAGGAAATCATCAGAGTTCAGTGTGAAGGAACTTGGACAAGGACATTGGGGGACACCAATTGGAACGAAGCTGGGAAGGAAAGAGAGGCCAGATCAAAGACTCTGCCACTGTTCGTCTCCTGTGAAACTCATTTTTAGATTTAGTCTTCACTGTGAGGCATGAAAAGATAGGGTTACAGGGCTAGAGAGGCAAGTGCTCAGCCATTAGCACTTGCTGATCTTACAGATGGCCCAGGTTCTGTTCCTGGTGTCACATGTCAGCTCACTGCACCCACAACTCCACTTCTAGGTTTTCTGATGTTCTCTTCTGGCCTCCAGTAACACATCACCCTAGCCGCTCCACACAATACATACATACATTCACACACACATACATATATATTGCCACATTGATATCCAAAGTGGCCGTACAAGTTTGAACTCCCATCAGCAGTGAGGAGTGTTCTCCTTAATCTACCTCCTCCCCTTATAGAAGCTGTTCAGTTTCAGGAGGTTCCATTTATTAATTGTTGTTCTCATTGTCTGTGCTACTGGTGTTATATTCAGGAAGTAGTCTTCTGTACAAATGTGGTCAAGGCTATTTCTCACTTTTTCTTCTATTAGGATTGGTGTAACTGGATTTATGTTGAGGTCTTTGGTCCACTTGGACCTGATTTTTATGCAGGGCAATAGATATGGATCTATTTGCATTCTTATCCATGACAACATCCACTTATGCCAGTACCACTTGCTGAAAATGTTTTCTTTTTTCCATTATATAATTTTGGCTTCTATGTAAAAAATTGGGTGTTCATAGTTGGTGGATTTGTGTCAGGATCTTTAATTTAATTCCATTGATCCATGTGTCTGCTTTTATGCCAACACCAAGCTATTTTTGTTATTATAACTCTATAGTAGAGCTTGAAGTCAGGGATGGTGATATCTCTAGAAGTTCTTTTATTGTACATGATTGTTTTAGCTATCCTGGGTGATTTTTTCCATATGAAGTTGAATATTGTTCTTTTGAGGGCACTGAAAAATTGTGTTGAGAT
The DNA here is from genome assembly GCF_903992535.2 of Arvicola amphibius. Classification (NCBI taxonomy): domain Eukaryota; kingdom Metazoa; phylum Chordata; class Mammalia; order Rodentia; family Cricetidae; genus Arvicola; species Arvicola amphibius. The sequence continues at coordinate 91,704,532 of NC_052048.2, forward strand.
TTTGATGGGGATTGCATTGAATTGTCAATTGCCATTTTTATTATGTTAATCCTATCTTTCCCAGACATAGGGGATCTTTCCATTTTCTGATACCTTCTTCATTTTCTTTCTTCAAAGTCTTAAAGTTCTTGTCATACAGGTCTTTCACTTGTTTGGTTAGAGTTACCCCAAGACAATACATATTATCTGTGGCTATTGTAACAGGGGTTGTTTCTCTGATTTCTTTGTTAGCTTGTTTATTATTTGAGTATGAGATAGATCTTGTTCCCTTTCTAATCAATGTAATTCCTTTCTTCTGTAGCTCTTTCTAGTTCTTTCCTCTCCCTGGTCTCCTTGACTTCAGGTTATATACTCACATCTAAGGATTGGGAACCAAGAACCACAAATGAGATAGAGCAAGTGGTGTTTGTCTTTCTGAGTCTGGATTATCTCATTCAATATATACTTGTCTAGTTTATCCATACACCTGAAACCATAGACAGAAAACCATCCACAGTCAACATGCAGAGAACAACTGATCATTTAGGGAACATTGCAGAAGAGGGCAAAGAAAGATTGTAAGAGCCAGAGGACCATAAAATTTGCTGTGGGATTTTGTCTTCTAGAAATGATATGGGAATTTTCCTCATGATACTCTAACAATGGCTGTTTAACTAAGACTTGAAGAAGTACACCACCAAAAGACATGCTAATCTGGAGGAGGGAAAATCTTAAGGGGCCCCAACTCTAGATAAAAGCTGCAAGCAACTAAGAACTGTTAAGAATTGGGGATATAGTCTTCCCCAAGGATGAGCACGCTACTTGGTTATCTAATACCAGATGGTCAACCCTGAAGTCATATACATGCCAGATTGAACTGAGAGGATGGGGTTTTCTCTTTCTCTCTCTCTCTCTCTCTCTCTCTCTCTCTCTCTCTCTCTCTCTCTCTCTCATCTATCTATCATCTCTCTCTCTCTCTCTCTCTCTCTCTCTCTCTCTCTGTGTGTGTGTGTGTGTGTGTGTAAAAAATAACTAAGAAAAAGCCAGAATTTTGAAGAGGGAACAAGTAAGTGGAAAGGACATATACATGGGTGGGATTAGGAGGAAATGGGGAAAGTTATAATTTTATTATAATTAACATATTAGGTAAATAGTAAATATTTGTTATTTTGACAATTACTCTTGTTGCTGTTGTTGTTTTGAGTGACATTCCTTGAGAAGATGAATACTGAGACCCCAGACCACCCACTCACTGTGCCATTTGAAATAATTCTTATAATCCTTGTGATAGAATTCCATTGCCCATAAACTTGGGACAAATCATGTGTCATATCTAGTTCCCAGAGAACAAATGTGTTTATCAAATGTTTGGGAACATCAAGGGATAAATAAGCACACTGGGGCAGGACAGGGTGAGAGATCTAAGTCAGGCTTTGCTCTTTTACTAGATCAACTGAGGCAAGCTAATATTTGCACTTGTAAAATGATGTCTGAGTTCCCTCTCACTCTAATTTGCTCCAGACTTCAGTGGTCATTTTCTTTGGAATAATCATTGTCATCATTTTTTAAGGTGCTGGTTGTTACAAGGGGCTTTGGAAACATGAGTTGATTTAGTTGATCCCCAATGCACCCAAGTGTTAAGGATGAGGAGGAAGCTCATTCTTGCATCCACTCTACAGGTGAGACCGAATCACCAATGGACTAACAGAGCACAAAATTGGTGGAGGCTGGAACTTAGTTCTTTTGTCTCTCAAGGCCCTGTTGCTCGGCATTCAATGAATGGTGTATTTTTTTGGGTGTTGTCATTATTAAATAAAAATCTCAAAATTGATTGATAAAGAAGGAGGTAGAATGTGATTCAGAAGGCATGAGTTACAGTCCCCTGGAGGTCTATTAATTGGTATGCAACAGTCATTCTCTGTGGAAAGATTGCCCCATTTCTGCATATACATGAAAGATTTTACCCTCTGTATTCCAATGATGAAGAACAGGGTGCCATGGGATCTTGGAGGCAGATCGAGAGCTTTCAAACACCTTGTAACTAATTAACCTATGAGGTTTGCAGACATATAATTCTGCTGATTGCACAAAGACGCCATTGCTATCTGATGCTGGGAAGGCACAGCATGACTGTGCTGAACTGGTCCTCTCCTGATGGCCTTGGTAAAACACCTCTCAGAGAGACCACATTCTCTGTCCCATTCAATCCAAATATTTAGCTTCAAGGCTGCCTCAGCTGCGTTTTGGCAAGAAGTCGTTGGGAGGAGGCAGCTCTGAGAGTCCTTCCTTTGAAGTCCTGGGTGTCCTACAGTGATGTGGGGCCTGGGCCAAGCATGTTGGACTTTGAGGCCAGCAGCATGTTTGAGGCACTCTGGGGACTGCTGACTTCAGCTGAGTGAGCCCAATGCATGGCTAAAGCTGTCAGAGGAATCTCACTGTGGTTCAGATCACAGGTAATGGCTTATCGTGTCCTGGGGGAGTTCTATCTGCAGCTGAGTTGTGTCTAGGATGTCTACACACTATACATGTTGTGATGTTGTAGGGAATATTGGCTTACTAACAGTTAGAAAATGAAGGGACTACTATTATTGATCCTTGAAGGAAATCCTTGGGTGCTCATTATCATGCTCAATAAACTATTTTGGGGGTATTATGCTTCTTTTCCTTGGAGCCTTATTCTGAATTCTGTTTCTTCCAGGGACATAGGATGAATTAATGTAAATTAATGTAAATCCAAGAACAATGATGGGCCATTTTGTTCTCAGTGTAGAAGCAGAACACTCAGAACAAAAAGGTTTAAGTCTTATAACTAGAGAGAAATTGATACAATTGTTTTCTTAAAACACTTATAAGAAAACTGAAGAATATAGGTTTGCCAATATATTTTTTGAGTTATGAAGAGTTTATCTGAGACTCTATTGTATGGGAAACTCACTGAAGAGCAAAGCAAAAGTGAAAGGCTGTGTTCTATTTACCCAAGTAACAAAAATTTATTTCATATTAACTGATTCTAAAAAACTATAGTTAGTCGTATAGTTAGTGTATAGTTTGCATAACCCAGTGGGTTCCTAAAAGTTTGATGCCAGTATGGGGTATAGACATCTCCTAGCTAGTCAGGGCTATATAGTGAGGAGACTCTGTCTCAAAAATAACAGGAAAAAAAACCTATCATCATTTTTATAAAATTTGTTTTGTGTTTATAGTTTCTCATTTTTAGTTCTGTGATGGTTCATCTCCATTGCCTGTTTGCCTGAATTATAATCAAGCAGGAGAGACAACTCCGGGAGAATCTGTGAAGGTGTTTCCAAAGAGGTTTAACTAGGGGAGGAAGACCAAACCCGAGTGCAGGCTGAATAAAAGATATACTGATCTGAGAGCAGAATACAGCCTTCTGCTTCCTGACTAGTGACACAATGTGACCATGCTTCTGTCACCACAGTGAGGGGCATTTTTGCTACCATACCTTCTTGCCATGATCTCCTGTATGTCCTCAAACTGAGACAAATAAACCCTGCGTTCATACCTGCTTTTGTCGGATACTTCGTCATGGCCTCTAAAACTGATAATACCAGCTATGATCTATTTACAGATATCTTGAGGTGTTCTATATTTTTGTAAATGATTTATGAAACAAACTAGTTTGGAAATTCCTATACACTGTTCTATTTTTTTTAGTACAGATTAACTTTGACTAACATTGGCTTTGTACAATATTTGATAAAATATATGACATGTTCATCATTGCCTATCAAATGTAGTGATAGGTTTTTTTTTCCTCTCTGGCTTGTAACTTAACTTATTCCTTTTTCCTCTGAAGACACCCTACAATCCAAATAGCTAAAAACATATTAAATGTATTGAAAGGATTGGCACATGGACACTGAGTATTGCCCCTAAATTGGGACATGAATTCAAGGGGTGACATGGCTGAGGAGAGAAGGTAGAGTCGAAAGATTAAGAAGCTATAGGAAAGCAAGTCTTAGGTCCTCGGTGTTGGGCACTGAGAAACAGCAATATGTCGGGAATAGAGATGGCCTCTCTCCAGTGGTGCCATTCTTATTTATCTGTCTTGGAATTAGTTTCACAGAGGAAAGTACATCGTTATTCCATGCCATTTCCTTATTTAGACAGCCAGGATTTAACCTCAGCTCAAAGTCATGATTGAAAGAACATGGTGAACTTTCTGGGCAAACAGAAATCTTGACAGAACAGAAGAGTAAATGGTCTCAGTATTTATTAGAAGGCACACTCTTTCATTTTGTAATAGCTGAAGACATTTCTGAAATCTTGACATTGAAGCATGTGCTTTAAAGGTATGAACGTCCATGTGGAAAGAGCACCTACCTCAGAAGCTGTTACACAAGATGTTGTAATGGACTCGGGGGTGTATACTTTTCAGAGAGATACTTACTGCTCAGTTCACCATAGCCACAGCAATTCGTGGAGTGCAAAAATATACTTGCTGAGTGGATAATGTTGAAAACAGGAAGAAGTAGAGGAAAGAAGGGAAAGCGAAGTAATAGAATAAGAAGTGGTAGCAGCAAAAGCAGAAGGTGTGACAAGAAAGGGAGAGAGGGAGAAGTGCTTTCTTCCTTGGGCTAACCGGAATATTCACAAGTTGTATATTTCATGCGGATATGCTTGGAATTGTTGAAATCCATTTTCATCATGAATTTATAAAATCGAAAGCTTTTTAAAATCAGTTGTTCTCAACCTTCCGAATTCTGCGACCCTTTCGTTATGTGATCACCTCGTGTTGTGGTGACCCCCAACCATAAAATTATTTTAGTGACTACTTTATAATTCTAATTTTGCTACTGTTATGAATCATAATGTAAATATTTGCACTCTCTGACGGTCTTTGGCAAGCCCTGTGAAAGCATCATTTGACGTCAGAAAAGGTTGAAAATCACTGTTTTCAAAAAGGAGTTGCATTTGAGAAAAACAATACCGTCTGAAGCACCTTGTAACCATCAAAAGATTTTTATCATTTGTCTTTGGTCTGAGAGATGTTTCTTTATACTGTCTGCACCATTAGTGACTTACCTTATGCTTGACTTTCCTGTCTAATGATTTACTTCTGCCTGCCTCTGAGAAAGGAAATATGTGAATTTAGAGAAAAAATATATAAATAAATATCTCCCAGAGCCACCTTTAAATGCATTTCCCAAGGCATATCAAAATACCCTTGGAATTTGTTGTGAAATTTTGACCACATCCTAGTTAGCATGAGGTTAAAATTAACAGTAACATATGTTTCCGAGATCTCAATTTGCAAAATATTAATAGAGTTCATGGGCAGTTAACTGCAATAAAAGGAGGAAATGAAGTTTATAGTGCAAGGCTCTGGGGATTACAGCCTTCCCTGCCCCTGAGCACATTCATATCCCAGAATGTGACTCGAAGAGAAGGAGGCAGAAAAGAAACACAGGAGGGAATAGAAAGGTGGAAGTCCAGGGGGGGGCATCTTCCTTTCACCCCATGCAGGGACTTATGTGCCTTATTAGAGTGAGCCTCAGCAAGCCTTCGCTTCTTCCTGCCATTCAGTGCTTGCGCATCAGCTGGTGCTGGGAAAAAAACAGGTGTGCAGCAAACTCATAGATGATAAAACGTCACTAGAAACCTAACTCGTGTCATCATTTCTCTAGAAATGTGATTTTTGCTGGGTTTATGTTTCCAACTGGCATGCTTATGTTCAAATTAAAGGAAGATTCATAGATGATGTCCTGGGTTGAGATTGAGAAGACATGCACTTTCCATCCTTTACTGATCAATATTTCTGAAAAATCATGCCTCCTCTTTGACACATGATGTACACACATACATTCATACCAAACATATGTGCACATAAAATAACACACACACACACACACACACACACACACACACACACACACAAGAAGCCATATCCTTTCTATTCTTCCATGTTAGATAGGTACATCTGTGGAGAAGAGACATGAAGGAAATATGGGGAGAAGAAGACATTGTGCCTCGTGTCTTGCCCTGTCCTTGCAGTTGAAGGCATTAGGGAACATACAACTTCTCGATGATGGAATTAAAAAGGTTTGTTCCGCCGGGTGGTGGTGGCGCACGCCTTTAATCCCAGCACTCAGGAGGCAGAGGCAGGCGGATCTCTGTGAGTTCGAGACCAGCCTGGACTACAAGAGCTAGTTCCAGGACAGGCTCCAAAGCTACAGAGAAACCCTGTCTCGAAAAACAAAAAAAAAAAAAAAAAAAAAAAAAAAAAAAAAAAAAAAAAAAAGGTTTTTTCCTTGTTAATTCAACACAATGTTCCTTGGGGTACGGGGCAAGTGACAGTGATTTTGAGATAACCCATAGCCTGAGTTTGTAGGCTCACCTAACAGAACAATGGTTTATCTGGAAGATCAGCAGAGATGAGGTGTCTTGTTCTTTTATGCATGCATTTTAGTGCAAATTTGACCTTTATTATCCAGGGGACTTCTTAGAAAATAGCACTAAATAATGAAAATTCAATGCAAGGTTCAGAGATTAGAGAATCAACACTCACTGCACACTAAGATGATCATGAACGGTAGCAAGAAAGGCAGAATATCATTCAATGAGTGGACTGAAGACTGAAGAAGTGGGGGCATTCTAGGCGGAGAAAGCTTTTGGGCAAGGCACTGAGGTGTGAGAATCCAAGGTATGAGTTATGGTCCCTAGGCAACAAGCTGTGGGAATAAAGGAAAGAAGGAAGGACATGAAAAGAACTAGGGCGGTCTGAAGACTTCAGGTGTGGAAGCCAAGAGTGTGGGGCGAGGAGGTTCCCTAGGGCATCTTCAGGATCATGCTTTAGGTTGGTGTATGGTAATCTTTTCAGAATATGAAAACCCTGTGATGGACGAGGACCCTACAGGCTTTTCCAGCCTGCTCTTGAACTCTTGTACCTAATACTTCACTTTCTTATTCCAGCTACTAAAGGGCTTCATTGAAGTCGTTTTTCGATTGCCTCGTTCACGGTCCCTGACAGCAGAAGAGGATCATTATTTTAAGAGAGCATCCATGGAAAGGACCTGGGATAGATGACACTCCAAGGACTCACTCCTCTGAACTTGCAGGACTACTAGGTACCCAGGCTGCAGAATAGCCATATGCAAGGCACAAATATTCAGGTACCTCCATCTACCCCACTTAAAAGGCTCAGTGGAGCTCAGACCTTTGTGTACTTGTCTTATGAACCAGTGGCTAGACTAGCAACCAGGTAGTGTGGTTAGATTCTGAGCACCTTTGCCACAGGGAGATGAGAAACATGCCCCTCCCCAGGTAGACCTGCTCCCATCTCACCTCCTGATCTTATCCGCTGGGCTGAGATACTCTCCTGCATTTTCTCTCATAATGAAAACTCCTACCTCATTCAACATCAGGTGGGACCACAACACTACTGAATACTTCTCTCACTTCCCTGGGTCTGGATCTCAGGTTCTCTTTTGCTAGATGCTGCGTAGATTGCTTTCTAGGCTACATCTTCAAAAAGCTGTAGCCTCACAGCCATTTTCTTAGGTCCCCATATGCTGTATGATCCCATCTCCCAGGCATCACATATTTCTCTCCCGGACTCTGATTTCTTGCCTTTGGCTTTTGAGTCTTTGGCTTTTAAACTTCCGTGGCCTCCATAGAGATACCAGAAAGCATTTGCTATCATGAAGTCCTCATTACAGTCTCATTAAAAATATTCTGGAGAGAGGATCCCATGAACCTCGTTCATTTTCTTTATGAGAATTATTTGTTAATTACTTGATAAAATTTGGGGATTACAATCAATCTTTGTAGATCTTGAGAACACCAAGAAATGGAAGGAAATATGTGGGGTTTGTTTGTTCTTTTGTGCGATTGTTTTAACGAAAACTATCATTTACACAAAAGTTGCATTTGGAATTGTGCACACTTTGTGCCTTCTCTTATCTTTGCCCCGTTCCTGGCCAGAGGCAATTTGTTTTCTAGAGAGAACAAACATGTTCGATGCAGCAAATCTACAGGCTCCACAACCCTTTCCTGGAGTTGTTAACTTGTCAGGTTTAAGAGGAGCTATCGACTGATACACAAGAACTATGAGAAGAATTTAGAATTGTCCTTTTCTGCCACTCCATAATTCTGAGAAGCTTGGGATGCATCTTAAATACTGGAGAGTCAGCTCTATGTAAGGCACCTGAATCCCCATCACAGGTAGAGTCTTACAGGTATACTTCTATTGAGAATGTTCTTGTAAAGGCCAGCCTCAGACACAGTGAAGGAGACCATCTTTCATGAGAGCTCATGCTTGAAGGAGATGACACCCGTAAGCATAAACAACTCAGGTCTGGTCTTCATAGGAGAAGTGAAGCAAGGAGTTCACATGTTCTGTTCTTTGGCAGATCCCTTTAAGCAATTCAAGCCTCTGGGTGGTTATGCTCAAATTCCGGATGCTTTATGGGAAGTCCACAAGGGAGACAAGCGAGATACTTGCATGATGGACAGCATACATGCAAGTGTTTTCTAACAGAGAGGACCTTGGTTTCTCTTATTTGGAACCAAGGAAGACTGGACTGACTTTGAGGATCACAGTGACAGAGGGTTTTGAGCAGCAGAAGGACAATATCACACTGGTCCAGCCACAGGCAGGTTTAGGTTCTAATTTCGTTCAGAACTCTGGGACCATAAGGCAATTTCATTCATTCTCCTTTGCTCTGATATCCTATCAACTAAACAGGGACAAAAAATATTGTGAAACTTAAGGAGCCATCAGAATTTAATGTGAACTTAATTTCAAAATACCCAGACAGAATTTGTTGTGGAGCAAGTACTCGTCACAGAAAAGGGATTTACTATGGCAGCAAACTCTTAAGGCAGGCTGTTGGCATGACTTCATCAATGTCTCTGCACTCGAAGGACTCTAAGGGGTGGTCTCTTTAGTTTTAGGGAAGATGTGTCAAGAACTCCCTTACAGAATCCTTCCTCTCTTTTCTTACTCATTTTCCTTTTCTCCCCCTCCCCCCTCTTTCTCTCCTCCCATCTCTCTTCCTCCTTCTTCTCCCCCCACCCCAGGTTCTCCTGTAGCTCAGCCTGATTTTCAACTTTCTATGTGGTCCAGGCTAACCTTGACCTTCTGCTCCTCCTGCCTCTGCCTCTGGTTAGTAAAGAGATGAGAAGCAGCAGCAGAGGACCTTGTTCTGTAGACGCTCCAGGAGTGATGGGAGAAGTCACAGCTTCAGAGCTTGGAGAAGAGCAGACGTTTGAATGGCTATCCCATTCGTCTTTAATAGACCTTCCCTACACGCATCTCCATACATGTGCTTGTGGGCACTCAGATACAAATTCACACACACTTGCAGATGCATGCACACAGACACACGCAGGGCTCCTGGCTTCACTCCCAGCTCTCATTCGTAGCCACCTCTCCACTGTTCTTAAACTGTCATGCTTTCCCAAATGAGAAGAAACGGATGTTCAATCTTGTTGAGTTCTAACTCATCAAAACGGCTCTGCTTACCCCCTGCACGACTTTACAAGGCATTTTGGGCATTTTTTCATGGGAAGGGAAATCATATTTTACCAGTAATAAATTGGGATCTATCCCCACAAGACTGTAGCTCAATTTCAAGCTCAGAACCCAGGAGGTCAGAGTGGTCCTATCAAGGAAAATCACCAACTCCCATCCCTCGGAAAGCAAAACACACTCTGGGGGTAGGGGAGGAGGCTAAAAGCAGAGCACAGCAGGTTCTAATATTTTCCCACTTGACTCTCCTTAATTACTGTTGACTAGCTTAACGAAGCAATTAAGGGGCTTATTTGCTTTTTTAAATCGCATGTGAAATTTAAGAAACCTTGAAATACAAGAAATATTTGTCCCCAAGATCTTACCCCACAAGGGATATCAGTTTGACTGTTCTCCAACCACTATAAAGCGAGGACAACCAACCCTGCTCTCCACGTGAGGCCCGAGCAAAACAGAACTCAGTAGCCAGCTGCATTTGCATCTTGGATGCTCAGCTAAAACCCCAGCCAAAAACAATAGCAGTGACTCTTTTTTAACTCACAACTTCAAGAAGGCTGGGGACACTGGCATCTAGCACTGGATGTTTTGTGCCAGCAAGTGCGCCACCCGTGTTTATGAGTGTTATTTCCACTTAAATCATCTTAGGTCTCCCCCTCTTCTCACTCTCATAAGTGTGAGCAGAGGGAACCAGAGGTGATGGCCATGCCCAAGTTCACTCTCCCGGTCATGTGAACTGAAGGTCTTCTCTCACCACAACACCTGGCTCTTCCATGATACTACCTTCCCCGTGAAAATCTTTGACCATGACAACTATGGCTAACATACACTGAAGACTACTAAATAATTACACTTATTGAATATGTTTGCACTGTTATCTAAATAGTATATCAATGTAAACATGTTTTGAACGGCATACAGAAACAGAGCCCTGCTAAATATAGGCTACTTTTAACAACTTCATGGTTGATGTATTTTCATAATTTGAATGTATTCCTTATAGTTTTATAATTTTGTAAGTGTAATTATTGCCCCACCATTTGTCTTAATTTGTGTATTGAAATGAAATGAAAATGAGTGAGAAGAGGGGGAGACCTAAGATGATTTAAGTGGAAATAACACTCATAAACACGGGTGGCGCACTTGCTGGCACATAACTTCCAGTGCTAGGTGCCAGTGTCCCCAGCCTTCTTGAAGTTGTGAGTTAAAAAAGAGTCACTGCTATTGTTTTTGGCTGGGGTTTTAGCTGAGCATCCAAGATGCTCACAATTATATAACTTATAAAACACAAATTGAAGACAAATATATGTGAGTATAATGCATAAATATGCTACATGATGTAATATGATACAAATAATTTGTAATATAAACTATAGAATGTCATGTAAGAAAGCAGTATCATCTAATATAGTGAGATACACAGATTAATATAGTACATAATTTATGATATATGATGAAAATTACAAATCATTATATACATACATATATATCTGTTTATACAAATGTCATATAGTGATATACAGTATTATTATAGTAATAATATTCATTAGGTAGTATCTTATATTAAAGTGAAACACAATGATTATTATTATCTGGGCTCAGGAGGTGACTGAGTAGATAAGAGTACTTGACCTAAAATGTGAAGACTTAATTCAAATTCCAAGAACCCATATATAAGCCATTGCATGGATATGTGTATCTATAACCTCAACTTCAGGGGCGGAGGTAGGTGGATTCGCAGAACTCACTAGCCAGCCACCTTTACTGAAATGGCAAATTCCTCGCTCAGTGAAGAGATACTGTCTCAATACTTGACTTCCTGCTCTAACCTCTGCATGTACATGCATGGGCATATACATCTGCACACTCAAATGCATGTGCCACGCACACATGTACCACATACACATATGTCCCCCAATACATAAATGAAATAAAGAATAAATATATATAAATACAATGTTATGTTATCCAGTAGGACAACTTAGAAATTGGACTATACATTATTTAATACAATGGTTTCAATACTGGAAAATAAATATTTGTTGATTGCCATTTCTTTTTTTTTTTTTTTTTTTTTTGGTTTTTTTCGAGACAGGGTTTCCCTGTAGTTTCTAGAGCCTGTCCTGGAACTAGCTCTTGTAGACCAGGCTGGCCTCGAACTCAGAGATCCACCTGCCTCTGCCTCCCGAGTGCTGGGATTAAAGGCGTGCGCCACCACCGCCCGGCTTGATTGCCATTTCTTTAGGAACAGTGCAGGGTTTTATGTCATCCCTTCTAGACCTAATAAACCTGCAAAATAGTTTTTATCTTTGGAAAAACAACAGAGCCCAAAGCCACATAAACAGTTTCCCCCTTTAGAAACACAGAGCTAGCAAAAAAAAAAAAAAAAAAAAAAAAGCCATTAATTAATCTGGTTGTTTCTAATTTAATAATAATAAAGCCTTGGGCTGGAGAGATGTCTGAGAGGTTAAGAACACCATCTGCTCTTCCAGAGGACTTGGCTTTATTTCCCAATGCCCACATGGTGTCTGATAACTCCAGTGACAGAGGGTCTGATTCTTACAAGCACTTCCTGTGCACAGGGTGAATATTCATACATTCAGTCAAAACACATATACACATAAAATAAAACATGAAAAAAATCATAACCCTTTGAATTCTTCCAAGTCAGATAAGTAGATTGATGGAGAAGAGAAATTGAAGAAACAGAGGAAAAGAAGCCATTGTGTTAGGGCTTGCCCTGTCCTTGTAGTTGAAGGCATTACAGAAGATGCAGCTTCTTAGAGATGGAGTTAGAAAGGCTAAGGAAGCCCACACTGGATCCAACCCTACCATTTTTTTTGGTATCCTCCTTATTCAACACACTGTTCCTTGGGGTACAGGGTAGTACACAGTGATTTGGAATGACAACTCACAGCACATGTCCTGATGCAGCCGCATGCAGACTGGATGCCAGAACCCCTGAGTGCAACACCCTTGTGACCAAAGTTCATATGATCAAGGCATTCTCTTGGATTCAGCCTATTTTCTCTTTGCCTCTAAGATTGCAGCTTAAATTCTTGATAGTGGAAAGACTGCCATAAACAAGACAGATGGGGAGGAGGTGCCAGATGGGCACTGGATCAACAGTGCCAACAGTGGGAAAAAGCATGCGCGTCCATGGAGATCTCTTAACTATTTACCAAAGAGGGGGGATTGTTTATTTTCTAGGTATCTCCCAAAGAATCCATTTACAAGCTCCATTTATGACTTCAAACAAGCTATCTGGCAGAGACATGGCAGTGGAGATAAGGGGAGGACTAATGAATGTTCTTGCAACATGTTTCAACACCCAGATCTATGACTACCCAAGTTTTGTTCCTAACCACCAAAATTTATTTTAAAATACAAACATGCTTTTAAGTATCTTTTAAAATGCAGCTAATAGTTTTATCTTGTTCCTGGCACCATTTCCTCTGCTTGATGGGGTTATAAATAGGGTATTCCACTTGGCAAGAGTCTTGCCTGTGGCATTGCTGCAATGGTTCTATAGTTATTCTAACAAAACAGTGCATAACTGGCATATTTCCCCTCCAACTTTCCTAACATTTACACTGCCATCTGCATACTTCTCCTTTGACTTCACTCTAAAAATCGAATGCTCTTCTGATACATGCCAGAGACTTGGCTACTAAAACATTTGGTGGGGGTGGGGAAGAGAAAGAAGAGAATGAGCAACCTTGTCTCATTTATGATGTCAGACATTTAATACATGCAACACTCCAGCCATTCGTAAGCAGTGTTGAAGCTGGCTATCTTGGAGGACAATTCTGGATGAGGGACAACATTCTTTGTTAATGTACCAATATTAATAACAGTATTGCTTTCTTGGGGTTTATATAGTTAATTTACTACATTCACATAAACCTATAGAGACATGTGCCAATGGCATGACATGTATACGTTGTGTGTGTGTGTGTGTTCATGTGTATGTGTGCATAAAAAAATGATGAGTTTTACAAGCACATGCGATTAAGTTACAATTGAAGCTCTAGAGAATACAAATTTTCATTGATAATGTTTCAAGTAAGTGTTAGATAATGTACATGATTGTGTAAGTGGATGAAGATGGTAGCAGCAAGTCACTAAAGTTCAGAGAAAAAAAGACACAAGCATACAAATATCCCTAAGTCCTTCTCTGAGATGTATGAGGCCTCTCCATCCATAGCCTATCTTCATCCTCTCCTCAGCTTTAAAAAGTAATGAAAGAAAGTTTAGGGACTACTTTTGGGTTTTGCTCGTTTGTTTGGTTTTGATTGCTTTGGCTAATGGCAAAGAGATTTGAAAAGTGAGACATTTGAGGGGGCAGAATGCAGATAGAATTCATCTGCGAAATCAGATAAAATTGGTACACCAGTATCACACGGTCACTCAAAGCATTATAATTAGATGTAAAAAAGTCTAATTACCCATGGATTATGTTTGACTCTATGTTCTGTTCCTGCTCTTGCATCCTTGAGTGAAGGGCAGGACTAGGTTAACATCCTGTGTGATAGTCCATCCATTCCCAGGGTTTCTCTTGATGAGTATTCACCATTACAGAAACAATCTAGAACTTATTTGTGAAGCCCTGTTGGGGGTGCAAAAGAAATCAGGTGTGGTGGTGGTGGTGGTGGTGGTGGTGGGGTGTGTGTGTGTGTGTGTGTGTGTGTCTGTATGTGTGTGTGTGTGTATCATTGTTGCTTTTGTGTTCTTTTTTCTTTCAATGTATTTGAGGAAGCATTTACCAAGTAGAGCACTGCTGTTTACTGCTTGTCCTTTTGATATTTTAATTTTCTATCTTTGTGAATTTAATTCATTATGGTCTGAAGAAGCCAGAGTTTGTATCTTTGTTTTAATATTACTTTAAGGCACAGAAGGAAATGGGCACTTATCAGTAACTGAATAAAAAGAAGCAAAATTAAGAATATAATGTCTTAGTGTTTTATGTGATACAGTCAATATGTTTGATAAATTGTTTTGATTTTGTATGTTCTGAGTTCTTTAAAGACTAAGAAAATTTGACTGATGAGGAAAAAAAGAGGAGAGAGTAGGATGAGAGAAGTCGAAGAGAGGGAGAGGAAGACAGAGAGAAAGGAGGGAGGGAGGGAGGGAGGGAGGGAAGGAGGGAGGGAGGGAGGGAAGGAGATTTTCCCCAAGACTTATCTGGTTAAATGAACTATATTTAAACGGATGAATATACTTAACCTCCAACTATTGTTACTTCCATAAACTTTAAGTATTTAATGTGAGTATTAGATAGTATAACAAGACTAAGGTTTGTAAAAACGTACCACATGTATAACATAGGTGAAGAAGACATGAAATGAGGTTATTCTCGGAGGTAAAAGAGAAAAAGAAAGAGGTAAAAGAATTGGAAATTGGGATCAAAGATGACCTCAAGACTGTGATTCCCTAAGTCTATAGAGACAAGTGTTTAAAAGATAATCAATGTTCCATCAGTCCCATTCCAACTGGTCTTGGTGATCTCCCGTTATTTCTGTTCCATCGTCTCAGTGGGTGAACACACCCCTCACAGTACTGACTTTCTTTCTCTTGTTCTCCCTCTTAATACTCCTCATCAGGACCTTGGGAGCTCAGTCCGGTTCTCCAATGTGGGGCTCTGTCTCTATCTCAATCCATCGCCAGGTGAAGGTTCTATGGTGATATGCAAGATATTCATGAGTATGGTTATAGGATCTGGCCTTTTCCGGCTCCCTCTCCTCAGCTGCCTAAGGAACTAGCTGGGGGCATCTCCATGGATACCTGGGAACCCCTTTAGAGTCAAGTCTCTTGATGGGACTGATGGAACATGCAACCAAACTGGACTCTCTGAATGTGGCTGACGGCGTGGCTGATGGTAGAGGCTGACTGAGAAGCCAAGGACAATGGCGATGGGCTTGGACTCTACGTGGCATGGACGGGCTCTTTGTGAGCCTTGTCAGTTTGGTTGATCACCTTCCTGGACCTGGGGGGAGTTGGGAGGAACTTGAACTTAACACTAGTAGGGAACCCTGTTTGCTCTTAGGCCTGGAGAGGGAGGAAGTGAGGGTATGGGTGGAAGGGAGGGGAGGGAAGGGTGAAGAGGAGGGGAGGAGATGGAAATTTTTAAAATATTAAATTAAAAATGAAAAAGAAAAAAAGATAATCAATGGCTCACTTTCATTTGCATGAGAAGGGTTTGTTTCCCACCAAATTTGTGAGCTCTCAATGTGAAAATGATATCCATTCTTTTATATTTTAACTATGTCTTATCTTTACATATGGTATACACTCAGTGATCTCTTTGTCAATCTTGTCCAAAGTGGTAGCCTCTGGCTGCATATGGCTTTTAAACTTTCAATTAAAAATAAATTACATTAAGCCTTCAGGTAATTATTTGGATTTATCAATATTTTAAGTTCTCCATAGTCAGTCATGCATAGCCAATGGCTATTCTACTTAGTTATGCTAATTATGACATACTTTCCTTATCTTAAAAATTCTGCTAGATAGAGCAGATTTTGATGAAAAGCTTGTGTCCCAGGCTCATTCTTAAAGAATCTACCATTAATTCTTCACTGTATATACCCTGGATTTGTTGACTATAGTTAATTTATTATTTCTTCAGCTGGGGAACCCTTGAATGTCACTGTCATTTAAGATTTACAATGCTTTATTCTTTTCCCCTAAAACTATATTTTATATCTGTTCATCTAAAGTTCAATGACTCTGGAACCTTGGGCAACACACTGTACCCCAGCCACACAGCACTCTTGACCCTAGTGTAGCGTGCTTCCTACCATAGTCTTCATTCTCAGTCCCCCTGGCAGCCTATACTTTTTTTTAGGGTATACTAAGGTTTTTCTTTATTAAATGGGAAACTCACAGATCACAAAGAGGAAACAGGAACGGGGTCCAACATGTAGGGGTGGCGAACAGGAAGAGGCCCAGTGGGCATCCTGCAGGTTTTTAGTATTCAAAGCCACGCCCAACCTGGTCCAGTCTCTCAAAGGCCATTGGCTGAAGGAGGCTCCCTATCAGACAGACTCATGCATTGTATTTTGATTATATTTACTTCACTCCTTTGTAGATGTGTGCAGATTGTTTATACTTTATGAGCTCTGGTTTTTTTGTTGCTTGTTTTTGTCTTGTTTTATTTCATTCTGTCCAAGGTTAGAAGGTATTATATGAAGGATGAAAAGGGCATATGTAACATATTTTGAAGGAGGAAGTGAAAGGAAGTGAAGAAATATTGTTAGCTATCTATTCTATAAAAGAAGAAGAAAGATGGCCCACGTACTAGTTAAAATCCTGTATGTAGAGTCTGCTTTTGCTGCAAAGCTTCAACGAACTGAATACACAGCTTATCATTATTAACCTCAAGTTTCTTTAAAGATGAATCACAAATACTTATGCTCATTTTACAGACTGTTGTAAATATCACACAAGATTATGTGATTGTGGGATTTTTTTTTGTACCTACAAATAGTAAAGAGAATTCAAGCTGCCATGTGGTCATGGCATGGCCGATGTAATCATGAACTCATACATGCTATGATGACCTGCATAAGACCAGCAAAACATATCAGACATGAATATAGGAGGGGAACTTGTTGAGAAAAGAAGGAATTGGTAGGAGTGCAAGGTGGTAAGAGTGATCAATGAGATATAAGTATTTCACTATACATGAATGATATTGTTAAAAATTAAATTTAAATTATAAAAGGCAGAAGTCCCATACACATGTTAAGATGGTGATTATTGTTAGAGTCCCAAAGGAAAAAAAAATGTACAATAGAGAGAAACACATGGCTCTCATACCCTCACAAACACACTTTTTTTCTGACAAAGTTCCAGTAGGCTCCTTGTGAGTTATCCACAGGATTCTCATTTTATCTAACAGAAATATTTATGTATCTATATGCCTCTATAATATTTTTGTATCCCACCCCTTTGGAACATAGTCATGGCTGTTGAATGTTTACTTTTTTAGGCATTCCTTCTTCCTTTGAAGAAATCCACAAAAGAAAGAGCAAAATGTTGACAGGATTTCTAGAACATGATTTACAGAAACGATTTCTGAAAACCAAGTGGACACCGACCAAATCCAACATCAAATAACATCTTTAAAGCAGCCTTTTGTGTCTGGCCCAAGAAAGATGAGTCAAGATGGGAAAGCCACAAATGCTTTAAAAGTAAAATTCACCCAAATCTGCTCCCCAAAAGTTGTCCGCGTTGTTGAAGATGCTTTAGGGATATCTCTAAATAAATATTAAAAGGTGATCATTTTATAAATCTTACAGTAATACTATTAAATACAACTCAAATTTTATATTAAAATAGATGCAAAGATTTAAAAATAATGTCAAAGTTACATTGAGAGCTAACAGAATTTGAAATCCTGGTGAATCTTGGAACAGGAAAATATGTTTTGTGTGTAGTGTAAAAAATGAAACTTGAGGAATCAGGAAATGTAAGAATGGCAGGTATAGAGAAATGTCATCTGGAGGGACTCACTTGCCATTGGGGTTGTGAAGTTATAACCCTGTGCCAATGGATTCTGAAGCAGCAGGAAGGGGAGCCTGTGGCAAGGGGAATCAAAAGGCTCAGGTCTAGGGCCAATTCCACTATTTATTTGGTGACAAGACTTAGAACATGTCACAAAAGATTTATGACTCTCAGCTTCTTCAAACCGAAGAGAGAGAAAATACTGCTAACTTCATAAATTTGTTTCTTCTTGAAAAAAATAACTAAGATGAAATGGACTTATTCCTTGAATACAGTACTTGCTCTCAAAGAGTCACCCCCTTTCCCCCTAGAAGCACATTGCTTTGGGAAGCAGAAATTTTAGAATATTCATTCAGTATGTTTATGATATGCTCTTAGTATGACACACATTTTAGAAATTTGGATACTATTTTATACAATGGTAGCGAATGAGAAGAACCAATTCCAATAGATGCTTTTTGACATTTTAAATATGATTTATCCCTTTATTTATTGCTTTAATTTCTGGCTATTAAATTTTAAATGACCCCTCCACTAACTAGAAATCTCATCAACACAAAGAGCTGAATTTTTTATTGTACGTCACAGGAAAGATCTTGCTAAATAGAATGATTATTGAGATTTTTTTTGTTTAAGGAGTCACATTAAACACGTACTTTAAGAATGAATGGAAGAACTTTTCTAAGCAAATATTTCAGAGTTTTACTTATAAGGTTACTTATGACTGTGGAATCTCACTCCCATGGCTGGGGTCAAAGAAGATGGGCACACAGGTGTCTGCCTATTTGCACAGGCATGAAAAAAGCCTTGTGAAATGAGCTTCAGCCTTTTAAGTTACTGTCTTTCCCTTTATAATAATAATCTCTTCAATTTTACAAGGTCTATATTATTTTTAGGTAAGAAAACACTGTAGGGTTCATGTTTTATTGTTCCTTAGAGTTATATAAATTATATTTGGCCAAAACAAATGTAATTCCTACTGTGAGAACTGGGAACCCAAAATGTTGATTTTCCTCAACTTATAAACAATGTGAGGTGGCTATGTTGTACTAGGTCACAATTTTCCAGTGCAGAGCAAAATATCAAACTCAGTTTTAATAACAAAACTGTATATATCATTAAAGTTTCCTGTTCGCACAGAATGTATTATATTACTCTGCCTAGCAAGGGCATCTTTTGTGTTGGCCACAAATTCTAAGATACCCTATTTGATTGAATGGAAAACATTTTAGCTATTTGCTAGTTTAAAAAAAAGTCGCAATGTTTAAATGCTCATGGAAATTATGCTTTGTCTTTGGTAGTAAATATTGAATTTCTCATAGATTTGAATATTACAGGGTTTTGCAAACAAGTTCTAGAGGACAATTAGGATCATTTTCAGACTATTAAATAAATCTTTTTAGTGTTTGGAAAGCAGATGTCTCTATCTTTATAGAAAAAAAGGAACCTCATTCGCATGCTTATTATATAACTTCAAGTTGCATTGTAATTATTTGCTGACATGCTTTTCTCTCCAAGCAGAATGGTTTGTCAAATAGCAAGGTAATAGAGCATATGGGTTTTACTCTTGCCCAATGCTCTATTGCCTGAGAGTTGGAGGCTGAAAATAATTCGTAAGAGGCTGGAGAGATTTAGTAGTTCAAAGAGCACTTGCTGCTCTCGCAGGAGATGCACTTCAATCCTTGGCACCCACAGAGCCATCTCTAACTCCAGCTCCAGAAAGTCTACCCCCTTCCTCTGCCATCTGTAGGCAACTGCATCCATGTGGGCACATACTGTGTGCTCACACATGCATGCACACTTGTCCATAGTAATTGTCTACATTTACCGGACATAGGGGATTATCTCTGTTCATATATACATAGGCAATGAAAACTGAGCGTAGAACATTTACAGCATCTTAAATATTTATCATTCCTTTCTGTTGTAAGCATTCAGCATCCTTCTTTGAGGTTTTTGTAAAAATAGCTAAATAAAATTGTCAGTTTAAGTTAACACACTGTGTTATGTAACACCAGAAGTGGATCTTCCCATATGCATGTGTGTATTACACTATATATATATATATATGTATATACATATATATGTATATATACATATAACTGTAACAAGATTCTATGCTTTCCTCTCTAGCATCCTCTCCAGCCTGTAGCAACCACATTTTTAATCTTGGCTTCTTGGAAATTGATTTATTTAGCTTCCACATGGAAGGCAAATTTATTTTGTCTCCTGACTAAAATCTCTTCACATAGGGGTTAAGGAGGGTCATCCTTGTTCACTTCTGCTGCTGCAACTGACAGCACCTCATTCTTTTGTATGGGTGAATACTATTCCACAGTACCTGTACACAGTTTTCTTCATCCATTCATCTGCAGGTTCCGTATCTGGATTATTGTAAACAGTGCTGCAAGAATAGGCATGTCATGATATTTCTTCAATGTACTGAGTTCATTTCCTTTGGATACATGCCCAGTAATGGTTTTCTGGACAACTTGGAGTTCTGTTCCTAGTTTTGCAAGGGACTTTCACTGTTTCCCATATTGGCTGCTCTGGTTTATAGTCTGCCAGTAATGTATGAATTCTCTTTTCCCCACATCCTGTAGACATTTACTATCCTTTATCTTTTTGATAACAATCCCCATTCCAGCTGGGGAGAGATATATCGTATTGTGGTTTTCCTTATGTGGTGTTTTTTTTTTTTTTGCAGAAATTCATGATGTTGAACCTTTTTAAAGAATATTTACTTAGTTACTTGTGTTCTTTGAAGAAATACCTATTCAGATCAACATAAACGTTTTGTTATTTTAATACTTTTGTATTTTAAAGAGTGATTCCAAAATTATATATTATACAAGTTTTCTAGGGACAGTGACTCATATGTATAATCTTTGCAATGGGATAAGGTAGAAGGATTGCTATGAGTATAAGACCAGACTGGGCTACATAGACTGCTTCAGAACAATCTGGGCATCTTAGTGAGACTTTGTTTCAAAATGAGGTAACATCAAACTATTTATGAAATTATTTTGTCATAGTCCATATATTATATCTTAGGTCCATTTTATTGGAAATTTTTTCCCAACCCTTTACTCTGAGGCGATGTCTGTCTTTGAGGTTGAGGTGTGATTCTTGTATGCAGCAGAAGGATGGATTCTGTTTTTGTATCCAGTCTGTTAGCCTGTGTCTTTTTATAGTTGAGTTGATTCCATATATTAAGTGATATTAATGACCAGTGATTGCTACCTCCTGTTAATTTAGTTTTTTTGTTGGTGATGTTAATTTGTGTTCTCCCCTTCTTTAGGATTTGCTGCTGTGAGATCATCATTGTCTGTGTTTTTGTTGATGTGGTCAACTTCCTTGGGTTGGAGTTTTCCTTCTAGTACTTTTTGTAGAGCTGGGTTTGTGGCTAGGTATTGGTTAAATCTTGTTTTGTCATGGAATATCTTGTTTTGTCCTTCTATGGTGATTGAAAGTTTTGCTGGGTATAGTAGTCTGGGCTGGCATTTGGTGGTCTCTTAATGGCTGCATAACGCTTGACCATGACCTTCTGGCTTTTATTGTCTCCAATGAGAAGTCTGGTGTAATTCTGATAGGTTTGCCTTTATATGTTACTTGACGTTTTTCCTTTGCAGCTCTTAATATACTTTCTTTATTCTGTATGTTTAGTGTTTTGATTATTATGTGGTGAGGGGACTTTGTTTTTTGTTTTGTTTTGTTTTGTCCAGTCTATTTGGTGTTCTGTAAGCTTCTTATATCTTCATAGGCACATCTTTCTTTAGGTTGGGAAAGTTTTTCTATGATTTTGTTAAATATATTTTCTGTGCTTTTGAGTTGAACTACTCCTTCTTCTATAACTATTTTTCTTAGCTTTGGTCTTTTTATGGGGTCCCATATTTCCTGGATATTTTGTGTTAAGCTTTTGTTAGATTTAATGTTTTCTTTGACTTATGAGTCGATTTCCTCTATTGTATCTTCAGCACTTAAGATTCTATCTTCCATCTCTTGTATTCTGCTCTTTATGTTTGCATTTGTGGTTCCTGATCATTTTCTCATGATTTCTGTTTTTGTAATTCCCTTGGCTTGTGTTTTCTTTATTGTCTCTATTTCAGTTATCAAGTCTTGAATAGTTTCTTTCGTATGTTTGATTGCTTTTTCTTGGTTTTCTTTAAGGGATTTGCTGATGTCTTCCAATTTTTTGTTTGTCTTTTCTTACATTTCTTTAAGGGAATTTCTTTCAATTTTTTGTCTTTTCCTACATTTCTTTGAGGGACTTTCTCATTTCCTCTTTGAGAGTCTAAAACATTCTCCTGAAGTTATTTTTAGGTCATTTTCTTCTGCTTCATCTATATTTGATTGTTCAAGTCTTGTTGTTGTAGGGTCTCTAGATTTTACTGGTGTCATATTGCTTTTTTGTGTTGTTGCATGTGTTCTTACCTTGTCTACTCATCTTTTCCTCTAATTGGTGTGGTTGGGGCTGTCTGTGGCTCTGGTGATTAATCTTCTAGGCACCAGTAATTTCAAGGTTCAGATGGTTGTTTCTCATGATACACTCAGTGTCACGGGTCTAGTTACTCCATTGGTAACTCCGTGTTTCTGGAGGGTGCTCAGTACTCCTGGGGGTTTGCTCCACTCCTGTGGAGTTCACTGACTCAGACCTGTTTCTTTAAATATCCCTAGTGTGAATCTGCTCCTGTGGAGATCCCTGGCTTGCAGTTGGTCCTGCAAAGGTCTCTGGTCTTCCTTAAAGGTCCCAGACTCAGGTGAACCCAGACCCTCAGAGGTCAGGCCTTCTCCCTCAGAGGTCCCAGACTCACGCCTGGACCCACAGAGGTTTCTGGTTCCTGCCTACTCCCTTGGAGGTCCCAGAGTGACATCTGGACCAGCAGAGGTCCTGGTTCAGGCCTTCCCCATCAGAAGTCCCAGATTCACTCCCAGACCCGCATGGGTCCTGGCTCAGGTCTACTCACTTGAAGGTCTCAGATTCATACCTGGACTCACAGTGGTCTCTGGCTCTGGCCCACTTGCCAGCAGTTGCTTCCCTGTACCTGCTTCTGTGGAATTTGCTGCCTCAGGCCTGTTCTGGCCTATGCTGCCATCTCAAACCTGTTTCTGTAAATGTCCCTGGTCTGGATCCACTCCTGCAGAGGTCCCTGGTTTGGGGTTGGTCCTACAAAGGTCTCTGGCTCCAATATACACCCAAGTCCCAGACTGGAGTGTGCCCAGACCTGCAGAGGTCCTGGCTCAGTCCTACTCCCTCAGAGGTCTCAGACTCATGCCTGGACTTGCAGAGGCCTCTGTGGGGGAATTGGAAAGGAGGAGAAAAGGGAAATTGTACAAAGAGATGAATTGTTTTGAAAAATGAAAATCCCCGATGAACTGTTGTTTAGCAAGGTGTATGTAAGTATCACTGCTGAATTACTCATGTAACATGGCTAATCTCATGTCTTTATTTTGCATCATTTTCCTACAAATAGAAACTGTTAAATTTAGCTCACTCAGCTAGCATTAGAGGAGCTTCTTCTTGCAGAAGCTGGGAACTACTCTCAACAATGTATGGAAAGTGATAGAACTTGGAACACTCAGCCCTAAATCAAATGTTTCCACCAAACCTCTCCCCTCAGGGCTTATGGAGCTATGTGAAATAGAAGGCAGATGAATGCCACCAAGGAAACTGTATTCCAGACACAACAGAACTGAGGCGCTTATGATCTCCCAGAGACTCAACCCAGAGACGCTGGATCCAGACAGTGTCCCAGCACTGAGAGGAGAAAGTAGACTGGAGCTCCCATCCCTAAGCAGGAAACTATCTTCAGTTAACATCCATTTGCAAAGGAAAACTTAATTGTCTTCGATGGAGTCTCCCTGGGTATATAAACCACACTTACGGGTAGGTTCCATATCTAGCAGTAGATAGATGGCAATAATAATAAATTAACCCAGTGGTATTTTTTACAAAAAATAAATCCAAACAAAAGCAATAAGAACAAGAACACCAAAAACAAACAAACACAACAACAACAGCAATAAAACACCCACACATAAAAGCCTTTGAAGTTCTTTCCTGCTCTTCTTGGCTCATCGTCTAAGCAGGTCTATTCCTTCTCAAGCTTCACCACTGTGGGCTGCATCACCACAAGCCCAAAATAATCACAGAAAGGAACCTTCAGAACACTAAACAAGCCTTTCTCTTTTTGGAGTTTATTATTGCAGACATTTCGTTATAATGAAACCAGACTGCCTTGCAGGTCTATTTGTTTGTTTGCTTGTCTCAATGTTTTCATAAATTTGTGTCTAGTTCTTTAAGATTTATTCCTAGTACATCAGTTGGAGGTCAAGTCTGAGACATCCTACTTTCAGAAAACCCTGTTCTTCATCCATCACACCAGATTCATGTGGCATAAACACAAACGGTACCACTTGTAACTAAGAAACGCTGTCCAGTGTGTGAGAGAAAAATTAAAATGTCAGGAATCGCCAAATAAGTAAAACCATCAGCTAGAAAGACAGTGAAAATCAGTGAAGTAAGACAAACAGGGAAGGATGGGTATCAAACAATTAAAAGACAAAAGCAATACT
Source organism: Arvicola amphibius (assembly GCF_903992535.2). NCBI lineage: Eukaryota > Metazoa > Chordata > Mammalia > Rodentia > Cricetidae > Arvicola > Arvicola amphibius. Next base: position 91,729,085 of record NC_052048.2, read on the forward strand.
TCTATATATGGTAGGATTAGTTATTGTGCAATAATTGTGACAGAAGAAACATTTCAGAATGTTAGCAGGTATTTAAGACATTAGCTGAGAAACTTTTTTCTTTCCTTTTGAGTTGGAGGTCTCACTTCATTGCCTATAATGACTTAAAATACTCAGCCTGATTGACCTTTTTGCCCCAGATTCACTGGTAGGTGAAACCCTCAGTTGAAACTTTAAAAGATAAAGAATAGATAATGACCTATAATTTGAAGTCAATAAATGTGTTATGATATAATGTTAAATGATGGAAACAGTCAATGGAAGATCTATTTAAAGATGTAAAAAAGACCCTAAACCGCCCAAATCTATGAAAAATTAGTATCAAAATCTAAGAAAATTTTGAACTTAGAATATCACTAGGTAAAACATTATTTAAGTGGGAAGACAAAATTCATTTTCAGATGTACAGTGAGTGATTAGATAGCTTGCCTACCAAGAACCGTATTTAATAGCTTTACCAGAAAATTAACCTTGGTCTGAATTGACTGGCTTCTTCTATAACAGAGAAAGAATCCAGGAGTTTCGTACACATGTAATTTGAGTGGAGAGGTATGTGTGGTGTGTCTGGTTATTGTTGGGTTTCTCTAGCATGAAAATACTTCCTTATATACTGTGCCCCTTATCCAGTAGAAGAGGAACAGGTAGGCATGTGTGGTTTCAAGAGGAAACAGAAGAGGTAATGTAGAAAAGGAGACCAAAAGAATTATTGAAGGATTCATAAGGTATTATAGTGGCCATACAATTCTGAATAGAAAAGGGACAGATAGGATATTCATTTTCACCCAATACACTAGTGGAAATTCTTATGTCAATTTGACCCAAGCCAGAGTCATCTGAAAGGAAGAGACAATGTTTGAGAAAATGCCTCCACAAGATCAAACTGTAAGGCTTTTTCTTAATTAGTAATGAGGAAAGTACAACTGTGGATGGTACCACCCCTGAGCTAGTAATTCTGGGTTCCACAAGAAAGTAGGTTGAGCAAGCCAGTAAGCAGCACCCCTCTATGGCCTCTGCATCAACCCCTGCATCCAGGATCCTGCCCTGTTTGAGTTCCTGTCCTGAATTCCTTTGATAATGAAGAGTGCTGTGTAAGTTGGTGCACTGTGGTAAAAAAAAAAAAAATCAATCACCTATAGCAAATGATCCTAAAGTGCAATGGATTAAGTAATAGAGCTCATTCTCAAAAATTCTCAAGAATCTGAACATCATTGGAGTATGAGCTGACCAATGATGGGCTGAAATTTGCAAGGTAGTTCAAGTTACAAACTTGTGGCTGCGGTTTCATCTCCTTCAGAAAACTGCTCCAGGGCTTTAAGGCAACTCGACAAGCTCAACTCATTGGCAGAGGTTGCAGTGAAAGGTTCACAGCAGAAATATTTGTCAAGTCACTCACTGCATTCATTCTTGGAAAATTCATTAGAAGTCAAAGCAGGAGAAGAAAGTATACTGCCTACTATCCTAAGCAGGTCAGAAAGAGGTGATGACTAGGGAACCAATAATTCTAACTACCCCTCCAGTTGAAATATGATGCTGCAAGAAACAGTGGAGAGCCAGGAAATGATTGGGTTATATATCTGTTTTGCAGATAAAGCTGATGTGATATGTGAATATATCAGAAACAGCAACAGAATCGGAGAGAAATGGAGGATGTGTTCCTTTATTCACGTGGTGCATTATGGATTGATACGGTTTTCTTGCTGCGTATGGAGTGACTTTTGGCACTTCCCTTGGTTTCTATGATCTCCTCAAAGGTTGTCTAGAAGGTCAGAGATCTTACTGTGTGTTGCCTTAGACTGAGAGGTAATTGACTGGAACAGTGAGGAATAATGTGTATACTCAATAGTGCCAGTGTCCTCCTAGGGCTCCCTCCTTAGTATACTGTCCCATGACAATCAAGCCCATTCCTCTAGTCCACTAAGAGTTTCAACGGAATAAATAACATGAAATGGTATTAGGCTGGAAGTAGTTTTTTTCTACTGGTTTGTTATCAACATTATAATGCCAGTGTTCCATACAGTCCAGGCCAATCCTTCTGTCACATTTTCTCTGAAAATATTGAAAGTGTAAGTCTGCTCTGAAGACTGTGTTTGAGATATTAGGGTATGATTAGAAGAATTTTTGTCATACATGGTTAAAACTTTTAGAAGTTTAGCATTTAAATTCATAATCTTTAATTATTTGGAATATTTATCATAATAAATGCTTCATTTCCTAGTGATGAAAAGTGAATGAGACATCACTCTATTACACCTTTGGGGATTTGAACATTAGAAAGTAGGTTATGTTCCATTTGACAATGCAAAAAGTGTGCACGCTGTTTGTTTTGTTGCTATGTGTACTACTCAGCCCCCAAGATACCTTGGCCTGGACAGAAGCCATGTTGAGTTACAGGGCTACATAATTCTACCTTCTGAGTAAGCTGTATGAGCCCTCAGTGTTCCCAGCTCAGGCATCTGCACATCAAGAGGCCTATGGGACCGGGTAGTATTCATTTTGGTTTGTCCTTAAGCCAAGAACATTTACGGAAGCCCAAGTCCTACAATTCCTGCCCAAGCAATGACTATCATGGAAGCAGTCCATCCTTGCTTATTACTGCAGCTCCTGCTGAGAGGGAATGGGGTGCAGGGCCTTCCCACGGCAAGTCCAATGGAACCCATTCCTTTACAGGTGGAGCTTTCTGGCTCAAAGAAGGATTGAAAATGAAATTAGCCATTGGAAATTTCATTCAGGTTAGTCCAAGCACTGCAAAGTACAGTAACTTCAGAACTTTCTCCATTAAGTAATCAAGTCCAATTTCTATCTATGTCCTTCTCCCACAGCAGGCAGGACTGAGGCCCGCGTTGTTTGCCTTCCATGTGCACAGCTGCTGTCAGAGACTGTAGTGATAGATCGCTCCTCAGGAGCTCTTATTCCTGACCTCGTGTGGTTTGTGATCTGATCTGGAACAGCAGAGCCATGCACAAGCCCCACTCATTGAACACGGCAGCCTGTGATGGAGTGGTCAGCCACACAGTTCAGACAATAAGGGTTCCAGAGCCAATAACAACTGCTAACTGGGTTGTAGAGCCAACTTTAAGAGAAATGGGATTGTGACAAAACCGTATACATAAAGATGCCTGATCCTCTACTGTTTCCTTTCTTCCAACTTAAATTTCCCTGCCACAGATCAAAACCCCTCTGCAGCAGTAATCACTTTACAATGCAGTTTAAACTAATGGGCACCCATTCGATAGACACGTTCTAATTTTGGACAGATCTGCCATCCATCACTCTGGCCCACTCCAGAGGGTGAGACATCATCCATCTCAGAGCTTTCTGCACATTGCTCCCCTGTTCAAACACACAAATAGCTTCCTACAGCCAATGTCAGTCAGTCCGTGTGGAGACACTTTGTCTCTCCAGGAGAGGCCAGCCTTACCCGTCCATATCTGGTTTATAGCAAGGAGATAATTCTAAAGAACTCTTCAGGATGGTTTAGCCATGTTCTATGACCTCATATTACCACAGTAGGTCATGGAATGGACAATGTTACCACTTCAAGTGTTTCCCTTTATGCCATGGCTTACCAGCCATGCAATATTTTCCTTCCGTGCATCCCCGTGGAAGGTGATATTTTCACTCACTTTCATCAGAGAGTGCAGCACAGCTGATTAATAAGTTTCTAACTGACTGGCCATTAGTTCAAGTGGGCTCCAGTATGCGGTAATTCCCGATGTAGGGCTAGAATTAAGTGAGGCAAGTGAGTGACATGCCTGGTGCACAGCATTGAAGGCTCATTTCATTCTTGGCAGTCGAACCCACTCGTGAATGCTGATGGTCCAGAGTAAGCCTTGCTTCCAATAGCTCACCCTGGCTTCTTTGTTCTTATTACACTAGAAGTGGCACTTGTTTGGGATGTTATTGTGCAAGATACTAGCAGGGTGTGTGTTATTCAGCAAAGGCAGATACTGACCTGGTTTTCTCTAAAGAGGCGTCATAAATAGGACCCACCTGAAGTCTGCACACATTAGACAGCTTCCCTACATAGGAGGCAAAAACAATCATGGTAAATATGGCACTTCCTAACTGGGCTTCACTAGAAGTATTGGTTTTGCTGTAGGAAATGGGTTTGAAGTCAGATCTACTGGGCATCAAAGAGCATCTTTTTTCCGCTGCTGTTGGCAAAGGTGCACAGGTATGACAGGAGGAATAAAAATGAAAAATGATAGGGAAGAGGTGTACAGAAGGACAATTGTGGTGCCTTCAGGGAGCTGATAGCAACTCCAGGAATTAGTCAGAAAACACAGAACCCTGAGAAAAATCTATTATTATTATTATTATTGTTAGGTTGATGGCATTTTTTTTTTTAGAGTGCATTCTTCAAACCTTACAACAGTTACACAAGGGCACAGGTCCATGTGCATGTATCTGTAATTGTCAACACAATTATGAAGCATGTCCGGTTCTTGGACAGGAGTCCTGTTTTTCTTTGTTTTGTTGCATATTTGGAGAGGATAATTGCATTAGGATTTGAAAGAGAGACTTCAGGGCTGGCAGGAAAACTGCAAATCTCTTTAGTGAGGAGGGCACAATCATTCCACTATGGGCGTCCTGAGGGTCAAACTCAGGATGGTAGACTTGGCAGCAGGCACCTATATCCTCAGGGGCACCTTGCTGGTCAATATGTGAATTTCTTACTTGCTAAGAACAGTGAAATAGTAAACGCAGACTCCTCCTGAACTGTCACACCTACAAAGAGGAAGGGAATATTGTGTGAGTCCATTAAATGAAAATCTTTACATGAATCACAGGCCATTACTTTTATTCACCACTAGTTGGGATGATTTAATTTCATGGTATCACAGAAATTGAAAGCTCGATCAAATCCACAATTATAGGGACAATGTGACTCACGAAACCTTTAGGTAGTAATGATATCTGGTACCCACCGGACAGTATAGATTTTTTTCTGGGCAAAAAATAGGGCTTCCAAAGTAAAGGAGTAATTTCGTTATAATTTCCAAGCAAATTATCACACACACACACACACACACACACACACACACACACACACACACCTCATTTACACCATGACGCAAAGCATTCTTGTCCTTTCTAACTCTGCTCCGTTATGTTTTGGATATGGCAGTGTGTGTAGTAAGAATATGGTAAATTCAGTACAACAACTTACCCCTTGAGACCATTTCTATCACTAGGCATGATGTTTCCATGACTTATTCTGGCAAGAGCAGACTGGCATTGAGTCAATGAATACATATATCTGTACCTTTGAACCACAATTAATCTTACTTTAATTAGGCAATTGTGACTATATTGCCTTGATTTGAAAAATAATTTAATAGGCCTGAATTGAAAGAAAAGTAAATTATTTATTTTGGGCTAGTATTATTCAAAATATTTCCCAGACTTTTTATTAATATTAGCCATAAAATTAGGATTTGTATATAAAGTTTCACATAAACAATATCCAGGAAATATAATTAATTTGGTTTTCCTAGGTTCTCTGGGGAAAACAATCAAGTTTTGAATGTGTGTTGGGAAACCCTTTTGGTGAATGTCTTGAAGGTTTTCATGATGCTAAATTCAGAGGCAGTGACACTAGAGAGAGTTTAAAATTATCCTAAGGAAAGTAGCCTTTAAATATAGTATTAAGTAGAAAGGAATGGACCAATGAAATGGTCTGATATTAATAGTCCTTTAATAATTTAATATTTAGGACAAGTAAGCAAAGCCAGATGTTAACTGAAATGTCTCCCAGTTGGGTCAGAGTTTGAGCATTTTCCTCCAGTGTAAACACCCCTGCCTCGTGCCCAGGAGTTGAGCATGGGCGGAGGACCAAGTCATACAGTCTTCCACTACCGAATCAGCGTACAGTCACTACAAATAACACAAAAGAAAAACATTTTAAGAAACAAACTGTACACACAGAAAGAGAGAGAGAAAGAAGGACAAACCTGGTATTCATAACCTCACATTCTCTTCTAACATCCCAACGATTTTGATAGCCCACCACACTCATGGCTTGAAAGCTTCCAGAACTCATTTAAGAGTCTCAGGGAGTCTGATTTACTTCTCAATGGCCCATTCATCCTTTGAACGTTTACTCTATAGCCCTGTGCAGTTCTAACCTAAGCTGGATTTCAGACATGAAAACTGACCTCCGACACCCAATCCTTTTGCCAAGTCCCAGTCAAGGAGGGCTCTTGGAATAAGTTCGAGTTGCTATAATGACAAGTTTAAGATTCAATTATTAAGAGTAGTAATTTATTTTGACTATGTTTGTAAAAATGGCTTCTGTCCAACTAAATTTGCTCCCTTCACAGCCAAAAGGCCCAAGATAGCAGCGATGATCCTCACGGCAAAATGACAGAGCAGTTTGCTCTCTGTTGTTTAATGCCACGTCAAACAGAGGGATTTCCATGGGGCTAAGATGGAGACATTTCTCTTTTGCCTTAGTTTGGGCAAAAAACTTGATTTCCTTCAGATAGCTGTAATGGATGGTGTGGACGGCAGAGAGCAATCAGGCTCAGCTTGAGGCAAATGCCAAATGTTTCCCAGAAGGATAAATCTTGTTTCCTGCCTTACTTCACAGAATTAAGCCTTAAACAAGTCATGTTCTGTGGCTTGGATGCTGTGTTTATATCAGCGTTGGCTCTCTGGCTCATGGTTGGGAACATTGTATTGGTCTGTAACTCGGGAAGGTTTCCCTGAAGAAGAAATCATTGCCCCAGTATCTTTATCTCCCATTCCGTTTTATTTGTTCTATTAATACGAGCGAACAAGCTCTGAATCGTAAGGAGATTCATGGAGACAGTGACATTGGCCAGGTGCAGCTTGCAAAGCCTGTGATTTAGCATCGTGCTTTGGTTACTGTCTTTCCCAGGAGTTGTATGAAAGATGCCTCTTCATAAAGGATTTTTGTTTTGGAAAATTATAGCAGCACCCTGTCTCCATGCAAGGAGCATTCTGAGTCGATTCAGTAGGAAGGTCTTTTCCGGAGGGTTCAGGGTAGGCTCAGACCTTGTGGTCTCAGGGTCTTAAATGAAACCAAATCCTCCGGGAATTGCATTCGTTTATGGTTTAGTAACAGGCCACTTCCTGTTTCGAAGCGAAATGGGCTTGAAGAGGCTTATAAAAAAGGCTCAAAAGGTTTCTTGGACATCAAATGACTCTAGTAAAACATTTTGATGAGTTAAGTGTAAATGCATCAGCAGCATACGGATTAAATTCCCCTCTAAATAAACATTAACAGAGAACATGTTTGGCAAAATGCATTCGGAGTTTTTGCAAAACCGAAAACATTTGAAAAAGGAGTGTGAGATATTTGGTGAACTCAGAGAGCAGCCGGATTGCCCAGCCCATACTGAATATTTTCTTTGGATGTTCTGCAGATGTCAAATAAATTAGGATGCAGATATTAAAACCAACGTAGGCTGTAGAAGCCATCAGCAGCCTGTCACTAAGAAGGGCGTTCCTGTGGATACCCTGGTAACGTATGTGTGACTGAAGAGAGCCCCAGGGGACCTGTAACCCTTTCCTCACTCACAGGCAACAGTTCTTTCCCAGATTCGTCCTTCCAGATCCTTCTGTTATTCATGGATGGCTCCTGCATCTGTTTTTCTGCCCGTGAGCTATTTTGGCTCCCACAGAGGATTCTGGTTTTGCTATATATCTGCAATGGAGCATTGGTGCCACCAGGCAGATGACAGCCTTGCTGTAGCTCAGGCCAAGGCCTTTTATTCAGAAGCCACTGCCCTTGTCAAGACTCTCATTATCTCACGCCATCTATTTTTTTTTTTTTCTGACGTGCTTCCAAGACAAAATTCATTAAGCCTTTGGGACATTGTAAGTGGCAAGGAAACCGAAAGAATAAAGGATACACGCTAAATGTACCGCCATCTGCACTCAGTCACTAGGTGGATAGTAAACTTTTACTTCAAGCATTAAAAAAGTTCAGTTTCATCCCCCACCCCCTTGTGTGTGTACAAGCATTTGTGTGTATGTTCCATGTGCTTATCTGTCCAGATGAGACAAGTGTGGCAATTAGTCTAGGCTGGCAGACCCTAGCATGAGGTATCTGCCTGTTCCCTCATCCCTAGCAGAGATATTACAGGCATGCAACACCTTACTTCACTGTTTACATGTGTCTTGAAGATTGAATGCAATTCTCCATGCATACACATAGCAATCATTTTAATAACTAACCATCTCCCCAGTCCTCACTTATTTGAGCCAGAGTTTGTGAGTTTGAGTCATGTAGCCACCCTGTAGTATGGGCCACAATTCTATAATTTATAACCATGTTGACTTGATGATCATTTTGATTTTGAACTGTACATGCAGAAAACAGATTATAAAAAATGAACAGGCCATTAGGTAGCAATGATTTTCTTTAAATTCTCCAATTTAACACTGGAGCTTTATAGTGCTTTGTACATAGTACAAAGTAACCATCTGTACCATATAGAAAAGTAATATGCCACTTTCTAAAACACCTACTAAAGCCTGGATAGATGGTACCCAAGCATCACTGTGTGTGTATTCATCTTTTTTTTTTTTAATGCCACCTTCATGCATTTGCTAATGGGTTTCTGACTAAGGCCAGTGAAGGCTGTGTCTGTTGACCTCAAATCTTTGTGCTTTCAATTTATTCTCCATATGGTTGCCAGAATTTCCTTCAAAAGGGAGAGGCTTGTCATTCACCTGTTCAATAATATTTGATGCCTACCAGGTGCTTCGAGAATAAAGCCCAGATTCCTTAACTTGATGTTCAAATCCCACTTGTCTGGCCCTAGTTCGCCTTTCAATTCATGTCCTACCACCTCATAATCCAGACAAAAAAATCCCAGATTCCACATGTTCATATACTCATACTGTTATCTAGTCTCAACATTTTACACACCTGTAAATATTTGCTAGAATACAGCTTTAAATGGAACTTCCCTGCTGTATACCATCACACATGGAAGGAAATGATGCTTGGCCTATGCATTCTGTAACACCGGAGTCTATGACTTGATTTTTCAGATAGTTATATAGTAGCATTCATCTTCAGATGTTAATATGTTAGTAATGATTAGGGACTGTTAACTTTCTCATATTGTAAGTAGCTTTTAACAGTCACAATCATGGTGCAATAGGAACTTAGTACGGGTCACAGTAGACGGAGATACAGGAGAGTCAAGATCTATGGAACTTTAAAACACAAGGATTTACAGAAATGCCATTTGGTATATACGATAATATTGTTGTTCCATCTTGATTTTCCTGGTTAGAAGTACAAGACACTGTACATAGCACCTCTTGTTTTAGAAGGCCAAGCCAGAGGTTCTGGGGCCAAATCCAGAAATCAGTCTTTGAAATAACTATTCCACATGACAGAGGGAAAGGAACAGGTCTCTCAATGTTTCTGGCCTAAAACCACATCGCCTAGTCTAGCAAAACTGCTAAAGCATCACAAAAAAAAAAAAAAAACCCAAAACTTGGAAGAATGTGGAGCCCTGAGAGGGGGCATGGCAGATAGTGAACTACTCAGCAGTGATAAAATATAAATACCTGATTAATGTCATGTCTGACAGGCAGGCAAATGCCCACTGAAATCTGAGCTAAGTTATTCTTTACCCATCATGTTTTGAAGTCTGATGCCCCAAGTGTGGGTCAGCAGGAAATCAACAGAAATTCTTAGTCTTTATAGATGGTTGTAACTTGGTACAATCACATTTCAAAATTGCTTTGTATTACCTTCTAAACCTAAGCATTCACCTATTTTAGGACATGACAAACATACTGTGTGATATGTACTCATCATTTCTGCATACATACAAGAGAAGAGATATGGAACAACACCTTACAAACACTCCTTTTTTTATAAAAGGAAAGTCTCATCCCACTTAAGAAATAACATTTTAAAATTATTATTAGAAAATTTAATAAGTTATGCTAAGTACTTTGATCATAACCATCCACCATTACCTTGATTTTAGTAGTGACCCTATAGATGTCTATAACAGAGGAACTGGTCACACAAACAATCAGATTTCACACAAAGATTAAACTAATAAGTTTCATAAATGTTGAGCAGTAGGTGTTCCTCCTAATAATAAAATATCAGTGATTATTAACATAATTTCAGAGCACACACATAAATGCTAATAATATCTAATAAAACAATGAGTGCATGATTTAGAATGTCAAGTTGTCTGTGCAGGAAAGCAGTTTCAAATATTCATCAGAGATGGGTTTGCCAAGTTCAGTTTTCCTTTACTTATGCAAAAGATGATACAATGTATTTAGGTGGTAAATATTATAAACAATTTTTTTAAAAAAAGATCAAATATCTATTATCTTAAAATCACTAGGATAAGCTTCAGTTCATGGTAGGAAAGGAAGAAATGGCTCTCCTCTTGGAGTAAAATGGACATCCACATTTGCTGTGAATGCTGTGGTTTTCTTTGTGCTCTCCTTTTTCTGCCCCAACCTTACTCTCCTACATCTTCAAGTTCAGTGCACTTATTTCTCACTCTTCCTCACTAGATTTAACCCCAGTTATTATAATATCACTTTTTATTCACAGGGGAAAAAAGAGAGAAAATGTCTTCTGTTTGCTTGCTTTTATGAACACGGTGTTAAATGGGTCGAATCATTGTATTCAGAGGCTTGTTATGCAGAACCTACAAATTAAGAAGTAAGCCTTCACCCCTACGGTCTAGCATCTTGGATACAGGAAGGTACTCTGTGAGCTACCAAAGGAGAAACATAAACACCAAGTCAGCCACAGACCCTTTGATCTAATGGTGTCTTGCATGCAAGGTATTGTTAGGGCAATGGTGGTGCAAAGTTGTACGAGTAGCCAAACGACAAAGAAAAGCCTTGAGCTTCTAACGTCTACATCTTTCAAGAAACTGGATCACACTAGGGACCAGTAATCATTTCCCTGTTAATTTCACCAGGCAAAGAGCTGGATCAACTACATGAACAACTCTTTCTATAAGAATGACTTAGTTAAATCTCCACCGAACCCAGATGCCATCCAAGAGTGACATTTGTCCAGATCTGACCCAGTGAGTTCCTGTAATCAGTGAGAGTGTGTTCTAGTCTAATGCCAACCCTTGTCTGTAAATTAGATGAAGGCTCCAAACCTAGCTATCTATGATGAGGAGAATGAATGCTCCACAGAAACAGCTTGCCTCGGAGACTGAGTGCCTCTGCGAGGCGGGGAGAAGTCATGGTACAAAAAGGCAAGAGCCAAGGATTGCCAGTCCCAACTGTGCAAGAAGCCGTTTATTTGTTTTGTGGGTGTTTTTCTCCTCTGTAAACATGTTCTGGGGCCAAGTTATCCGTACATGTTTTATAATGTGGGACTATAAACACAAGCATTCTCTTCCAAAAATGGAACTTCAGGACTTCCCTCGGGAGCATGCTCTTATTTCTTCTGAATTCGGAACCTGCCATTTGGAAAAATGGTACATCTCTAATGTATAAGGGGTTCTTAATCCTAACATCAAAGGAAAGAAATCCTGAAGATGTTTAGAGACACATAATAGAATACAAGCCCACTTCTGCTTCTGTTGAGGACAATTCCTTGGCACAGTCTGCTTAATGGAATAGAGAGAGAGAAAGAAATGTGTAGGTGTTGGAAGGGACAGCTGGCACTTTGAAGAGAATTTTCCTTTAACCATATGTTCTGAGGTCTCCACACATAATGAACCAATATTTTCGTTTTTGAAGTCATTGCTGGGTGGTTGTACTTTTTCCCATACTCTACTCTAACCTGGACATGGGTTGCTTTTAAAGAACTATTTCAATAGAGTCTATAAACAGTAACGAAACCTCTACACATTGAGCGCATTAAATGCGTCACCATACTGTGCACTTGTGAATAAAGGATCCTCAGGCAAATATGACAATTCTGCCAAATGGCAAGGGACTGTCCTATGGAGTGACTAGCAGTGCACATGCTCTCACCTCCAAAACTCAGAAGCCCCTACTTCCACCCTCTTAAGTGACATTCTTGCCGAGTTGTGAAAGAGCCGCCGTAGTTAAGCTTTGAAGAGCTGTATGTACAGGAAGTGTGTGCTGCCCAAGGAAAGCACTAGAGTGGTCTGATCCAGTCCTTCATCTTCCCCCCAGAAAACAGTGGCTAGGGCCTTTGTAGCTCCATATGTAAACATTTCCCTGTTTGAGAATATATAGCTCTCAAAGGTATTGTTGGATGGAATGGAGAACTTGCGAGAACACACACTATGTCGATCCTTTCTATGCTTATTAGCCACTTACTAAGGAACTTCATCTCAACTTTACATAACTTTAATTGGAAACTATGTTTATATGTACGTACACATGTACATATATATTCTGTAAGTTTCACTCTCTTCAGCCAACACAATGGGACACGAGATTGTCAAAAAGGAGAAAACCAGAGGGTAGCCCTCTTCTTTTACCCTGTGAGGAAACACCAATTAAATGCTTAGTAGAAAATGATCGTATTTCCTATTCAGTCCACTTTTTTCACTTTACACCAGAGTAACCTTCTCCTGCCTTTCTTCTGAGGCTTCTGTATTTACTTAAACTCTGCCTTGATGTTCCCACACATGTTGGTCCTCAGCCTCCTGATGTCACCCAGCCATTCCAGCTACCTTAGGCTTTTGTCAGTTGGACCATTCATACTGTATCTTTCATGGTTCCTATTCCACCTAATGGCTTTCAACTTGTGTGAATAAATCTCTTTGTAATGAACTGTATAGGATTTGGAACTAGTAATCTTCACTGTCTCATTTTAACATGAACAACCAAGGAAGTTTTCTATTTATTCCCAGAAGTCTGCTTTGTAGATGAAAACTCACAAGTTTCATAATTCCCTAGAGTTTCCATATGTCCCTGTAGCACCTATCTCTGTTTTAGTAAATGCTAGATGGTTTTTAAGACAAGTTTAAGGACATGTTTTACTTGAAACCCTCTTGTATGTCATGCCATTCTGATAGGTGGAGCTATACCTTCCCTCAACTCCTTATCCTTCTTTGCTGGTTTTGTATAGATATACATAGTTTAATGTAGTTATTCAGCTTAGTCATGTTCATGGGCATCAATCACATCTCGGCTTTCCTTCTGAGCAAACAGTGTTAGTACTAGCCAGGAAGGTGACATTCAAGGCAGGGAGTTTTGAGTCTCTCCTTCTGTCTTAGTTTCTTTTCCCTCTTGTTGTAATAAAATATTCCTAATAGAGCAAGTTATGGAAAAAGGGCTTGCTTCGTTCACAGTCAAGGTGTAGACAGCCATCATGGTAGGAATAGCTAATGACAACACATCTGCAATCAGCAAAAAGTGAGGAACGAAGGTTTATGTGCTCCTATGTGTACCAGGCAGAGGGTGGTGCTGCCCATTGTGAATGGGTCTTCCTACTTCAATTAACATTAATCAAGATCATCTAGATTCTGTAAAATTGACAGCACCAACCATCATTTATCCTCAAGGATCCCCTACATCCTCTTGAGTTCTTTGGTCAGATATTGTCTCTTTAAGATTCCTTCCAATCTTATTTAGAATTCGCTCTCCCCCTTTGCCCACCACAAAAACTCAAGGACAGTGCATGCCTTACATGTTTTCCACAGTACAATGACTCATCTCCATCACACAATGTGCTTTGTTATTGCGTTTATTATTTATTTCTCCCTATTTGGTTATCAACTTGAAAAGGGTAAAAATTCTGTTGTGCTCATGCCTTTATGTGAACTGTATAGTAGAGCCTGACAAATAAGGGGACTATTCAGTCAGTATTGATCACTGTTGGTGATCTGGTGAATAGCTGCACACCTTACCTATTTGAGACCCAGAGAAGACCCATTATCTTCATCAGTATGACTACATTACCTTCATGTGTACACAGGAAATAAATCAATAAGAAGAACCTAAAATAGTCACATGTAATATTGTAGTCTTAAAATTCTGGGCAAATTATTTGTTTAGTAGTTATGATATTTATGTAAAAATGAATGAACTTACTTTTTTAGTTACAGGTGAATATAAAATGTTTTATCAGGTAGTTGTTCAGTTATCAATAAGGGAGATTTAGGGAAAACAAGGGATCTGGTTCAGCAGAACTGTATGTTATATCACTGTTGTAAGGAGGATCACTTGTTGGTTCCCAGCTGCTTAGCCTCAAAATAATCACACAGAAACTGTATTAATTAAATCACTGTTTGGCCTATTAGCTCTAGCTTCTTATTGGCTAACTCTTACATATTAATTTATACCATCTCCATTAATCTGTGTATCACCACATGGCTGTGAATTATTGGCTAAAGTTCTGTTGTCTGTCTCTGGCAGGGCTACATGGCATTTTTCTAACTCCTTCTTTCCCCCAGCATTCAGTTTAGTTTCCCCCACCTAGCTCTGTTCCCCTATAACTCTGCTAAAGACCCAAAGCAGTTCCTTTATTTATCAGTGGTATTCACAGCACACAGAGGGGAATCCCACATCATATCACTGATGTGATCTTTTTATCCATTTTTTTTCATTTTTGAGTGATTTGCTATTTGAAAGAACATACTTAAACCAGGAAGACACAATCACACTCTGTAAAATACTCAATTATGAGCTGATATGAACTCCGCAGAAACATCACATCTTAAATGCCTGATTGCACTCCGATTCAATAACTTAAATGTTAAAAATGAATGAACAGATAGATAAGCTGTGCTGTTACAGACACCCTTCGCATTTTGTCTCTTTGTCTTTAGAACTCATGGTTCCCAGTGGATGACGCCACATCCCTCAGTACATGGGAAACACAAATACACACTCCATGCCTTAAGAAGAATTGTGAGAGCCAGATGGGTAGAGGATGTCAGGAGAACATGGCCCAATCAAATAAGCAGAGTTCATTGGTCCTCACAGAGACTGAAGTGACAATCTCCAAACATGCATGGGTCTGTAGTAGGCCCTTTGTATGTATGCTGTGGTCAATTAGCTTTGGATAATTGTAGGACACTTAATAGTGGGAGTTGGGGGAACCTTCATGGGTGCTTTGAGTGGGCATAAGCCTATGGTATAGAACACAGCTTATAATTCCTCTGCCCGCGTAGGGGGCAGCCAGAGTTCTCAGGGCCTAGTACATATTGGGAAATATGTGCACCAGGGGAACAACAAACAAGCTTATTTCTTCCAGCTCAGTCAACACTGCTTATCTCAGACGCCTCCCTTTCTTCGGCAGAAATCACAACCCTGGGAGGAACGTTCCCTTTGGGTTTGGGAAACTTTTCCTCTCTCTAAATGAGGTCTTGCCCTTGGTATTTGTGAAATCATTTCAGAAGAAAGTGTTCTCTTGGACCAAGGGCCAATCTTTCCATCATTTCCTTTCAGCCTACAAAATTGCCTATGAAAACTCGCAGCAGAACAGGTAGGGATGGAGGCATGCCGAAAGGTGAGGTTGACAGGTTGGTTACAGGCCACTTGTTGCACATCAACAGGCAACATCTCAATTGTCCTGGTCAGTCTTGCTCCACAGATACTACTATGCCTGAGGGAATGAGAGCTGTGAGCTGGAGATGGGGTGGAGATTGAAGATACATAGCATTTACAGCAACATCTTCAGTTTTCTCATTACTCACTATGCTTGGTTCTTAGGCAATGCTCCAAAATAACCACCCCTGGGTATGTGACCAAGAAAACCACCTTTTCCCATGCCTAACACACCTACCCAGGGGACTAATTATGTCCATCCCTTTCATGAAAGACAGCACACCTCCATGAATTTTATAGACCCTCACTATTCACAAAAAATGCTTTTGTTTGCTGCTCACCACAAATTACAGCATTATAATAATTAAATATTTAATAGTTTGAAATGGTCAAAACTCTTTATATGGAGTTAGAAAGATGGGCTCAGTTAGTAAAGTCCTTGCCATGCAAAGATGTGAAGCTCTTTTCAGATCCCCAGCACCCTGTAAACATCAAGAGTGGTGATATATTCTTATAGTCCTCGTATTGGATAGATAAAACACGAGGATTCTGGGGGGGAGGGGTTGAGAGATGGCCAGTCTAGCTAAATGTGGTTCAGTGACATATCTTGTCTCAAAAACATAAGGTGAACGGGGCTGCTAAGATGGCTCCACTTAGTGTTCTGCCTCCCAGAGCCAGACCGTCATAGCAGGGCCTTGTGGGAACAATAATGTTCTAAACTTCTTTTTTATTTGCTTTTGGTTTGTACTTTCCTCTACCAGTAGAAAGCCTAGGGATTTGTCTCCTCTTTCAGAAAAGCAGACAGGAGAAGACTGTGAGGTATAAATAAGGAAAAGCTTAGAAAGTCATCTACTGCTGGCTTTGCTATCAGCACTCTGGAGCTTGTTGCTTCTTTGGGAATATTCTCTCACTGTAAGTGGTTTCTCCCCATGATTCTATTCTTGTTGATCCCACAAGACCTCTGTCCCATGCTTGCCCCTGAGGCCATGAGCATGAAACCCTGCACATGGCCCAGTGGCAGGATGGGAGACAAATCAGGCTGATAATGTCTTGGCTGACACACATGTGTAGTCTTGTTTTGGGTAGCTTCCTCTCACCTGCCTGTAGAATGTCTTTTTTAAAAAATTAAAATACTGCTTGGCCCATTAGATCTCTTACATATTAGTTTAACCCATCTCCACTAATATGTGTATCGCCACATGGCCGTAGCTTACCGGGTAAAGTTCTGGTGTCCATCTCCAGCAGGGCTACATGGCTTCTCTCTGACTCTGCCTCCTTTCTCCCAGCATAGAATGGCTTCTTAAGGATTGTTTCCCCCTAAAGGACTGAACTGAAACAGAAACCAGATCTCATCTTAATACTTTAATCTCAGCTCAGTTCACCCTTGCCTACTGAGTTTTTTAGCTTATACAGTGGCTTTGAAAGTCATATGTTTAGGCAGATTAAAAGGATCAATGAGACTGCAAAAAATATAACTTAAAGGGAATATTCGCTTGAGTTTTGAATATTAGACATGACTGTAAACTTGGGGCCTGTGTATCAGATCATTCCTGGAGGCCCTGAGACTTCTTGTTTTCTTTGAACTAAAGTGCCTAGCAACTGACTAATCCCCCATTAGCCATATTACCCACACACATCTTTTGCACCACAGTGCCACAACACATATGTGTGCCACAACTGTGTGACCTGTATTTTTAAATTCTATGGGAAAATTTTATTTGAAAGGGAACAAAGAAACATTTCCAAATATATAATAATAATAATAAGGTTATACTTGAAAGAGGTGATATAAAGGTATTGAAAACAGAATTATGGATGATTTGAAAATCAAGCAAGTGACTCAAATAAAAGCCAAAGAATGGTAGCTGTGCCAATAAGATGGCTACTGTGGGAACTTCAAAAACCCCAAGGTATTGCAGAAGTTTTCAAAGATGGAAAATGGAGCCTTATGGAAATGGAATACATTAGAAACCTTTATTCCACAAGCTTCATGTCTGCCTTGGATGAAAGTTTGCTTGTTAAAAGGTTCCTTCACCCAAAGATACATGAATATCCACACAGCTATAGTGTACATACATTTCATAGTCTAGAAACTGTTTCTGCAATCCTCTGATCATATTCTACATCATAGTTCTAGTGGCCTCAGAATATGTTTTGGATTTTGTGGACAGAGGCCAGGCTACTGTTTCCAAATCATAACCTTATAGGACCAAACAAGGAGTACTTCTTATAAAAATACACATTAAAATGTGCAAAGTTGTTTTCATATATTTTGTATGTTTAAATTTCTTTTTTCTCTCACTTTTCCATTTGCTTTCTCTTATTATGTATTTGTATATGTCTGTGTGTTTCTGTGAGCGCACACGCATGCCATGTGTGTGTATGCATGCTGCAATATATGTGTGGAGGTCAAGATCAATTCTTGCAAGCATTTTCTCTTCTTCTACTGTGTTGAGGAGACCCTTTTCCTCTTTCTGCCATGCAGCATCTTACAGGCTGACCCATGAGCTTCAGGGTATTTCCCCATCTCTTTCTTACTGCATCTCACTGCAGGAATGCCAGTATTAGATGGATGCTAGATTTTTTTAGTTAATTTTTAAAATTTATTTTACATACCAACCACAGTTTTCCCTGTCTCCTCTCCTTCCATTCCCTCTCCCCCCATCTTTCACTTACACCCTTCCCATTCACTTCTCCTCCATCTCCATACAGAAAGGGGGAGACTTCCCACGGGCATAAACAAAGCCTGGCATATAAAATTAAGGCAGGGCCAAGCTCCTCCTGTTTTATCAAGGCTGAGCAAGGTAATCTAGCATGGGAAACAGGTCCCAAAAGTCAGCTAAGATCCAGGGACAGGTCCTGATCTCATTGCTAAGAGCTCCATAAACAGACCAAGCTACACAACTGTCACTCACATGCAGAGGGCCTAGGTCAGTCCTATGCAGGCACTCAAACTGTTGGTCCAGAGTCCCTGAACTCCCATGAGCTCAGGTCAGCTGACTCTGTGGGGTCTTCTGTCATGTACTTGACTGTAGGTGGATTTTTCCTGTCCAAACTACCTGCTCCCAAATAATGGGGAGTCGGTTCTCAAATAACTGAATCAGAAACTGAATATAAATTATAAATGCCTAGCCAATAGCTCAGGCTTTTAACTAACTAGCTCTTACAACTTAACCCATTTCTATTAATCTATATGTTGCCCCAAGTCTACTGGCTTTTACCTCTATCTCATTTTATGTTTCAGACTCATTATCATCTGGTTGGCCTCTCCTCTGACTCCACCCTTCCTCATCCCATCATTCTCAGTTTGGCTTTTCTGACTATCTTTATCCTGTTTATCTATTGACTAGTCAGCTTCATTATTAAACCAGTCATAGCAACATATATTCACAGTCTACAGAAGGATTATTCTATGGCACTTGAGCCTCCTGATTTGTACACTTCTTCCTCTCTCTTCAACAGATCTCTGGATCTTTGGAACCTATTCCCTATGATAGGATGCCTCCCTCAGCTTTGATGTAGGGGGTAGGGGAGAGGAGTTTGGTCCTGTCTCAACTTAATATGCCATGCTTTGTTGACTCACCAAGGGAGGCCTTACCCTTTCTGAGGAGTGGATGGAGGGAGATAGAAAGGAGGTGGGAGGAGGGAATAGGAGTGGAGGGAGGAGAAACAGTGGTCGGTATGTAAAGTAAATAAAAAAAATATTAATGATACAAAAACAGTACTCCCAGAGAGTGGCCCAGAGCTTGGCTGTGGATTTCTGCTTACATTAGTTGAATGCTCTCTGATGACAATTATGATAGTAAGCAATCTGCTTATAGGAAATGGCCAGTTCAGACACCCTCTCCAGTGTTTTCGACTCTGTGTTCCTGGGATCAAGCTCAGCTCATCAGGCATGCAGAGCAGGTATTTTACCCAGTGATCCATCTCCCAGGCCCTGCCCTAACTTTTCTAAATTAACAGATTTACTTAGTTTGAATTCTAAAACATTTTGAATTAAACATAAATATCCCATATAAAAGGAATGAGTTTTTAGAATGGAAAATATTCACTCAATGTCATATTATAAGTAGGAAAGATACACATGCATGTACTTCATCAATAATACTTCAGTTATGGATAATGTGGTAAAAGGTCACAAATAGAAACATTCCTGTCAATTGTCTATTGACTTGCACTATTTTTCATGCAGCCAGATATTCTCACTTCCGCTTATGAGAGCTGGAAATGCTGATTAAACACAAAACCTTTTCTATAGCATGCTGCATCTATGTTTCCCTTCTAAGACTGTGCACACACTTTATTCCATTTTTACATAATCTGAAAATTACACTTTGTAAGAAATGCATAAATCTGGCTTCCACTTATTACTAATGTCTTCCCTCTCACTTCCTCTTTTAAACAGCCAACAGTTTGAACCACAAGACAGAATGAATTAAAAATCCAATGTAAGTACTTCTTGTTTATATCACTTTCAGTACTGGCCCCCGGAATACTAACTAGTATCAACAACTTGAAATTACTGTGTTGACATTTTCTGTTTCTAAGTTAAACTAAACACCCAGAGCAAATTGTATTGCAACACACATTTGTTTTTAACTCCAATACAACTGAGATTTTTATCTAAGACATGCTAACAAGCTTTCCCATAGTTAGCCATATAATAAGGGAAGGGATTTTATGGAGTATTTTGGTTTACAATTTGGAGTTATAAACAGAATTTTTCATATTTTTACAATTCAAAAAATGTGTGGTTTCTTTTCCTATTAAGTGAATTGGCCCTGCCTCAGATGCAAACATGACTGCCTGCACATGAGCTTTACAGAGACAATAATAGGATAGACATGCTAACGTGGACGGCAATGGAGAGTCCAGGAGCCCTCAACCCTACATAAGGAACCAACAGCAAATAAGAAATGCTGAGAGCTAGGAAAACAGTCTTCCTCAAGGAAGAGAATACCACTAGTTATCCAATACCAGTCAGCTCTGAAAATATGCATATAAGTAACATTAATCAGAATATGTATATGTGTCTATGTCTATTTCTGTCTGTCTGTCTATCTCCTATCTATCTGTCTGTCTGTCTGTCTATCTATCTATCTATCTATCTATCATCTATCTATCTATCTCCTATCTGTTTATCACCTATCTATCTATCTATCACCTATCTATCTGTCTGTCTGTCTGTCTGCACATACATGCATGCATACATACATACATATACACACATTGGGCTATTTGGGGTATAGGGGAGAACCTAATGTCCTTACTCTGCCAAAGAAACATTATAAAAAACTTCCTCATAAGTTCTTGTCTTTATACTCATAGGTCACGGGATCTCTCAGCTCTTACCAGAGAAGCTCTTTGTACAGTTCATGGCGATTAATACAAAGATCTACAACTGTCAACAAATGGAGACTAAGAGACTGAGAGTTATTACTCTCTAGAATTAGCATATGTATCACCCATTCAAGGCTCAGGAATTATCAAAAAAGAGGGATAGGAAAGCCTAACAGCCAGAACGAACTAAGAGTTGTCTGCAGCAAAATAAATTTTCTAGACCCAAGAGAGCTATCTCACAAATTCACAGAAGAGGCATTTCTATGCACAAGATATGTACTAGATCAAGACAGCCAAATATTAACATGGATAGTTGAGATGTTCAATCTTCTAGTTTAGGAGCTACTGGCAAGTAATATCTGTTGGGAGATGAAGAGTTAGGTTTCTTTAGAGATATGGTCCAGTAGATTGTTCTATATTTCTGCAGATACAATAGTTTTGATCAGACTATGGGTTAATTTTTTTAAAAAATGTATCTTTATGTTTTCATATAATAATTAATCTAAATTAGCAACTAATAAGTTTTTAATTCACAATTAAAATAAAACTTTTAGAGAAATGCAGCAGTACAAATCTTGAAAATGCGTGGTTGAGTAAAAATTTCTTAGCTATAATATAAAAAGAAAATCAGTGAAATAATTATTCAAGTTCAACTTCATCAAACAAAAACATTTGTCACACAAAACCTGTTAGAGGTTTAAAGGATAGGCTTCCAACTAGTATACATATTTGACAATCATATAGCTAGTGAATCACTTATAATCATAATGTAAAAAGAGTTCTTAAAATTCAACATTTAAAAGATTCAATTTAAAAACTGTTCAATTTTGGGGGGGGGGATTTTTGAGACAGGGTTTCTCTGTAGCTTTGGAGCCTATCCTGAAACTAGCTCTTGTAGATCAGGCTGGCCTTGAACTCACAAAGATCTGCCTGCCTCTGCCTCCCTAGTGCTGGGATTAAAGGCGTGTGCCACCACCGCCTGGCTCAAAACTGGTCAAAATTTAAATGCATCTTTTATGAAAGAGATTATAACAACAAAAAAACACATGAACAATTTCATTAGCCATTAAGAACACCTAAAATAAAGCTATACACATACACACACATATTCACTTATTGGAATATATGAAATAATATTAATAGTAATAACATATTTAATACTATCAGGTGCTAAAACTTTTTGAGGAGCTACTGGAACTTTCATATCTTGATGCTATAAGAATGAAATTATACATGAGTTCTGTAATGCCTGTTGGTTTCTTATGAGCTTCCATTTTCCATGAGAACTAGGATGTTTCACTCTGGAATATTTATCAAGACAAGTAGTCCTTGCACTTTTTTCTACTGTGATTCATTTCTACCTAAGAACATTTATACAATCCTGTATATATGTTCTATAGGTATATAAAAGAGTTATAAAAATCAAACATTTAGTGATAGTAAATCATAATGAAATCTATTTTAGATAATCCATTGTTTTAGTACATTTTTAGTGTTTGAGAAAGAAAGTTGACATGCTGATGTGATGGATCTGTTGATTTAATTTAGTCAACTAAATCTTGGCTGAATCCCTGATATTGTAAAGTGTAGAGCATCTACAACAGCTTTCAGAATGATCATCTTTGCTTCATCATCATCATTGCTAAGAACATTCTCCTATACAAATTCAGAGAACAGAATGACAGAAGTTTATTTAAGGTCATTTCAGGAAACGTTGGAAATTGTGTCCTAACCTCAAACCAAATTACATTTAACAATTGTGGTGATTTGAATGAGAAAAAGCCCTCCTAGGCTCAGATGTTTGAAGGCTTGGTCCCAAGTGGGCGGTGCTACTTCTAGAAGTTCAGGGGGTACAGCCTTGCTGGAGGAAGTAGGTCCCTGGGGACAGGCTTAGAGAGTTTATATCTCCATTCTACTTCCAGCACATTTTGTGCTGTGTTTGTGGTTAAGATGTGATCTCTCAGCTTCTTGCTCTTTGGATGCCATGCCTGTCACTGGCTGTCATGACTCCCCATTATGTTAGGCTCTTATTCCTCCAGAAATATAAGCCAAGATAATCTTCTCTATAAGTTGCTTATGGCCATAGTGTTTTATTGCAGCAACATAAAATTAATATAATTACTATTTTTTTAAATGAAACTCAGGTCAACAACTCAGAGAGTTCATTTTTAAATCAAATATTCTAACAATACAATATAAAGAAACATTAACTTGGTAATTTTATGCTGTTAAATGATGGCAGGAAAGTAATAAGAGTATTTGTTTTATGCAATTAAACCATTTTATGAGAACAAATAAGTTTTGTGTATACAGAAAAAACAGCATAATTTATGACATAATAGTCTCGGATCTTAAGCAATAATCATTGGAGTTTTATGGCATGAAGTCATTTATAGTAAAAAGTATGCATGCGTTCAAAACCAAGGCTACAGGGAAGGAAGTCATGTGATTCAGCATATGTGAGCACTGCCAGAAGCAAGTCATATTTATTACCATTTGGGTTTAAATTCATACTTGGTTGTGGTTGTTGCAAGTTGAGAAACATTTTGCTCTTCCCAGATATGTCAAGACTCCTAAACTCAGTTACATAGCCCCATATGGGATCATGACTTGTAGTTTTAGAAGCTGGACCCTAAAGAGATGAACAGTTAAATTTACATAAAAGCCTGCACATAAATGTTTATATCTTTCTTCTTTGTAATCACACAAAGCCAGGTAAAACCTCAAATGGCTTTCATAAGGAAGAGTTATACAAACTTTCTGTATCCACAGAATACACTGTTACTCAGGAATTAAAGGAAACACACTAACACAGGGAACATGAATCAATCAAGTCAAAGGCATTATGATGCGTTACAGTCAAAGAGAAGCCAGTGTCCAAGAGTGCATATTCTATGGTTCCATTCTGGTGACACTCTTACAATTGCAAATGAATGACGGTGACAAAGATGTGGCTGCCAGAGACTGGATTGAGGTGAGGCTTCATTTGAAAAGGGTGAGGAGGTGCAGAGAAGAGGAGATTCTGTGGGAGGTGGACTTGTGCTGGTTCTGCAAGCCACAGCAGCATATATCCTCCAAAGAGCAATTTTATTTCATGCTAATTTTAAGAGACCAAACCATTCAAACTACATTTCTATAGAGACCTATTTAAATGGCACCATGAAATGAGAAGACATTTCGTTTCAGAGAACACCATGTTGTTTGTTTTCTTGGTGGTATATGGTCCTCAAAACCCATTAATGTTTGTGAAGTCCATTGATGATTGTGACAAGTGCCCCTGATCATTTCTTTGGCAATGGCCTTTTTGGTGCCTTGGGAACAAAACTTCTTTCTCTGCCTCAGTGTCCTTATTTGTTTCTTTTTCTAACTCGATCAACTCCTCAGCCTCAGTGCCAGTGAACTCTCGGCTATGCATTTCACCAGCATGTGTTTTCCTGTCTGTTTTCCAAACACTAGCAATAATACAGAGATGAACATCAATTGTCATGGATATTTGGGATTTTACTATTTGCTGACATAAATATATGATGAAAAAAGTGTACATTCAGAGCTTGCTGTCTTTCTGAAGAGCACAATACACATGCCAATCAGTTCGGAGTACCTTCCACTAGGTGCTCTGAAGCTTCATGAGAAGAGAGCGACCCAACCTAATGCAACCTAATGGCTGTCACTATGGCATCTTCGTCATCCATTAGTGAGTGTTAGTTTCATCATTCAAACATTTCTCAGGGTAAATGTGGTTTAGGCTTTTAACAGTGGATAGTCATAATACTATTCCAGTTATTGCTTTATATCTAGAACTCAGTAAATTATATGATATATTCTTCATTACTAAAAATAACCTTTAGTTTAATGAAGTGTGTCTATATGCACCATTATTAAAGTGTCCATATAGATGAAAATAGGATCTGAAGTAGTAATAGTGGTTGTTTAGATTGTGGCATATGTGTTCTTATTTAAATACATTTAAAGATTTTAATTTTTTAACAATATATAAAATTCCTCTTAAAACATGAAAAAGAAAGAGCAAACAAATTCCTTAAGAATGAACAAGAATGAAGATTTATGAAAGTGGGCTCTGCTTGTCCTGGTTTCGCAAACAGTGTCTCATCCATGGATACAGTCTGATGAGGTGATTGGCTGAACTTGGAGCTCCCAGAAGACAAATTTAGTTCTTATTACTCACACCTATCCTATCACCAGATCATTCCTCAAGATACTACACATCAGGAACAATCTGCAAAGCAATAATCAACTTGGGATTATTTTTGGCAATGGTGAGTGTGTTATAGTTGGAGAATCCTCCACGAAAGTTTTACTCTTTTGTTTGAAAAAGAATTGTTATCTTTATTGGGGAAACAGAATACCGACTATGGATGCTTTTTTCTTTCTTTTTTTTAACAATCCTCTCAAATGATGGAACGTGATGAGAAACTCAGTTCTTGAAGAATGGTGCAGCAATGCTGATGGTTGATGCCCGTTTGTTTTCTGTCTGTCCCTCATCCTTTCACATCTCCACGTGTTGGCTCTGAAACCAAAGGCGACCCTCCTCTCTCTGAACTCCATCAGTAATGACTCTAGTAACCATAACTGTCAGGAGCTGGAATAGTAAACATTTTCTAAAGGCAAATGGTTTCCAAATGTGGACTTTTGCTCTATGAGCACATCTCTCCCAGGCCTGACAGAAAATGCTGTTGAAATGAATGAAAACACTCAGCCCAGAGCTTGAGGACAAAGTCGGGATGCTGGGACCTGGGACTGGTACCCTGGCCCACCTGCGGTCTTTCTCCTCTTCCTCTTCTCAAGGTGCCTACCTAGCCTATGGATCTGCTGAGAGAGAGAGAGAGAGAGAGAGAGAGAGAGAGAGAGAGAGAGAGAGAGAGAGAGAGAGAGAGAGAGAGAGAGACAGAGAGAGAGAGACAGAGACAGAGACAGAGACAGAAATAGACAGAGATAGACAGACAGAGAGAGAGAGAGAGCATACTAGTACGTGTTGTGATTCCCACAAGGTCTTTTTATAAAGTCACTCAGTGTTTAAGACCAACTTTACCAACACGTAGAGGATGGTTATGTCGGGATCAGTGTTGGAGTAGCCCCTTTTACTTAAAATCTGATCTGCAAGAAAGTATTTTAGTTGTTCCAACATTCTTTCTCTATTTGACACAAGTCAATAAATTTCTGGAAACTTATCCTTTGACTAACTAGGTCAAGGAACTCAAAGCTGTCTGTTTAATTATTTGCTTAACTCAGGGGACTCAGAATATTATGGAATATTTATAAAATGCAATAAATCTTAATAAAATTAAGAACTTTGTTTGCAAAAATTTCATGACAAAGGAAATAGTCAGGGACAGAGAGATTGTGTGCATTTTCACTGAATTATCATATAAGCATGATATCTGTATTACACTAAAGTCAGGAGAACAATGGCTTTGTGGCACAGCTATTGAGTGACCATTTCTATTCCATGCCACTTATAAACTCTATTTATTGAGAATATATTTTCACCATTAAAAATACTCCCGAGTATATAAAATAGAATGTTATCTCTATATTTTAGAATTGGATTATAACTTTATACCCTTTCATAGTGGGATCAGTTCATTCTCTAATTGTGTGTTATTAATAAAAGTTCATGATATCACAATTAAATGTATACCCTTTCTTAAATATTAAGATGGAAGATGGTTTTATCAGCATCTCAGAGGAAAGGGAAAAAAAAGTTCATCTGCATTTCCTAATCATTTGAAGGTACCCAGAAAGTATCACCCTTTCAAATTCTTGCTGTGTCTTCTGGGGCCTGTATGAAACAGCATGTTCTGGAGATTCTGGAGTTCCTAGGGAATTTTCAAGTTGTTTCCCGCCGGCCAAAAGAGGTTTGTGTCAATATAGGGCCGGCTCTGGTTACAGAGCTGGAGAGATTGCTTTTAAGAGAAAACAGTCTT
Organism: Arvicola amphibius; assembly: GCF_903992535.2. Lineage (NCBI taxonomy): Eukaryota > Metazoa > Chordata > Mammalia > Rodentia > Cricetidae > Arvicola > Arvicola amphibius. Next base: position 91,755,865 of record NC_052048.2, read on the forward strand.
TAGTCTCCAGCACACCTTCTGGACATCCGAGTGACTGAACGAAGTTTATTTGAAGGTGCTTGCAAGAACCAATGCAATACTGAACATTCTTGCACGGTGGGGGGGGGGTTGGGGGGGTGGGGGGGGGGGGCTTAGTGTCCCAAACAGCTTCCTTCCAGGCCTGCAACAGCTGGCGGGGCTATGTTAGGCTAAGACAAGAAGCAGCACTGGGCTTGAACCTTTGAGTAATTCACGAGGTTGCTGACACTTCTGCTGACTCGGCGAGCCTCATACAGTCTTCAAAGTACCCCCACCGCACACATCCCTTTGAAGAGCCTTCTTTAGTGAGGACGAAATATCAAAATTTCTGCTGTTTAATTGTTCACAGGAAGCCAAGGCACTGATAAATGAGAGCTCATCCATACATGTTTTTTCTCTGTTACCTAAGAAACTGACTTCAAAACAAAAGTCCTCATAAATACTCTGGCGATGCATCAGCCTCTCTCCGGTGCTGTGCGACACTGTGTATATCGTTTGGCAGCAGTTCATAGGGTGGGGGGGTAGATAAACTAGCGCATTCTGCCAGAATTCTATTACTCTTGACCCTGACCTTGACTGTAGGCTGTTTCCAGTTACACTCATCTTAGAGGGAAAGACGGTGCATGCTCCATTCCATCTTCCTTCTCTCCTTTCCCCTGTCCACTGCCGAGGCACAATCTGTGTCCTGCTACATAGGCTAGGATTGCACAGAACGGCATATACCAATAGCCAATCACCAGTTGAGGTGGGACCCAGGAGACTCCTCCCTGCAAATCATTGGCTGCTGATAGATTTAGGAAACAAGAACAGCCATTGCCAGTTGGGTAATCACTTCAGAAGTGCAGCAGAAAGCACCAGAAATGATTGGATCCCCCCCAAAATTAAGAAAACAAATGAGACAAATGGAGCAAAGGGAGTTTGAAGGGGTCGTTAATAAGGGTGAAAGAGAGATAAGAGTCAGTGGGAAGGCTGCAGAAATCAGAATGGATTACATAAACACAAGGCATTTTCAAAGAAGAAATTAAATGAAGGAATTCTTAAAAGGGAAGAAACTTCTGCTTCTTAGCTCTCTTGTTTTGAAACACAGCAGGGTAAGTGAATCCACAGAAGTCTTACTCAGCAATAAATCTTTCATCTCAGTAGGGCTTACCTTTGCAAGGATTGCTCTCTCTGATTTTTTGTTCGTTTGTTTGTTTGTTTTTCTCTGAGAACAATGACTGTTGGTGACCACCCCCTCTACAACATAAATTTGCACTGCTTCTATCCATTCAGGCTTCAACCATGCTTCCGGAAAGGCATGCGTACTATTGAGGTGACCCTGTGTAGTATGAGAAGCCAGAAATACCCATTGTCCTTTCTCAGTAGTATGGTTAAGGGTCTCATGCATAGATTATACTATGTAATAATTACAACTAAAGCTTAACATGTTATATTTTGATATGTTCATGAAAAATAATACCTTTAATTTTTTTCTCGGAGGAGAGAGTATGATATAGATGTTGCGTTTAGGACTGAGCCCTCCTCCTGCTCTTATTCTCTGAACTTTGGTTACTAAAAAGAAAATTCTCTGATAAATATTGAGAGCTGCACTAATCTGAGGACATACAGATATACTTGGTGGGGGGGGGAGTTTAATACAATAGTATGTTTTCCCCTAGCAACCATGATATAGCCAGCCAACAGTAGTAGCAAAAGGAAAGGAGCTATTGACATTGAATTAATACTGGGTAAGGGAGAGTTTCATTCAGGAATTAGGCTCTTATACTCCAGTAAATGAGCCTACACCCATGAACATAATAGTTACTCTAAGTGGACACAGTACTTTTGTTATTTTTATATTATTAAAAACAAGAGGAGCACACGAAGTTGGGGAGAGACTATCAGTCACAGAGATAGGGTGGATTGGGTGGTATACTTTTTAAAAACAAAATTTAAAAATATTTGAAATGAGATATGCTGCATGGCTATATTCTGTTGCTCTTAGAAGTAGTCGGTTGCAAAATAAAGATTTCAGTGCAGAAAGAATGATTTCTCCATAGGAGCTGTTAGTCAGGGAGCCCCAGAAGTACCCCCCAAGTGATACAGACTGTTGCAATTCCTCTTTGCTGAGTACAGTAACTACCTAATAAGACCCTGCTGCTGAAAGTACCACATACTTTGCAAGATATAAAGAAATCAAGCTAGAACTGAGCTGGGGAGTTATTCGCTGTCAGCTAACTTACATTGTGCTGGAAGGTGCTGCTGTGCGGGCAGGTAGGAGAGAAGAAGTATTAGTAGTCTTCCTCTGATAAGAGCCTCAACAGCTACAATACTGTTATGCCAGGCAAGGTTGACTTCTTGCAATAGTGACTTAATAACAATGGACATATTCAGCCTCTCTCTGATTTTGAAGCCTGCTCCACAGGAAAGAATCTATGGTTCTGTAAACCTGGTCAAAGTCTGTGATTGGGGAGCCCATTGACCCTATCAATGATCTTGCTAGCCCAGCTTAGACAAATGGTCATAACATCAAACTATCTTTTAGGCATCCATGTTGATACCCACAGACAAACACTGTTCTCTTCCTTAATCCCAGAAGCCTCTCTTTGCAGTGAACCATGGTTGTCCTCGAAGACTTCTGTTTGCCAAAGGCGCTGAGAAAAAGGGACAGCTGAATGCTAGGCCCTAAACAAAACAATTACACGACCCTCTCTTAGGTTCAGGGAACACGGCAGAAGAGGAGTGGGAAAAAAATGTAAGAGCTGGAAGATGGAAAGGAAGGTTGTTAGACGCTATCTTCAGGGCCTGCCATGGACGTTGCGATTGCGCTCTAGTAACTGATGAGTCTGCCTGCACTGGGCATGCACAAGATGGGGCCTGCTAACAGTCAATCAGAAATCTGGAAAGAGTCCAGGAAACCTATCTATCAGAGCTTAACTACTGGCTCCTCTAGGGGATGGACAACCGTTGTCTCCAATCGTGTACTCACCAGGCTCTACAGGGAAGGTCCAAACCTATGGCTAGGCATGTGATCCCAGTTAAACTTAGTGGGCCGCAAAACAAAACAAACCAAAAAAAAAAATATGAATTTAAGAGGTAGATAAGAGGGAATAGGGATGGACTGAATTAGAATCCCTTATAGAAAGAACGAATTTAATTCAAAAATAAAATAATCCAGTGTGGTAGGTAGTGTACAAATTTTAATGACAAGGAATCAAAAGCTTGGTAAATAAAATCTGTCTTTCTACTGTCAGTCAAATAAATGGTGACCAAAAAAGGTTTTCAACACATTGTTTCATTTCTAGTATAAGGGCCTCTATTTTGCTTTAATAATTTTTGGAATGATACTGAGAGAAACTGGAAGTGATATTTTGTTTTTAAATTTTTCTTTCTTTTTTTCTTTCTTCCTTTCTTTCTCCTCCCCCCTCCTCCTCCACACTCCTCCTTCTCCTCTTCCTCCTTCTTCTGTTTGTTTGATTTTGAGACAGGGTTTCTTCACTTAGCCTTGGCTGTCCTAGACTGAGCTCTGAAGACCAGGCTGGCCACAGACTCACATAGATCGGCCTGCCTCTGCTTCCTGAGTGCTCAATTTAAAGGTGTGTGCCACCATGGCCTGGCTTAACTTTAAGATTTACTTTTTATATATGTGGTATATGAATATGCACACATCCATGTAGGTGTCCACAGAGGCCAGAAGAAGTCAGACACCCTAGAACAGAAGTTTCAAGCAACTGTGACCCACTCAGCATGGGTGCTGAGAGCTGAATGTGCATGCTCTACAAAAGTATCAAGCACTCAACCACAGAGCAGCCATCTTCCCAGCACTAAGACAGGAGGAAAATCACCATGGATAAATTATCTCCATATTATTGAATAATGAATTAAATGTTCAATTTAGTAATACTTTATCTATATTAAATTTGGAAGGTAAGTGTATACCAAAATGTAGTTAGCAATTACTACAATTTAATTTTAAGAACACTTATTATACACAGGGACCCTGCTCTTCCAGCACAAATTCAATCTCTCTCTAAAAGATAGTGGTAACAATAACATTTTAATGTGATCCATTCAAATATAGTCATATACCTCAATTAAGATTTTTATAAGCAAGTGTAAAAAATTATCACAATTTATTTCTTTAGTTTTATACTATGTACTTTTGGTTATCATTTTTCATTATGTACCTCAAGATCAGGAACCTGTTTTTTTTCTTCTGTCATTGTTACTTTTTCTGTATTTAAATTCATATTGAAATAGAAGTGCTAGTAATATATGAAATAGGTTAAGATTATTACGTTCCTCCAACTAGTTGTCATATTTATTATTCCTGGTGAATAAAAATTAATGTGGTAATTAAGGGCATTTATAAAACTCAAGCTCTTTACTGGAAGCAGAATGTACTTTTCTTTTTTCTATTTTAAAATGACTTATTACAGTTTTATTGTATTTTTAAGTTTGTGTGCACATTTTTGGTAGAATGGATATTTTGGATTTTTCCTGTTGGTATGAATAGATTATTCCCTAACTTCTCCTACTATTTACACATACCCATGAAAAAACTGATAATTTTATTTATGTTGTTTCATTAACTTAATTTTAAGCAATAATTAATTATATGAATACTTAACTCATTAGCTATAATTTTATTAATATTCTGGGTTTGTTCAGCAGATTGTTATTGATTAGTAAAATACAACTGAGTTATTAAAATTCACAAATATATAACATTTTAAGTACATTTACAATTTTGTGTTAAGATTCATTCATAATTTTCTTCAACCAAGAATGGACTATGCCTGGAGACCCTTCTTCTTCCACTATCTAATATCATTGAGATGATATTAACTTTTAAATTTTAATTATTTCATTGTACTGATAATCTGGTCATTTTTCAAAGAGTACTATTTTAGAGTCATATTTGCTAAGTCTTGACACATCACGAAGATGGAGAACATCTAGGATTGGGGTTATCTATAAGAGACAAATGCTGCTTTCTTATCACTCTTCAGCCTGATCCATGTACATCGGAGTGAAATTCAAAACAGAAGTAACAAAAAGCTGGTTCTATTTAAGAACAGACATTTTGAGGGTAGTCAGCATACCAGAAGTATTCACTTCCACCAAAATTAAAAGATCAGCTTTTTCATTCTTATCTAGTAAGTAAATCTAGTAGATTTTCTCAATGGCTGTTGCTGTAGAGCCGCTTGAACAAGCACACAGTGGCATTTCTGGCTAAATCTTGTAAAACTCTCCTGATCCCTTGTTCTCGGAAATTGGCTAACCCCTTGTTGTGTATGTCCCCAAGGGCTTGTCAGTCTGATACTTTAATAACTGTGGCATCCTTGCCCAGTCAGCAGCCAGAGACATCTTCTTACACAGCATAGATAGATTCTCAGAAAGCTGATAGTAAGATAGTTGAATTTCCTCGTGTTTTCAAAAGACAACCCATGAATAGTTTTGCTTCTAATATAGCACCATGTTTTAAGCACTACAAGATCTACTGTTGAACAATAAAGAGTTGCAGATAGCTTTAGAGTCCAGGAGTTTTTTTTTTACTTTTATCCTAAAGAGATTTGCACCACCTTCTCAATGGAAAAGGGATCTGTTAACAACTCACGCTCGTGGTACTAAAAGGGGAGTCTCGGTGTATCAACAAGTTCCTATAGAAGTAAGAAAATTAAGAACTTCGGGAAAGATGCAAAGGAAGTACTAAATTCCCCCTTCGCCCAACAAGACATTTCTGTAATTCTTTTTCTGTCACACATGACAGGGTTGTGGAGAGGATAAGGATTATGGAAAGATACACAGAGAGCCAGGGATTTCCATTCCTTAAGAGAAATGTCACTAAGTGTTGGCAGAAAAAAAATACAACCAGGCATATCTATCTTCCAACTTGTTTTAAAAGAAGGAGATCTATATGGCCACATCTCCGGCATGCTTCTATATTCAAAACAGAATACATTAGGAGGGATAGTGTTAAATAAGACATCAGAGCCTGGACCACACTTTAATTTTCAATAAAGGAGCAATAAAAGAAAAGGATACTGTGTTAACATGAAAATGCCTAGGCAGTCTATGTAACATATATAATTTAAATTAGCCAAAATATACTTAGGGTGTTTTATAAATGAGAATAGTTAGCCTGGTTACTTATTAGAGGGTAATAACATTAGTTATAAAGTGTTGAAGATTGACAACCAGATGAAGAAAACTTCCAGAAGTTTCTTGTGTTTTTGGTTGTGAGCAGCTGAGTCATCTTTTCAAATGATGAAAACTTCACATAAATTTTTAACTCATTCCTCCACCAATACGAATTCAAGTAAGTCAACAAAAGTGAAATTATCTGTCAGCGTAGTGTCTATTAGGAAAATTCTAGCGTGTCAATACCACTCTTAGCATGACAGAGAATCCCCACATTTGAATATGAAACTGATCAACTTGATTGCTTAAGTCACCCAAATCACCATTAAGATTCCAAAAGACAATAGGAATAAAAGACATGCATACAACTAAGGATCAAACACTGAGCCCATAGTACAAATGTGAGTGACTCTTACAAAATAAAATAGCAAAGAATTAATCCAGGAGGATAACTGAGATATTAACAGAAAGTTAGTTGGCAATACCACATAGCCAATAATCACACAAAACTGGTGCCAGACAAACACCAGAATATCAAAGCACATACAGACTAAGGTAGAAAATTAGAGATTGTGTGGATCTATTGGGTTGGCAAAAATAATAAAATTGATGACGTCTGATGATCCTTGTGTTTGTGACCAAGAGGATCATAATGTAAATGACACCTTCCATGGTGAAGCCATATCTCCTGCACCTGAGAAACTGATTCTTCTCTTGGGTATTGTATCACAGGAGTGAGAAAAGCAACTGGTAGAAATAGAAATTTGTGTTCATCCTTATTCCATTCTACGTTGCCTTATTGTTACAGTAGAGGCTGAAAACTAAGTGGACACCCCCAAACTCCAAGACAGGTAGGTAGGGTTCTGAGTATAATTTGTCTCTAGCTTCCATGCTTTACTTATATAAGGGTTGTGGTCATTGATGCATCAAAACAAACATTGCAATTGTGGCGGGATAAAAATGATGGTGATGGAGATAGTGATGGAGGACTGATGAGGAGCTGGCTGACTTCCTACGAGGTAGCAGCATGGGATCTGAGTATCCTATCCATATGCGTTTGGTTGATTCTGGCACTGGTAATGAAATGAGCAGTTTCTCATGTCTATCAATGAGTCTATCAATGGGTCTCTGATAACAGAGTCCCTGGGCTAGCCCAGTTCTGATGAAGTCTAGTTCCTCTCTTCTTGGAGTTATTCAAAACTGGATCAACTCTCTATAAACTTGATAAAGTGGATTTTCAGGAGCTTAAATTCTAATTGGGTCTGGTAGGTAAGAAGCAGGTAGACGGAAGTAAAATGGATATACAGACAAATTCTAAAGTAGATGTATGGATGGTGGCCATCATGAATTCCTCACTATCCATTTCCATATCTGGATAAAGTCTGAGAGAGCCATCATTGCTGAACTTTCAAGGGGTTATGAAAGTGAAGATTTGGGAAGATATTGAACATTCCTGTTATTAATGCTTTGGTGGCTAATGAATATGCAATTAGAGAAAAACCACACAGTAAATAATAGACTGAAACATTCATAAATTATATTATTTTGCAATGGTCCTAAAGATGTATACTTATTTTTTCATTGTATACTTATTTTTTATGGAAATAATATATCTGGTAAACTTGGTATTTTTGTTTCATGGCACTAGTCCATAATCTATACCGTTCTGAAAAAGCCTTGGCAACTGATGATTTTAAAGGTGTGTATTGATCTCAGAAAGTTCACCATAAAAAATATTTGGATTTAAGGATTTACTATCAGGCCAAAACAATGTAACCTAAGTGTGATGGAGCTCCTTAATTTCTTGTTTCTAATCAGTGATGAGAGAAAAAAGACACTTTCTTCTGAAAATTCTTCTCCTGAAAGAATAACCCTTTTCTCCTCCTTGAATATGGTGTTAGGAACTTCTGATAAGTCTTCCAATCATAAAGGCTGTCATTTTGGGGGGTCGGGGAGTGGCAGAAAACCAAAGCTACTCAAGCTCCTACAATTAGGGTTGCTTTTGTGGAATCACAAACAAAGAAAATGATATGTGTGATTATTTTTTTAATTCTCTCAACCAAAGTAGTAAATATTGCTACTACAGATGCTCAGAAGGTAATGAACTGGCAATCATAAACGACTTGGAGCATTAAGCTACATTCTTTCGGGATTCCGTGGTGAGAGGCTACATGTTGAATGGGATAATGCCCACTGTATTACTCTGGATTCCTTCCCTTGAGAAATAGCGTTATTTTCTTCTTATTTAAGATGATTAGAAGTGAATTTTTCTTTAACTTGCAGCTGAAAGCAATTTAATCTACACACGTTAGTGTGAAACGGGGCAATTTTCCATTTACCTTGCAGGTTGGTTGCTCACTGATTGGGCAAGAACTGTAAAGTCTACTTTCAGGTAGAAGTGAGTTTGTTTTCCTGAACTTACAGGTCTGCTGGAAATACCTTTAGAAAAGTTAGCAGATTTTATTTATTTATTTTGTTTTTATTAAGGCCTTGGAAGTTTGAATATTTTATCATTTAGAAAGTCAAAATGAGATTGCCTTAAGTCTACTTAAGAGAGATTTCTGCCATTTAGTCATTTAATATCTACCAATGAGGATATTGGGAAGTAGCAGCAGTAGAAGTATACGCTGGTTGACAGTCACTTAGAAACTTAAATACATGGTTGACAAGGTATATCAAGCATAGGGCAACTCATGTAAGATATCCTAGGCCTTTGGAGTGAAGACAAGAGCAGGATTCTCTCAGCAGAGTTTATAATGAACCATGTTATTATGACACCTCACAAATAGTTTCTTAGGATCTGGCTCAGGGGCAGGCTGAGAAAGTGAGGAATTTGGGGACAAATATTTTTAAAGATACATTTAAATAATAATTGCACCTAATCCTGTTTTGATTTTACAGGGAATTTGTGGACTTCATGCCGTATACCAACAATTGTCAAGAGCAGTAAAGCTTTAGTTCAATGCATAATGCAAAAGTGAAAATGCTGCCCAGGTAGAAAAGGAAAGGAGCCACAGGCTTCTCAGCCTGTCACTGGTACATCAGTAGCCTTCAAGGAACATGTATGGCCGTAGGTAAAAGGCATGAATTTGTTTTGAAATTTTGAAAATTATGCCCTGGCAATACTGAAGCATGCATGGCCAGCCCATATATGGTGGTTCTGTTGAACTTGTCCATATTGGGTTTCATGTTGATGAAGTGGAGGGCACCAGGTCTCATTACAGAAGTTATTCCCATATGGTTGCTGGGAATAGAACTCAAGACCTTTGTGAGACCAAACAGTGCTCTTAATCACTGAGCCATCTCTCCAGCCCAGGTAATAGGTAGCACTAGGTAATAAAACAAACTAAGCACATTCATGCACCTATGTGCCTATGCAATGCAAACACCTCTTTACCTTCAACATGACTATAATATGAACATGTCCACATCTATATAAAATCAGCATGAATAGTTTCAATGAAATCATTAGAGCATCTGGTGATATGTGACACAAATTGCTTGGCAGCACAGTCAGCCATCTAGATAACAAAAATGACCTTTCTGCCATGAGGTTTGGATTTAAAGAGATTGTCATTGAATTATTTTTCTGTTGTCTGGTGTTCATGATTATGTTGCTTATCTGTGTTTTGCTAATTGGATACTAAGTGTACCACGCTAAAAAAAAAAAAACAAAAAAACAAAAAAAAAACAGTTCAAGTCATAGGGTCTTGGCTTTTATCTATATTTTGGGAGGTTCTGGAAACTTAAAGGGGTGCTACCTGGAGGAACTGAGTAACTGGGGAGGGAGGCATGTATCTTGTCCTGCCCCAACCCTCTTTCTGCTTCCTGCCCACTATGAGATGAGCAGCCTGTGCAGAAGCACCCATCTCTCTGTTCTGCCTTTTGATGAGCCCAGAAACAATAGAAACAAGGTCTATGAACTGAAACCTTTGAAAGTGTGAGCCAAAACGAATTGCTTCTTGCTTACATTTGGTTTTCTATAGTATTTGTCGCAGAAAGCCTGACAAATACACTCACTCAACACCTTCTTTATTTGTAAGACAGGAATGGTGGCAAAAGTATCCACCTGTTTATTATATATTTTACAGTACCTAGTAACAGGCATCATGCAAGGTATCTTCCTGTGCAGCAGTCTTAGAAGATGGAAGGACATAGTATGCACTGGTTATCTAACGGAATGCTTATTGGAAAAGCAGTGCCCCAGTAATAGCTGTTAAGAGCACATTACTGGTAAAAATCCTAGCCTGTGCTATGGTGTGAAGGCCTGGAAGCGGGCCACAAGAGGCCTTGTAACAGCCCAGTGCCAGGATCCCTGGGTTAACTCTGTTTTATCAGGCACTTACCACTTTAATCAACATTGTGCTAAAGACTCCACACAGTGAATCCAAGTAAAGAAAGGGGGCAGAAAGCACTCATGGGATATTTAAGATTTTGTTGGCAGGAATGCTATTTGCACATATGTAAAATATGCAATGAACTATATAAGAGTTAAGCTGCTTGAATGAGCAAGCTAGTGAAGTGGCAGAACAAGGGGACCACATCTTAACTGGAACTGCTGAGTTAGCCTTGCCTATTTCTATTTAAGCCTAAATTTCATGACAGTCATCTGAAGATAGACTGTGGGAGGGTTTATTCAGCGTGGTCATAGTCACAGGAAAATACACTCATTATCTTTAGTCATTTAAATATGCAAACAGTGTTTAAAAATCACTATCATATCCGTTAATGTAGATAAAATGAAAACTATCTGCCAACTAAAAATCTGGAAAGGGTATAGGTGAAGTCTCATACCATGCAATGTTGAGAGTCAAATGGGAGAATCAGATATAGAAAGCTCTGGTTAGTTCCTTTGTACATAGAATCACTAGTGGGTTCAATTTTTTTGTCTTATCTGCTTACTAAGGCGAAATGAAACGTATATTATCCACATTAAAAATGGACTCTTGATATAATTAATAGCATAGATGGCTCAAAAATGTGTTAAATGCAAATGGACACTGCAAGAATATACACTTCATCTCTGAGTATTCAGTTTCCCCTTGATGAACGGTTAGAACAATCTGAAGGTATGATGGACTGCAACCAAAAGAAAAAGTAGACTGCTTTGAAAATACAGGCAGCTTTCTCTAAGCTACTTCCAAAAAAAAATCTGTCCAGATTAACGAGAGATCACACAAGGTATTGGTGGGAATTTTAGGGAAAACTAAGAAGTATTCCACATTGAGGTTTCTGAATGCCAAGGCAATTACTGAAATCAGCTGAAAAGCATCTGGTTAAGCAGGGCAGATTTGGTGCACCATGCCCAAGAGATGGATCCAGCAGGGCACCCAGTGGTCCAAAACTGAGACGTGATTTACCTAAAGTCAGGTTCACAAACTTCCTACATGCTAGATAATGTCTCAGAAAACAAAAAATAGAAATTCCAGAGTGAATTAAAATGCATAAGCATATATCCTTCCATACCAGATTTAAAATAAAAAAGAACCTAAACTGAAAGTATTTCCAGCATTTTGTTTCGTAAGGATGGCCTTAAATCTGCAAGGAGGGATGACTCTTCATCTCTACTAAAGAATAGAGCTGTCAATGCTTAAGTCCACTCCATCTGAGAGCTTTCCCGTGGGTCACATGGGAGTCATAAACATGCCCATCCCATCCTCTTCTTTTACAGTGTCTGAGGGAAGCATCTTTTTTACAATGACTTTAATAAAACCGTGTTCTTCCAAAACTCCTGTGGTGCATTCTTGATTCCAAATCCCTCAGAATTCTACCTCCCTGACAAATGGAGTCTTTGCAGTTTGTCAAATGCTTCTAAATCTCCCTGTATATTTTGAGACTCCCGAGATGATAACTTTACAGATTGATAACAGTGCAAGATAAGGTCTGGACTTGGTGGCTCTAAACATGAAAGAAGGGATGAAGATGACCAGGAACTGTCTAAGGATGTGTGCAACATCCTAACAAATGAAAGAAGAGAAATTAAAACTACTTAGAGATTCCAGCTTAGCCTAGACAGAGAGGCTATGAGCAACAGAAGCAATCAACCACAAAAGCTGGTTGGGCTGTGGGGGGAGGGGAACCCTTACTCACTGCTGGGATCACAAGTTGGTATAGCCATTCTGGGAATCAATGTGGAGATTTATCAAAAGACAAAAAGTACATCTATCATAGAATCCAACTACACTACTCCTTAAACTGTAGCCGAAGGGTCTGACATCCCATGAGACAGAAACTTGTTCTGTCATGTCTTATTGTGTCTCTACTCACAATGACTGGGACATGAGGAATCATAGTGAAAATGGGGTGTACATAGACAATAGAATTTTATTCAGCTATAAAGAAAAACATTGAAATTTGTAAGTAAGAGCAAGGAACTAGCCAAAGATACTGAATGAGAATTCCAGACCCAGATATGTAAATGGAGACTGTGCTTTCATTTCCCGGCCCCCAGGACCCAAATAATCACACAAAAACTATATTAATTACAAAACTGTTTGGCCAATGGCTCAGGCATATTATTACCTAGTTTTTACATCTTAAATTAACCCATTTCTATTTTTTTTATATATTTTACCATGAGGCTTGTGGTTTGTTACCTCACATCTTGTTTCTTGGGTGGCTACATGTTGTCTGCCTGACTCCACCTTCTTTCCCCCTGCATTCAGTTTAGTTTTCCTGCCTTCCTATATTTTCCCCTGCTATAGGACAAAGAAGCTTCTTTATTAACTGATGTTAATAAAATATATTTTTAGCATACAGAGGGGAATCCCCACATCACAGACAGACACATACTATAGTCTGCCTTTCTTATGGATCCTCCCTCTGAATCTTTAGAGAGGAGTGTGTATGAGATGTGAGTATATCACCTGGAGCAACCACAGAAACCAAAATAAATAAGCAAAAGCGGGCTCCCATGGAGGACACAGGTGCCAAATAGGGTTCCTTGCTAGGAAAAGTCCCTAAGAAATATTTGCAATTGGTTTGCATGAGTGTTGATTCAGAGAAAGAGCATTTTGATTTCAAAACCAAAGCATGAGCCAAGACATGAAGAAGTAGGCAATATTAAGAGAGACCACATATAAACTTAAGCAACTTTCACTTAAGTATTTACTTTAACAAGCTAAGTAACAGATGTGAGCAAGTAAGAAGGGATCGGGTGGACAGCTCCTGCCACAGGCTTTCTGCTCAGGGACTGGCCAGTTTCTTATTGCTTTGAACTCTACAAGGACTCTGATGGTGTTTCCTGAACTTTATGGCCTGGGAGCGGGTACGTGCATAGCTGCACATATGTTCGCCGCATTTCAGAGGTTATCAACAGTGTGACTGAGTCTGGGCATCCGCATTAAGGGGGATCTTGTGAGCTCACAGTCCATTGGTTGGCATCCACACGATCGGCTGATTGATGACAGCCAATGGTACTACTCTCTATCTACATTGTATTTCTCTCTGGAAGGGTGCTGTAAAATGTAACATGTCTCTCATAGATCCAAACTTTGTCCTCAGCTGGTATCAATGTTTAGGAAGTTCTTAGGACAATTAGGAAGTTGAACCTCACAGGGAGAAGTAGGTCACTATGGGTACACCTTGAGACTATATAGTCCTATCCTATATCCTGTTCATCCTCTGATCCCTTCATGCAGATGTAAGATGACCAGACAGCCTTCCCTTTATGCTGCCATGTATTTAGGAGTGCACACACATGCATTGTGTGTGTGTGTGTGTGTGTGTGTGTGTGTGTGTGTAAGAACAGCTAGGAAAAAGGAGGTTATGAATTTGAAAAAGACTACGGGGGTACATGAAGGAATTTAGAGGAGGACAGGGAAGAGGGAAATTGCGTAGTTATTTTATAATGCCAAAAAGTTAGTGTATCTAAGATAATCTAAGAGAAGCTATTCTTTACAGAATTTCATTCATATACCCAGATGGCCCATGCAACATTGTGCCTACTGACTACCGAGAGTTTGAAGATTCTGATTAAAAAGTGGCAAGAAGAGATATCCTGAGTCCTACAGAAGAGTACCATTTGAAGCAACATCACCACATGAAGCCAGGATTTACCAATGACGTCGATGTATCTTGTTATGAGTTGTCAATAATTTACAGGAGAGTCAAAATGTCCCAGTGATAAACTGATAGCAGAATTTGCGATACCAAAAGTAATGTTCCAGAAGGATCATTTACCTTCATTTTTATCAGTGCCTGTACTGGTTTGGGGAATGAAGAACTGCTTTTCTTACATGAAAACTGTGTGCTGACATCGTGGTTCTTAGACTCCTTTCCTCACCTCCCTTTATCCTCTTTTACTCCACTTGACTCTCCCATCAATATTTCCTGAGCCTTTGCTCTTGTTCCAGCTTCAGCACTACCAAGAAACCCACCATATAGAAATAGAGTTTTGTGCATTAACTCTGCAAAGGTAAATCGGGAACCTCTCTTTCAGGAAAAAAGTTTTTGAGTATGTCCTTCTAAAAAGCCGTTTTCAATGGATGTAGGGTGGGGCAGACTGGAAAAATTTGGTTGCAGTGAAAGCCTGGTACGGGAAGGAGCAACCCAGGAGCCCCATAATGTCCATGTTGGCATGATCAGCCCCTGGAATAAATCCTCTCTCATGGCTTCTGTTTTTCATGGGCCCGTGGGACAGAGGTGCTTCCAGCCTAACCTCTGAGACTGCAAATGCCTATGGCCCTTTAAGAAACATTTGTTACATATGATATTTAAATCCTTCTAATTCTCTAAGGACTGACCAAGGAAGGTTTTTCCTGTTTTTCCAAGCTGTCCTGCAGAACATATTATAATGTCCAGAAATGATGTTTAAAGTTTCAATAGCTTCTGGTTCTCTGGGCCACATCACCTTGCAGTTGCCCTCAAATTGTTTCTGAATCACGTTTCCTCTGGCACGAAGCAGGAGCCCTCGGTTCACATTACGCCTTACAATGCGCAGCGCTCTCACCCGGCTGCAGAGGAGCTCTCATGTCAGAATGAAAAATGATAAAGCATAAATGAAATAGCAACCACATGTGCTCGGCAGTGTGGCCCTGGTCGGAGTGGCTTTTCAAAGCACAGAGAGTAAGCCATCTTTGCAGCTGTCTGGAGCAGAGATATGGTCTGCTGGAAGGAAGGCTCTGTCTTCACGGTCCACGACCTGGGGGGATCTGGGCATGAGGAACGAGGCTTTGGCAATCAGTCTCACACTAGAAACAATCACTGTAAGCATCTGTAAGTGCAGTAAGCGAAGGAAAGGAAGATGGAGGGTAATGGGACAGAGGACCAGATTTAAGTCTCCATACCCAGCCTATTCAGTGGCAGATTGGCCAATCCTCTTTCTTCATTCCTAGCCCTCTTTGTCCTCAACCAGATGACTACACCTCCTTTTGACTGTGTCCTTATCAGAGATCTTATTGCCTTGAAATCCTCTCCAGCCTGCTGATTAAGTGTGAATTTGTTTAAATTCCTTCACGATAAAGTAGTCAGACTCCTCATCCCAACTTGTATTCTCCTTTGAGCTTCTGCCTCCCATCTTCTGAGACAATCTCAAGCCTTCCTCATTTCACTTACCAAACTGGTCACAGCTAGCACTGCATTCATGCCATGCTCCCGGGTACTCGCCCATCCTCACGTCCGTTCTTCAGCCTGTGGAGTCCTGCTCTCACATCGACAGACTGGAGACTTAGTAGTCACTCTACAGTGCCCAGTTGAGACGGCTACTCCTGTGTGAAGTCTATCCAGTAATGAATCTAGGAACTCTTAGTAGTTTCTCCCATAGGCCTCTGGATATGCATTTACTATATAATTAACCAGAACTTTTATAACATGAACTTTGATTTGCGTGTAATTCTTCCCCTTGCCAAACACTCTAGACAACTCAAACACAGGTCTTCTCTATACCTTGTCACCAGTGAGAAATGACAAGGGTCATTGTACATATCTATCCTGACGATCCTGACTTCTGAGGTCAGTGAGGTGCTGGCAATAGTTACAGATTAACCACTATGAGATGGTAAGTGCCATAGATAATAGTTAACATTACAAATCCAACTCTCGCCGGGCAGTGGTTGTGCCCGCCTTTAATTCCAGCACTTGGGAACCAGGGGCAGGTGGATCTCTGTGAATTTGACCAGCCTGGTCTACAAGAACTAGTTCCAGGACAGGCTACAAAGGTACAGAGAAACCCTGTCTTAAAAATAAATAAATAAAACTCTCCCAACTCCCAAACATTTACAAGCACAGCGATATGCATATACGTCTTCAAATTCTAGCTATGAAATACTATCTCCAGAAAGCTTAATTAATATATTCATGAATGAATGATATAGAGAATGAATTAGTAAATCAAGGAAAAATGTCAGTAAACACTACGTCACGTTTAATGCTTTCCTAACACACCCCACTCATATAAGAAGGATATTCTCCCTACATATGAGAAGAACAGGTTGAAGAAGAACAGGCTGATAGAAAGAAAGGGAATATTAATTTTCACACATCCTATCACTTACAAATTAACAATTAATTAACAATTGTTTTTCCTAATTTCAACAGATATTAGAAATGATGGCAAGTGGTAGTTACTGGAAAGACAAAGCTAAGCCGGGATCTTTTCTGCGGCTCACAAAGTCTTCCTTTCTTCATGTGTAAGTGTTAGACACTAACTCCCAGCAATGCTTAATGACTTTATACTTATAATATACACATCAAATTGCTGGGCATATGTTCCAGGGTATATGCCTGATTGCGTGAATAATGAAATGAAACTTGGGTTTAAAATATTACCTTCTGATTGCTAATGCATCTAATTTAACTCTCTTTTAGTTTGCTGTATCATCTGCAGTAACCTTCACCTCCATTTCTGCTTCAAACACTAGAACAGTCACCAAAATCTGAGAAGACCTGTTTTTCTTTGAAGCCTGAAAACATTCATCGAGGAGAGCAATGTGGCCCCCTCTTCTTGCCTGTGCTTCTGGAGTCAGAGGGAACTGCTTGTCTTGTTAGTATTAGAATGACATTGTGTCCCTCTTCTTGCATTTGCAACTTGAAAGAGAAATACCAGCTGTGCACAATGTAAACATTATTCCTCCATTCTGGGCGCTCCTACTTTGTGTCTTCCTATTCTTTTTATTAGAAATTCTAGTCTAGAGTCTTTTGGAGACTACAGCTCATTCCCACACTTGGAAAGGAGCACTACATGCATGTGGAGTAGGGGATCTCTAGACAGATGAGGAAGGAGTAGGAGACACCATCACATAATGTTGTCATTGAGTCTGGAGGCCCTGGAAAAGTAAGGCTCTAAAGTGAAGAATGTACATGCAGTAATAGGACTGATCTGCTGCATATATAAGCATATTTCCCTCCGAATTGAAGAGAAGAATGGAATACAATATAGACACACCATCTTGATTATTTTGAGTAGCTTTTCTTGGGAATTTTGCACAATGTATTTTGATCATATTCACCCCTCTTCCAAGTCCTCCTAGATGCGTCTCCTTTTCAGATCCACCCAACCTTGGTCCTAATGAAAAGAAACCCATCAAATGCAGTTAGTGGGGTTGGGTGGACAAATGTGACCTCACATTGAAGCTGACCTTCACTCTTAACATTCACATAGGCGGGCTGTCCTCCTAGTGAGGAGCATATGTGGTACAACCTTGGCGTGTTGCTCGGGCTTCCTGGTTATTGTAACCTCTGTCCAAAGAAGTGAGAAGAAACAGCCAGAGCAGAGTGTAGTAGACAGGAATTTTTATTGCAGAGCTGAAGCAAACACTTTAAAAGATGACAACAAGAAACAGTCAGAGGGAGCATTGTGGAATGGAGCTTGCTCTTAAGAGGCAGCGTGGAACATCACAAGAGAGGTCATTATGTCTATACAAGACCACATTTTCAGTAGGCTTTATTTATTCTTCTTTCTCTACTCCCTTCTTCCTCCTATCCTTCCTTCCTTCTGCCCCCTCCTAAACAATCTAGAGTAGATAATATCTCTGAATGATATTAATCTGTCCAAGTGATTGACAGACCAAAGGAAAGGGTCTCTTTCTGGAATAGACAATGTTAAACACTTGTTCTTTATTCAAAAGCCTCCAAGCAAGACAGTAATCCTAAAATGTCTAAGTGGTTATCTGTAGATTGCCTTCTGGAGAATTTACAATGTCACTCGGTTCAGTGATTGAATCAAAAACAGTCTTGGCCAATTATCAATATCATGTAGTTTCAATACTTGCTGATAAAAGCTACTGCCTATGTGATGGTGGCAGGAGCTAGAATGGTGTGTACCCTTAATGACTTCCAAGTTGAATAATATCTTTCTATCTTGCATGACCAGAGGAAAGAGAAATATTTTTCTAAGGATATTCTAGAGCTATAACTTCCAAGTCTACGAAAAGTGTTCCCCGTGCTGAGAAAATTAATTAATATGGATGATTCAAGTTTTCACAACTTTCCCCATTTTTTTCTCATAGGAAACATAGTCACACTGTGTATCTTTCAGGTATCAAATGGGCTATTGGATGAAAGCAGGACCTGAGTTCCTTATAAGATCACATCACATGACTTTTAATGATGATGTGTTTTGTGAAGCACAAAATTGTCAGATGGCTGTGGATAAAAGGCAAGCATTACATGAAAGTTTACTTAGAGTGAATTTGAAATAGAAACCATCTAAACTTTGGGAACTTTCATAGAATTTATCAAGTACAGATCTCCTGTAAGTAATTATATATTATGAAAAATAAAGTAAAAATGGTTTTCTTTTAAATTACATAATTTTAAAGACTTCCAGTATTTTTTTGGCTTTTTGAGACAGGGTTTCTCTGTAGCTTTGGAGCCTACCCTGGAACTAGCTCTTGTAGACCAGACTGGCCTCGAACTCAGAGATCTGCCTGCCTCTGCCTTCTAAGTGCTGGGATTAAAGGCATGTGTCAATACCGCCCAGCCAAGGACTTCCAAATTGTTAAGCATGCATTTTTATGAAGTTCTTTGGACTTAGTTAACAAATACATAATTAATATTTCTTTTAGTTTAGGGTTACCATGCAAAAAATTATTGCACCACTGAAAGGTTCTGTGGTTAAAGAATTAGGACCTTCTGCACTAGGCAAAGATGGTTGATGATTCTTGAAAAGGGTGGAAAACGAAGACACTCCAAATGGTGTAAGATGGTGCACAGAGCTGGGTAGCACATTTTCTTATACAAAATCACAACATATCAATTACTCTCATTTTTGAGCTGAATAAATAAGCCCAGGTTGCCTGGTATATCTATCTACATTTAATTCTATAATCTTCTTCCTCTCCCTCTTCTTCCTTTTCTTCTTCTTCTTCCTCTTCTTTTTCTTCTTTTTGCAGGAGAACTATGTTCTATTTTTCCCATAGTCAGGGCCTAAGGTTTTATAGGCTTAGTCTACTCCAAACTCAGGAACAGTCCCTTCAGCTCTGCATCTCTATCACCTAACATATCTATAAACCATGAGCCCAAATGCTTAGGATGCTTGAGATTTTTCTGCTTCAATCAAGCATATATATTTGCACAACATATTTAGATATTACATTTCTAATGCTTTTAGAGAGCAAAGAGAAACATTCAGAGACGTTATGTTTCCTTAACCTCATTTGTTAAAAGAGAGCGAGAGAGAGAGAATGGGAAAGAAATGCATCATGTTTTACATAAAGGGAAACTGCTTCAGGCAGACATTGCTAAATATTTTAATGGTTTAAACATTCATTTTAGCAAGTTTTCCTTAATTTTCTTAACTTTGTTCCTTTTGAACTGGCTCAACCTTCATGTTTAATCCTCAGAGCTTTCAAGGAACAGCTCACAGAAAGTTATATACACAAATACAGCAAACATTTCAAATAAAGCACAATGCATAAAACAGAGAACAGGGGAACTCTGACAACAGCTGCTAGATTTAACACTAATAGTTTTGAAAGATTTTGGCTGAAGGTTAAGAGAATCTTAGGACAATAAGCAGGCTTTGTATATAATGTCAACAGTCCTGTTGCAACATGTCGAGTTTTAATTTATTCTTTTTCATTTGTATAAGACAAATAATATAATTATGGATGTCTGGTTCATGACATTCAATTTAAAAAAAAGTCTCCAAAATCAATCATGATTTTTTTTTCTTTTTAGAGAAATAACAACCTTTAGAAACCTCTGGCCTGCATGTCTGGTAATGGCTATGATTTGGCCTAAATGTGATAATATGGTTCAAGCCTTTATGTATTTATTTTATTCAAATGAATGTTCGGTGCATTGGTGCTTTGGCATATGTGCAAGATGCTGAATTTTCCACTCAATTTGCTTTTTCACAGAGGGTGTTGTGATTGATACAGAGTCTGTAAATTGGAGATTTGGTGCCCTGACCCACCCAAAAGACCAGGCACACACAGAAATTTCCTCAGCCTCTGCTTTGGTTCAGCAAAGATTCTGAAACCATCCTGGGTAGATCAGAGAGGGTTTTATAAATACATGAACACAAAGCAGGAAGGCACATATGTGTATACATACATGCACCCTTATACAGTATACCTTTTGTCAGTTTGCTCTCGATGTCAGATAGGATATTTGGTTATCCCTTGCTAAGGCAACTTTAAAAAGTACACAGCCAGATTGGTGCACAGAGACAAATGAGGTTGAAGTGTGACTTTTAAAGGGGTAAGGGCTCTACAGCATGCTAGACATGGCATTCTCTCAAGAATGCAGATGTAAACATGGGTAGCCAGATGATACATACAGTGGCTCACAGCTAGACTGCTTTCCATGTCATATTTCCAGGGCAATAGCAATTTTTCTGTATGTAGGTAGAAAATGAAACTATTGCTGCACAGTGTTCGAAATCTATCTTGATAGCATCATCCTCCAGAAGAAATTTCTGTCTTAAAACAATGGCACAGGTATTCATTTTTTTTAATATACAAGAGACATTGCCCATAAAATACAAATAATTTGTTTGGTGGTGGTGGCACATGCCTTTAATCCCAGCAGTTGGGTGGCAGAGGCAGGAAGATCTCAGTGAGTTCAAAGTCAGCATGGTCTACAGAGTGAGTTCTAGGACAGGCTCTGTCTCAAAAAAAAAGGAAGAAAAAAAAAAACAAAAAAACCCCAAAGAAACAAAAAAGAGACATTGCAAGGGTAGCTCACAAATATTTTTTCTCTGGTTCCCCCTCAGTATTCTATGAAATGTACATGTTCTCATTTTGTGCATATGCACATTGGATTAAGGAATTTGTATAAATAAATGGCAAATATAGTATTCACACTCAGATCAACGTTCTCCTTGAAGGACCAGCAACAGTTCCCTACCATTCTTCTCATCAGTGCAAATGCCAGTCAATGGAAAATGGTGTACCTGCAGTATGATGTGTGATATTCTTCCTTCTTCTGGGGACTTGAGAGCTTATTTTATCACTGTCTCTCTCTGGCACTTTCTTGTATTGTGATCTTGGAATATTCTTATTGCAATAACCTTGAAAAACTAGCATACTTCATTTTCATAGTTCACTGTTAGTTAATTCAGCTTGCCTGGAACACATATTGGCATGCATGTCCACATGCTCATTGCATACACATAGGCTCCCATGTCTACATAGACACAGAGGCATATGTGTTTATATACATGTACTCATAGGGACACATATGCATATACATGCAAGTACATATGGAAAGATATATGAGTATGACATAGCACCTGATATCTCATTTAGAATCAACAGTAAATAGGAGGGAATGCATATATATTACATAAAAATACTCACTCATTTCCTGGTATTTTGAAGTTCAGGGATTGCAGAAGGAAAAGAAGGTCCAAAAACCCCGTTTTCTGTCTTCTAGCAGGCCTCTCAAGCATTTTGTTCTACATACAGTACTGTGTTTGGTTCAGGAAATAAAAAGATTAAGTACAAATCTAGATCCTCTTGTGCTTACAGTGGTGGGAAGATTAATAGTGAAGTATCAGCACTGTGCAGGCTATCATTCTTCCTGGAATAACACATGTGCTGAGACACAGGAAAGGGTCACTGGGACATCTTCAAATTTAGATCTCCTCTTTCCTGGTTTATAATTAGGTAAAAATGTTATAAAATGACTTAGAAGCATTGTCAAGACTTGTAGAAATTACAACTCTGGGGTTTTTGTTTCTCCAAAAATGAGGGTCAAGAGTATCTACAGACCAGACTAGAGACAGATGAATATTCATTTTCTACAGCAGCATGGAGGGACTTACATGGCTGCTGTGGGATTCCCCTCTGTATGCTGTGAATATGTTTTATTACCATTGGTTAATGAATAAAGCTTTATAAGAGAGCAAAGCCAGACAGGAAATATGAACAGACATATAGAGAGAAAGTAGGTGGAGTCAAAGAGACACCATGTAGCTACCCAAGAAGACAGTGGCGAGAGGGACCCTTACCAGTAGACAACAGTCTCGTGCCCATACAAAATAATAGAAATAGGTTAACTTGAGATGTAAGAGCTAGCTAGAAATATTCCTGATTTTTTGGCTACACCGTGATGGAGTTATTGAAGTTTCTGTTTGATTATTGGGGTCTGAGTGTCTGGAAAACAAACAAGCAGACTCCTCCTACACATGGTCCTTACCATATTGCCATTAGAAATATGAGAGCTATGTCATATGAGATTCATGGGGACAGCAATCATTTCTTTTGTATCAGATGTAGAATTTTTGCTTGGGTTTGTTACCTAGGACCTGTCCGTAGAAATGTGTCGAATGAATGGAGGCCTCAAGGCACACTGTGCCATGGTTACTCATCAGCCTGGAGTGGGATGCACTACACTGCATAGAGCATCATGCACCATACACACACCTACAGAGTTGTAGTCCTGCCACTGCTAAGATGCCATGGTCGCTGGCACTGTGGCCTCACTGAACCTTCACCCCTATCCCAGTTTTTAGACAGACAATCCCTACCTCAGACTAAGCCCAGGTCTTAGCACAGATCAAAGCTTCATGTAGGTGAGATGTCACTGGATGGTGTGATGTGTAGCACTGTCGCCTTAGGACAATAAGGTATCTGTTCAGTTCTGTCAGTAACTCAATGTTGAGCACACTTCCCTAGATGCCCAACATCAGCCAGATGAAGAAAGCGGTTGGAAAGTTGTTTTCTATAGCCTTGCCTCACCCTAACATCTTGTGGTTCCACTGTATACACAGTGAGCTATATCAGAAGACAGGAAGTTCCTCGCTCCTTGAAGTTAAACAACAGTCTGAAAACCCGCAAGAAGACTAAAGCATTTCACCCTTAGAGCCAAAGCCTACGTGTACAAAGATGTTTAAGTGTGTGGTTATTCAGGGAACATATCTTTTATGAGAGAGAGTCCCCATTTATCTCACGAAGCATTGGCCGAGGTGTAAAAGACCAACTATTAAGAGACCCAGGATAAGAATGTTTAGAATTGTCATTGCTTTCCTGCTGTGAACCGAAAGTGCACAAGCCAAGTGCAAAGACATCTGCTAGAACTTCTTTGAGTAGTTTCCGACCCAATCACTCCCGACTCTAGGAAACTTGCTGTTTCCTGCAGTAAGGCAACTTATTCCCCTAAGCATCCAAACATGTCAATTTCCCAACCTTCTCCCACCAAAAAGAGTCATTTAATTTGCATGAAATGTTCAGGAGACTATTACTTGAAACTGAACAGCAAATGTCTGGACAAAGTCCTAGGAAATTAGATGCCTTATAGAAGCACATATAGCTAGAGAGAAAATAACTAACACTGACTATTAATTAAATTTTTTTCTCAGGGATCTATACCACACAGGTATTCATTAATTTAGGGACAGTTGCTATGCAGTGTCAAAAGCTCCATCCTGATGCTGTCCCTCCCATCTTCATACAGTCAGGGCTATTTACAAAGACAGAGGGGCGTGTTTGATATGATCATCTCTAATGTACACTGGAGGGAATATTGGAATATTACATCAGTCAAAAATCTATACCTATTTTTTATACATTTTATTTTATGTGTTTTTTATGAGCGCTTTATCTGCATGTATGCCTGCCTTCCAGAAGACGGTATCAAATTTCATTATAGATGGTTGTGAGCCACTATGTTGTTGCTCGGAATTGAACTGAGAACCTCTGGAAGAGCAGCCAGTGCTCTTAACTGCTGAGCCATCTCTCCAGGCCCTCTATACTTTTTCTTAATCATAGTACTTGATTTTATCTTTTTTTCCTCTTTATGTGTATATAATTAAGTTCATTAACTAAGTTCTTATCAAGTTATATGTTAATCTATGATTGGTGGCATCTATGGTTTAGGTATAGTTTTTCATGAGAGAGATTTTGGGGTTTGCAAGCTTGGTCCCTAGGGAACTTCAAGATATGGAAGACCTTTAGATTACTTGAGATCATTGCCCCTGAAAAAGGATTAAGAGAGTTCCCATGAATTCCACCAGTGGTTCTAGAAAGAAGCTTATTGTAATACCTGGAGAGAGGATATAGGAATGCTCTTGCTTCCTATGTTCTTTTGTGCCCCTCATATCTGCCATGATGTGACTTCAGTAAAGAGCTTACACCAGCACTACTTAAGGCACCAAGCCCTTGAATCCCCAATGTTACGAGTTCAATAAACCTTCTTATTCTGCATATGCTGCCTGCCTCAGCTATTTTATGATAACAAGGAAAAACAAAATAATCCAATTGCATGCTTCATTGAATTAAAATCAGCCCAGACCAGACGAAAAACACTAAAATACAAAGACATATTTACACAAAACTAAAAATCATATCTTAGTATTTATGCATCCTTGTTGAGTGATATGATAGAGTAACCATCAATGTAAGCATTTAACATAGCAGGCTACAATTCTGATGCAGATAGGAATAAGAATATGTCTGGATGAGAGAAAAAGGACTCAATAAACACTCATAAACATAGAATATGCCAAGTGTAGTTGTAAAAATTTTGGTGCATGTCAAATTGTAAGGTTTTTAGTTCCAATGGACAAAATTCTTTGAGCGACTGGATTCTTCTCGTTCTCAAATTTTACCATATGCTGGCAATTACATTCTTTGGAATGATTTAAATTTATGAAGAAACACTTGAGAACACCACTAGACAACAATTTGTGAGAGCACGAAAATATTGTGGCAATTCACAAAGGTTCTCAAGGATTAAAATAGCTCGAAGACTGTTGTTGACACCAATTTCCTGTTGGAAGCCTGGCTTCATACTTCTCCTTATGCGGTAGGCAGATTTTCATGTCTGAAATCCTGCTGATGCCAGCATGGTTACTTGAGAGGGATCCTCCCTGCTCCATGTTTTGACAACATTGCTTTTTCTCACACATGCTTATACACACAGGCTGGAGTGATGTCACAAAATGTGGACCCAGGTCTGTTTTAACACGCATTCATTGTAAAGTTAGATGAAATCTCCCAGGATTGATGTAAGAGTTACAGTAGCTGGAAACCTCAACTCTTCTAGACTCTTGGTCCTGTGTCCCTCCCAGCATCAGCTGCACAGAGTTAGCTGTGTCCTCATCAATGTCTCTATTATGTAATGGGGTGGTTGCAGCTATCACGCATATGTAGAGGGTAAGGACTACTCTGCTAAGTGGGCAGACATGGAAAGGATTTTCTTCTACTCAATCCATTTACTCTCAAATCCTGGGAAATCTCTGATCACTTTGGCTTGGTGGTATTCGTAGTCACTCACCAATCACTATCACCAAACAGAGAGGACATTATGACTGTTTAGATTTTAGAATTAAACAATGAATTAATAGTATGAATGAATGCTACATCTTGGGAATGTAGCATGAAGAAACTCATAGTTAGCAGTTAGCAGGAATAAGGCACTAAAGAAAGAAGATACTGTTTGTCTTGGTTAGCTTTAGCACTGCTGTGATGAAGCACCATGATCAAAAGAGCTTAAGGAGGAAAGGCTTTGTCCAGGCTATGCTTACACATAGCAGTTCATCATCAAAGAAAGTCAGGGAAGAAACTCAAGCAAGTCAGAGATTGGAGGCAGAAGCTGATGCAGAATACAATAGGAGAGCATGCTTTCTTCTAATGGCTTGTGCCACCTGCCTTCCCAAAGAACCCAGTAACCACCAGCTCAGGGATGGTACCACCCATAGTGGGCTTGACGCTGCCACATCAATCGGTAATTAAGAAAATGCCCTACAGCCTGATCTTATGGAGGCATTTTCCTTTCAGTTGAGATGACTTTAGCTTGTATCAAGTTAACATAGAACAAGCTGGTACACTACTTCCAAAATAAGGGAGTAAAGTCTAGTTCCAGGACAGGCTCCAAAGCTACAGAGAAACCCTATCTCAAAAAACCAAAAAAAAAAAAAAAAAAAAGGGAGTAAAATTATAGAAACAACAAACTCGTACCACAAACAATGCTTTCAGCTTTGTAACAGACTTCAGATTGCTTTCTAGAAAATATATTATAGGGGCATTTATTAGAGTGGCTTATAGACGGTGTCCAGTTAGTCCAACAATGTCTGTCCCCAGATCAAAAGTTTAATTATCCAGCAGTGGCTCAGTTCATGAGGTCAGATGTCTCAGCCAGTCTTCAGTCTCTACTGGAATCCTGAAGGAGTTGGTTCTAACACTCGCAGAGGAATGCCTCAGTAGCAGGATAGATGAGCTTTCCTGTGAGAGGGAGGGCATACATGCAAATGTTGCCTTCCACCACAAGGCATGGCTGAGATTTAGAGTGGGTCTTCCCACTTCAAGTGGTCCAGTCAAGAAAATTTCTCACACCCATACCTAGCTACATGGTATGTAGCTGATTCTAGCTGTAGTCAAACTGACATCCAAGATTAGCCATGACTGTGACAAAATAATGAGGAGGGAAAGGAAAAAAAGTAAAGATAAAAAAGGTTTTGAAAAACAGTGCTTCATTTTCAGATAATGATTTTTTTAATAGAGCAGTATGTGAGCCATAATTTGAAGACAGAAAAGTAAAAAGTACAAAAAATGTATATTTTAAAACTTGAAGTATTAACAAATTTCTGTAGAATAAAGGTAACCAAAACACAGTAAAATAATGTTCATAAACTATCCTAATAATTCAAGTTCAAGAACAATAAATATAAACATATAACGTTAATAATTGAGACAGAAATATTTGTGCTGTTATTAAATGAAACTGCATATACTGCCAAGAATATAAGAAAAGATTTAATTCCACCAATGATAGAATTGATATTAAGGATTATGGATATATGGTCCAGTGGTAGAATGCTTATCTAGCAATTACATGGTCCTTGGTCTGTCCTCAATACTTCAAAATGAAACAATCAAGAATAAACTGATGTTAAAATATATTACTTTATTAATGAGATTAGTCAACTAATGACTAAATTTTGAGCTTTTATTTAACTCATATGACGTTGTTAATAAAAGTTAGTCATCAGAAATGTGTGACTGTGTCCCTGACAAAGCAAATATGCAAAGAATTATTATTTAGAAATCTGAAAAAGAATGGACATGTGAGAGAGAATGTTCCAGAAATTAAAAAAAGGGTTTAGATGAATGTGGAGCAATAATTTATAAAGGTTAGGAAGGGAGAAGTGCTAGGTAAGGTTAGAATTATGTAGTGTGCACTGAATGTATCTTTTGAAATATCAGAATCAACCCTGCTAAAAAGAATAATTAGTAAAACTTAATAATAGTCAAATAAAACTTGTCATTATTAGATGTCTCATCACCAATGAGCAGTTTAGGTAACCTATGATTTTAAAATAACCTGCACATCCATTTTATATCACTTGCATACTGTGATGTATTTTACATAGCTAATTTGATGGATTAAAAATCTTTTGAAGGCTTTGTTTCTTATATTACTTGTTTGGCCCTATTGGTAGCGAAGTAACTTATCATCCTCACATTTGTGGACAAGGATTTCATAGAGCAGAGAGAATATTGTCTAGCCAGAAGCAGGATAAGATATTAGTCTGCAGAAGGGATATCTCAGGTGATGGAAAGTGGAAAATTTCAATAGACAGAACCAACAATAGCAAGAGTCTATATGAGGTATAACAAAACTGCTATTCTGAATATGCAAACTGTTTGATAGCTATCCCTAAGCTCAGTGAGTTTGTAATATAAAGTGTGTCTATTATGCTTGAGAAAGCCTTATCAAAAAGCCTGATTATCAGGTGTCTAATGGTAACTTGGAATTAATAAATTCATCTGTCTTTTATTTATTTTTTAATAATTTTATTTATTTATTACTGATAGTTTAATTTGAGCAGAACACTAACATTTGTATCTTAATTTCTGTATACGTAAAAAGCAATAAACAATTTCTTAAAAGTTACAGTAGAATTTCATGCATGAAAGAATCTCCCATAGTATTTTGCCTTTTGTAACTGGATAAAAGAATATATTTTGACCTATGAATATAAGCCATCTAGATAGAATGTATACAGTCTGTATCCAAGATTGCTAGAGAAACTAAAACCAAGCGTTCAGGGCTAACAGAAAAACAATAACGTTCCAAAAGAGCAAAGATGCTACCTTTTATCTGTTCAAAAACTTTTTTTTTTGCATTTGAAAAAGCAGTAACAAAGGAATCCCTTCAAATATGCTACCTTGAATTGCAGAAATATAAATGACTCAGTTGCCCTCCTTTGCAATGTCACAGTGCATGCAGCTTTGCTTCCATGTGTACTTCCCGAATTGTTCTGAGGTTCAGAGGACTGCATTGGTTGTATATTTTTTGGCTCACATGAACCAAAGGTAATGAGCTTTAACACTACAAAGGCTCTGGAATGCTTTAAAAAACATTTGCTTCCCACAAGACAAATTAGCTGAACCAAGCAATAAAATGTGACATTAAGCATTCAATACTCCCATTTTTATGTAGTCTCAGGTCAGCAAAAAATGACCCCATTGGGGGCATTTCTCTAATGCTCTTGTTCAGAGTTCTACTAAAATCCTGTCTCTATGAAGCTAATCAATAGTTATTTATGCCCTGCAGACCTCCGAAGAAAGCCTACCTCATAAATTGCACTCAGGGCCATTTTGGAAGCTTCTGGACCTAATGCAGTTTATAAGGACCTTCTGTCAGATGGACCACCCTGCGTGCACATATGTCTATGTGTGTACACATGTTTTTTGTAGTTTGTCACTTTTACTTTTTCCAATTATATCCTAAACTCTTAGGACAATTTCAAGTTAGGTGAAATTCTGTTGTTTTTGATATTATTAGCCAGTTTTGTTTAGGCTGCCTACTTGTGAAGTGTCCTGTTTTTTTAGAATGAAGGATATGTCCATCTTATCTAGAGGATCATGTGCTAATCTGGAGAATTTATCTAGATAAACTGTCATGGGAATGTAAAAAAGAACAGAGGCTAGGACAGTAAATAAAAGTCAGACAAGATCTTAGTCAAATTTCTGATGCTATAGCCTAATATTCCAGATAAGAGAGGTTGGAAACAATGAGTTTGTTTGCTTCATTATTTTGGGAGTCTGAAGAATCTAAGCTCATGGTTCCAGCCTCTCCTGAGTACTTTCTGACTGTGGCAGAACATGGTAGATGAATATCTTGTGATGAGATGATATGTTAAGTCAACCTCTGCGTTCTTGCTGTGTTGGCATTAGTCCACGATGAAGGCAGTGTTCTCATGACTTAGGCATCTTGTAGTCTCCCCACCTCTGAGTACATTTGCAGCAGCAATACAATTGTGTTTGATGCTCCTCTGTTCGATGAATCAGGGTAAAGATGTTACAACCTTTCAACCTTTTTCAGGCTGGTATATTCAGTCATGTTTATGACCTGTTTTATTCATTGGTTTGTTTTTTTTTTTTTCTGTTGTGGTGTTTTTGTCCTTTAAGGGGTACAAATGTGCCCATGTACCCATCCACTACCAATCTGATTTGATAAGTTTTAAGTGGCACCTTTATATTTTGACAGTGAGTTCTTTATCAGTCTATGCCTCTTAGTTCCTGGTCAACAAGGGGTAGTGCCTACATGTGTAAGCTTCTATAAAGACAGTCTTCTCTGCATTTGTACTCAAAATGGAGCTAAATGACACTTTATACAATGGGTTCACTCAATGTAAAACTGGAAACCCAGTTTTACACAGCGTGGAACAACACAGAGCAAGGCCTCGCATAGCAGGTCAAGAACAGAAGGAAGGGGTTCATTTTCCATGTTTCTGGTAAGCAGCTGGATGGAAGTTATTAGATGATAAGTAACAAGATTAGCCTGTGGAAGAACATTCTAAAATAATATTTTAAAGTAGAATTAACAATATCAACAGAAAGTAGATAGGAAAGAAGCCAACTGGTGATGTTTTAGAACTTTTCATCTCTGGAGTAAAATGTCTCATGGAAGTTCACAACCCAGTTCTGCCCTGCCTACTATAGATTAGGATATACTGATCAAACACCCTTTCCACAACAAGTTTATCATGTCTTAGGTACCGTGTGCCCTAATGATGCTAAAAATGTCTTCATTCCAGGGTAAACTTAAAATACTTGCATAAGACAAAGCAGGAAAAGACATTCACTTTTGGAAATTTAAATTATTTTTTAAGAAATATTTCCTTGACTAATTTTTAAAATAAATTTATTTATTTATTTAATTTTATATCCTACCTGCAATTTCCCCACCCTCCACTACTCCCAATACCCCCACACTTTGTTCCCATCTCCAAATCCACTCCTTCTCCATTTCTGTTTGGGAAAGGACAGGTCTTCCATGGGTATCAACACAACATGCTATATCAAGTAGCAGCAAGACTAATTACCTCTCATATATTGAAACTTGGCAAGGCGATCCAGTATGAGTAGGGTCCCAAAAGCCAGTTAAAGAGTCAGAGAGAGCCCCTGTTCCCATTGTTAGGAGTCTCATGAAAGAACCAAAATACACAACTGTAACATATAAGCAGAGTGCCTATGTCAGTCCCAGGCAGGCTCCCTGGTTGTTGGCATAGTCTCTGTGAGCCCCTATGAGCCCAGTTAGTTGCTTTTGTGAGTTTTCTTGTGGTGTCCTTTGATGTGGGAGAGTCTTCTGTTTGTGTTGATTTCATTGGCTAATAAAGAAACTGCCTTGGCCCATTTGATAGGCCAGCCCTTAGGTGGGTGGAGTAGACAGAACAGGATGCTGGGAGTGAGGCAGATGCCTTGGGCAATTGTCATGCCTCTCCGTTTTGAGAGAGATGCATTGGAGCCAGCCACCAGGTCAGACATGCTGAATCTTGCACAGTAAGACACCACTCGTGGTATTACACAGATTATTAGATATGCGTTAGTCAAGATGTGAGAGTTAGACAATAAGAGGCTAAAACTAATGGGCCAGGCAGTGCTTAAATCAATACAGTTTGTGTGTTGTTATTTCGGGTTTTAAGCTAGCCAGGCGGCCGGGAGCTGGGTGGGAATGCAGCCCACCACTCTCCACACTACAGTTTTTTACCACTCAGGATCCTACAATCCTCTCTGCCTCTCTTCCACAGGATTCCCTGAGGTCTGCCTAACGTTTGCCTGTGGGTCTGCATCTGTCTCCAGCAGATGTTAGATGATGCTCCTCATGGTATGTACTCATGAATAAGAGGATATTGGCTGTGAAACAAAGATTGGCTATTATAATTCTCATACCCAGAGAGACTAGATAACCTTGACTAATTTTTGAGAAGTAAAAGAAAAATATGTCCTAGGAAAACTGAGAAAAATGCTCGGTTAGTTGGTGACCCTGAGAATTAGACTCTCCTTCCAATGTTGCCTGCTTCATGGTCTAACAAAATTACAAGTGCCTCCTCCCCTCTGGCTACTTGGTACCTCGATTAGTTAACATAAGGAGAGGAACTCTGAAGACAATAAGGGCTAGACTGACCTATCAGCTTTATGTGTCATTGATATCTTCTGAAATGTAACAGCCTAGTGTTTCACAGATGCTTTATCTACGATTTTCAATATCTGAGTCTTCGTCAAAACCACAGGGGTATGCACAACTTTAGCCAGAATCTACTGAAGAAAGTTGAAGTCCCCCACACCACAGTGTATGTGTGGTAGGGAGGTCAGTAGTTTGATGCTATGTGTCTTCCTCAACTGCTTTTCACCTTATTTTCTGAGACAGAGTCTCTTCCCAAACTTGAAATTCACTGATTTAGCTAGACTCACTGTCCAGCTAGTTCCAAGGATTCTCCAGTGTCTTTTCCCCTAGTGTTGAGATGACAGGAGTGTATGGCTGCCCTGGTCTCTACAAGATTGCTTGGGAACTAAACTTGGGTCCTCATGCTTGGAAGTCAAGCACTTTACCAACTGACCTATTTCCCTACCTTTACTTTGTTTTTCAATAGTTGTGAGGGGACATGCTTCCCTGATATGTTTGAGCACCTAAAAGAGGACTGTCACACACTGGACATAAGACTTTCTGAAAAGCAGCAACCAAGACCTCAATTGACAAGAAGGTAAATAAGTGATAGATTAATGTTCAAGAGACTTGAGAACTCTTTTATACAGATCTGGACAAAGTTCTCCTCTTAGTAAAGAAGCTGTCTAGAAAAGATGGCTACTACTATGAGTGAATCAGTTTCCCTCAGTGGAGTAGAGTCTATATATGAAGCACTCTTAAGGACAGGCCCCAAGCTCAGGCAGAGATGGCCAAGGCAAGTCAGACCCCATGTTATTCAGTTGCCTTTTTCTTTTGTTTTTGTTTTCTGTTTTCAGAGTAAGAAAAAAAACATGAAGTTAGGTGGGTAGGGAGCCAGGGAGGCTCTGGAAGGAGCTGAGGAACGAAAAAAGGCTGTGATAAAATATGCAGTATGAAAGTTTCAAAGAATAAAAATTGGTCTTTACTAAATAAATTCTATTAAGTGGAATTAAAGATTGAACAAGGGGGAACTTAGCAGAAGGTCAGTGAAGTTGTCAGGAGAGTAGGAGCTGGCTGCCACAGGGTAGAGATGATCATGGGTGAATAGTCTTCTTAGATATGGTTCTCCATCATCCAGCTGTGAATGTCATGGGATGCTGACCCTAGAGCCTTCAGGATTCTTCTAAGTCAAGGCATCTTTAAAGGCCCAATAGCATCCTACTGTTTTCTTTGCTCAACATTTTTATGTTTGACTCAGCTTACATTCCACAGTTAAGGAATCAATGTGTCAATCAACCAGTCAAAGTATGGCCTTTGCTCACCCACATTTGGAGAAAGGTGGAAGGAAAACACTTTCTCTCTTAGCCTATATGTAAAGAAGAGGCAGGCTCATAGGAAAAACAGGAGTCTGTCCTTAGTGACCCTGGTTGACCAAAAAACAAAATGCTTTAGAGATGCAGTGTGTGTGTGTGTGTGCTCATTTAAAACACATTTTAGTTAGTTTTGGCAGGCAAAGAAAGCTTTACAGGGACAATTCTTTGCAATAGGATTCAATGAATCCAGTTAGGTCTTAAACTTGTTTGTCTGACAAAGGATTTCAAGTATTTTTATACCTTTTGTGAACCATTAATAGGATGATGATGTGATGATGTGCAAATGCACAATATATTATTCTGTAATATATGTCATATTAGAATATTCTTTTATTAAACTGTGGTAGCTATTCTGCATTGTATAATAAAACATACATAAATAAATATGAAATAATAGTTAGTAAATGAGTGCCAGACACTTAAGGATAGCACAATTAAAACCAATGTCAATTCTCTACAACCAGTTGATTTAAAAGCAAGAATTAGGGCCAATGCTGACATTTAATGTACCTTTACACATAAAATAATATTCAATGACTTTTCTAAGACAATCAGTTTTGGGAGACTTTGAAAATACAAGGAATGCACCTTTAGCTCACTCTTGCTTCCATGAGAGTATAAAGGACATGGTAGAGTAATTGTCTGTGAGTTTCCCACATGCAGATATAATTTCTATGTCATGTCCTGCTAACTTAATAGTTCTCTCTTGCCGCCATCAACTCAATTCCACATGGAGCAAATGTTGCAAGGTAATAACCTATTTTCCCATCCTATAATTTTCATATATTTGAGGGTCATCCAGCTGACATACATCAAAAGGGTGGAGTGATTATTTTTTGTGATGATAGACAACTTTTTTAATTTATAGATTTTTTATTGTGCTCTACATTTTTCTCTGCTCCCCTCCCTGCCTTTCCCCTCCCCTTTAACCTTTCCCCAAGGTCCCCATGCTCCCAATTTACTCAGGAGATCTTGTCTTTTTCTACTTCCCATGTAGATTAGATCTATGTATATCTTTCTTAAGGTCCTCACTGTTGTCTAGGTTCTCTGGGATTGTGATTTTCTGGCTGGTTTTCTTTGCTTTATGCTTAAAAACCACTTTTGAGTGAGTATATGTGATACTTGTCTTTCTGTGTCTTGGTTACCTCACTCAAAATGTTTTCTAGCTTCATCCATTTGCCTGCAAAATTCAAGATGTCGTTATTTTTTCTGCTGTGTAGTACTCCATTGTGTAAATGTACCACATTTTCCTTATCCATTCTTCAGTTGAGGGACATTTGGGTTGTTTCCAGGTTATGGCTATGACAAATAATGCTGCTGTGAACATAGTTGAGCACGTGTCCTTGTGGAACGATTGAGCATCCTTTGGATATATATACCCAAAGTGGTATTACTGGGTATTGAGGAAGGTTGTTCCTAATTTTCTGAGAAATCACCACACTGGCATCCAAAGGGGTTGTACCAGCTTGCATTCCCACCAGCAATGCAGAAGTATTCCCTTTTCCCCACAACCTCTCCAGCATAAGTTGTCATCAGTGTTTTTTGTCTTGGGTAGAGTGATTTTTGGAAAGGTGTCAAAGCTATGAGAACTTAAGTAAACATGTTCCGTTATCTCATTTTAAGAACTAGAAGTGGCCTTTCCATATCTTTTGTTGTCGTAGGTTTTACCATATACTACAGGTAACGTAGCCTCCTGATGCTGTAGCCACCAATATTCTAGGCCTTTCTCTTTCCTCCTCATTCAGCTTCCTTCATGTCTCTGCTCCCACCAACACACAATCACACAGTGTATGATCATCCAAAATTATCTGGTGAGTTGGTCTATTGAAGATTTAACCAACCTCAAAATTTTCCTATTGTATTAGTATGACTATTTCCAGTACTAATTTTTTTTATAATGTATGTTCATTACATAATGACATTGTGAATATATTTAAAGTTCTTTATTTTTGCTCATCCTTTTATTATGTCCGGGATATCTTAAGTATGGACAGTCATACCTTACTCATCTGCATAGCACCTAACTAAACATGCTATCGTATATGGAAGGAGATACAATTCCTGCTTTTGGTAAGGTAGCTATAGGATGCGTTTCCTTTAAGAACAAATTAATCATATGCTTTCCCATCTGTAGCATTTAGTATTCCTTACCAGAAGTAATTGCTTCCTTAAAGTGCAAAGGATTTGCTACAAAAAAAAATGCATCTAAGCATGCTTGTCCCCACCTTTGGACTTTTGCTTGCCTATCACATAATAAGGATAAATCTTTTCATGAGAGATAAAGCACAGCTCAAAAGTATGCACTGAGAGTAAACTCTACATATAGAGTCTTTGGCAAATGTCATTCAGAAGGTTCGCAACAAGCCTCAAACTTCAATAAAAGAATGTCCTACATAGTCTTTCCCCTGAAGTTCAGTTTCACTGACATACAATAAAAGATTTCAATGACACAATTTTAAATATACTTTCAGCCCTAATATTTCTGCATGGTCTTTGGTTCATTTGGATGCTGAAGATACCCAGTAGATAATCACCTTGGCTGTTGTTTTATTGATGTAAAGAGACATCATGACCATGGCAAGTCTTATAAAAAGAAATCATTTAATTGAAGGCTTGCTACATTCCAGAGGCATATAATTCATTATCAGCATGGCATTGGAGCAGTAGTTGAGAGCTACATCCTGATCTTCAGGTAGCAGGTGGAGAGAGGAAAGAATGGAGAGAGGGAGGGGTGAGAGCAAGAGAGAGAACAGAGAAGAGAGAGACAGCCTGGCCTGAACTTTTGAAATGTCAAAGCCTACTGCCAATGGCACACTTCCTTCAACAAGGCCACACCTACTCTAACAAGGTCACACCTAATCTTTCTCAAATAATGCCACTTGTCTCTTACCTTCCAGTTTACACTAACCTCACCTCCCAAAGTCTGTTTTGGTATTTACTTTATCCTTCCATACATTCCCTGAAATTCCAACTTAGGTAGTCATTCACAGAAGCCATTAGATTTGGACATGCACTTCGTGGCTGTTAAGAGCATGAGACAGAAGATATTCTAAGCAGATCCTCGACTCCAGCCAGAGAGGATGCATACACCTTCAGTGCTCAGACAGACTGAAGTTTCCTGTCCCCTTGGTCTGACACGTAAAACAAAACAAGCAGCTTCTTTACCTTCAGACCACAGAGTGGATTTACTGGTACTCCCTCTGCAGCTGTGTCTTGTCTTGCAGCATCCACCACTCTGCCGCTGAGCATTGCCGGTCTGCATTCCACATGTGCCCTCTATCAAGGAGGTAGGGCTCATAACACTCAGCAAGGTCTTATGAGGCTTTTTCGAAAGACCTTGCACATCCCAAAATTAGCAGAGGCAAATCTGCTTCTCATTATCCTGATAGTCAATGATTTATACTTTCATACTGGGGGAGGGGGAGAGTTCTAACGAAGGCCAGCCATGTGGCATGCTATTAACCCTTCTCAGAGAATTTGCTTCCAGCCCCTCTCTGGTGTCACTTAGGTCACCCTTCTGAGCCTCCCATCCTAGTGAACTTCTCCATTTCCTGGGTAAACACATTTGTTTCATTTTCTTGAACTCCTGACATTGCGACTCTAGGCATCAAACAAACGCCCCAGCCCACCCCTTGGCAACCTAAGCCATCTTCCTCTACCGAGTCCCATTATGTAAGCTTTACTTCCCTCCCAGTACTCAAAAACTTGTAAGACTCCCTCTTATTCAGCCACCCATTGAAGAATCAGTCAGCTGGAGCTGAAGGATGCCTCATTTGGTAGTGTTCGCCACACAAGCACTAGATACTAAATTCTGATCCCCAGAAGACGTGCAAAGGCTCTGTATTGTAGAATAGTCCTGGAATCTCAGCAAAGGGTGATGGAGCCAGGGGGACTCCTGAGTCATATCAGGCCAGCGGTCGATCTGAATCAGTGAACTTCAGATCCAGGGATGGACTCTGTTTCAAAACTTAAGGTGGCAAGAAACTGAGGAAGATATCTTATGTCAACCTCTGGTCTTCATATGCACACAAACACACATGTGCACACTACACACATGAGAACATATATACAAATGCAAATACATATACTCAAAATTAGTTGAGTGACATAAGAGGAATCTATCATTTAAAAATGCCACCTAATCTAGATGTCAGAAAGTATTTCCTATTATGAAATGTCTTTCTTGAGGCTTTAAAGGTGCCAGGAAGCATAGGATATGGGGGGGATGAATATGCATGACAGAGAACGAGTTGGGGACTGGGACTTGGAGTAATTAGGAGAGTGCTAAGTAAAGATTATTTTCTGAAATGTACACTAGCCTGAACACAGAACATAGAGGATATTTGTGTAGGCTAGAAGTCTTGTAATAACAAAGTCATGGGTATCTTGCCCATTCCACATTCAAAGTTAAGGTGGTTTGGTCTTATCATCAACAATAAGATCCTTGGAAATTAAAGTTCTTTTGATGGTGTCCAACCATTTCTTGCTCATACAGTGAGAGATAATATAAAACACTGCTGACCATGGAAACACCCATACTAGAAGCCATCATAGTGTGGTTTCTATGTGGTCTGGGTTCCAGGAACAGAGGCTGTAAGGGTCAAACCTCCAGAGTCTTCTGGATTAGGGTTCAGTGGTTGAGCCTCACTTGCCTATCTTTAGGGTTGTTGACCGCACCACCAACACTTCGGAGACTCAGTACAATAGGAGCAGGGATGCATGGGAGCCTAGGCCGTCTCAGCAGCCTCAGCTGCATGGCGTCTACCATGATTCTTGTAGTTCAATTGCCTCACCATAAGTGTCTGTATGCATGGGATATGGTTATGCTGAGTGCCAAACTTTGGCTATATAGGAGCCTGGAAAGGACTTAAAGCCTTTAAAAGAATTATAGTAGCTTGGCTACTTGTTCACTTGAACACATATTATTGTATCATGAGCAAATATCAGTCTTTCCTAGTACTGACTCTACCTTTAATCCCAGAATCCACAGAACAGCCATTATGAGAGTCACACTTAAGCAAATGGGTACAATCTCTGAAGACCTCCACTATGGCAGTGGTCTTGGTGGCAGCGATACCCTTTCTGTCAGAAATGATATCTTCTTCCAGAATAAAGGTGGTCTTTCAATTAATAAAAAAAAAAGGCAAAGAATAATCAGGACTCGCCTATCAGAGAGCATGCAGCCACTCAGAAACTCCTAGACAGAGGAATAATGGCCGGAGGCTGAGAAAATGAATCTCATGTTTGCCTAGTCATTTTATAACCTGGGGTTTGCTCAGTGGAGTACTATTGCCTGAATCCACAAGGACTTCCTATTAATACCTAAAGATGTAAATTGAGAGATCCTAGCTGCATTTTATTTCTTCTATTGATATGAGAATTTCCTACAGACCAGTGTTTTCAAATTGTGCATATTTGTTTTCTTGAGATGTTGGAAGTCAGAAATCATAGCTCAAAGTAATGATGAAGATGCTAATTAATTCTTTTTTAAAGGAATTAATTGCCATCTCTATCTTTCTAGTTTATTGAGACTACACGTTCATTGTCCTGTATCTTCTTTAGTGGAATATGGAGGCCCTGACACACAGCAAGTTGGGACTTTTTTTCCTGATCCAACTTCAAACCTTTTGAGAGTATACTGGACCCATCTTTAAAAGCTAGAGTAATCTCACTGGTTTAAAGTCAGAGGATTAACCATTTAACTCTATTCTCTCCCTCTTTGTCATGCCTCCTAATATAACTATGGTTTCAAGAATGAGGGCATGAGCATCTTTGAGAATGGAGTAGCTAAGCATTTATTTCCTGAAGTTAGACATTAGCATCAGATATGCAAAAGAAATAAATCTCAAAGCCTTCCTATTCTAGTGATAGGCAAAACAGAATAGATTAATATGGGAGAATACAAGAAACAGATTAAAATTAGATCAATAATGACAACCCCTGTTGGATGCAGATGACAGCAGGGTTTCTTCTGGCAGGCAATCTTCAATGTATGTCCATAATAGAGCAAAGGGGATCTATGGAATTCTACCTTTCTACTTTCCTAACTTGCCCACATATAGCAATGTTCCTTCTGTAAGTGGGCTGATGAAATCCAATAATTTCAGGACACAACTGATAGTAACAGAATGAGAAGTGTATATGCATTTTCTGGCTCTTGTTGACAGTCTGTGTCATATGGGAGAATGGACTAGCCATCAAAATTGCAGTGAGGAGCGAGACACATTAGCCTCCTATCACTTTGGTGCTTGCAGGACTGCAGGGGAAGCATGGAAGCATGCATGTGCAAAACTACTGCTTGCACATGAGGCTTGTGAACCTGTCCAGAAAGATGATACTTTTCAGATCCCAGAGCCTACAGGAAGAGAACAAATCTTCCATCTCCCCAAATTCCTGATGAACAACAGACACTCCTGAACAGTGTCATCACAAACCAAAGTGATGGAAAATCTGTAGTTCAACAGCCTGGGTGGAGTTCTGGCAGAAAAGACTCTAGGCTGTGACAGAGCTGCTAGAATTGACAGACACCACTGTCATACCCTGTCTGTGACCTCAAATCTTTACATGACACCTCCCCCCTGAAATAGCCAGATATTGGCTCTGGTCCTAATGCCAGTTCTAATCTCTCTTCCACATCTATAGTGTACTGCAGGCTCTTACAAGTTATTCCATAAGGCTGAGTAATGTTTTCACCTTGGTTGTTTTGGAAAAATAGTCTGTAAATGGCTTTTAACCCAATTCTAGTTGTCCTAGAATATAAGCTTCTACAGTTAAGAAAACTCTGTAGGGGTTCAAAGCATATTTCCTATAGAAAAAAATCATATTCTAAAGGAAAGTCAAAATGAGAATAATAAGAATAGTTTCTTTAGTCTAACGTATCATTACACTTTAGGATGATTCTTTAATGCATCTTTCAAGAGATGTGTTATGTGCATGTATATTTAAAACATAAGAATACTGAGACATAATGAGATGGAAACTGTGGACAGATAATGCTTTGGAGAGGTAGGTGTTTGATGTCCTCAAAACCTATCCTCCCCTATCAGCTCTGAGAGCCTGTGGCTCCTTCTACAGCAGCACCACGGCCTTTTTCTCCAGGCCTTCTGGGCACTGTCATAGATATGGAGGTGTGTGAATTTCATATCTGATTTTGTATACTATCCTAGAATTAGGGCTCCTCAAGGCTCAGCTCTATGCTTCTAGCTTGATGGTGTATCCTTCTCCTTCTGAACCTGGAGAGCACTATCTTTGTCCGTGTTCCTACACTGTCTAATTTTTAGAGATGAACAGAACCTTGTTTCTGTTTCATCTTTAATGATGGTGGCTACATTTGATTTGTTTATCCTTATGGCCTTTCCAAGTTATAACATAATATAGTTGCTTCATAAAAATTAATGCACACATACATGACTCACCTAAAGACAATATTCATACCTTTATTTAATCAATCATTGGTAATCCAATGTTACTCACACTCAGCATCTGCTTTGTGTACTTTCAATGAGTGAATAAACATGGATACAAATAAGTAAATTCCAGTCTAGGGAGTTGTAAATTAAATAAGTGAGACATTTTCTTGAGATTAAGGATTCAGCTAGGAGGTGCTTCTGTGATTAAGAACAATTTGATATATATATGTCAGAATGCTCCACATACTGAGGTAACTAGAGGTCAGTCGTGAGCATGTCCCTCCATTTGAGACACTTACTCAACAGTATTCTGGAATACTGAGATTTATGCTTGCGTTGTAGAAATTCTATGTATAAATGGAAAATATGTGTATATCAAAAGAGTCTACAACTGTTGTTGTTGTTGTTTTGGTTTTTCAAGAAAGGGTTTCTTTGTAGCTTTAGAGCCTGTCCTGGAACTAGCTCTTGTAGACCAGGCTAGTCTCGACATCACAGAGATCTGTCTGCCTCTGCCTCTCAAGTGCTGGGATTAAAGGTGTGTGCTACCACCACCAGGCACAACTGTTTTTACTTGATAACAGTACTTAATTAAACTGCTATTAATCAGAACTGAGTATTACTCACGTGACTGCATACCATCTACTAACGTTACTACCCAATAACCAGGTGTATTTGCAGCAAGGTAAGTGGGAAATAAAAATAGCATGTACCTTAAAGTCTATGCATCTCTGCTCTAAACCAGTTTACCCTTTACTACTCGGGTGATCATGCATGAGCGACTTAACTCACTACATGCCAATCAATATCTATACCTTGAAAGAGTCTTCATGCTGTCAAACTCTCGGGATTATCATAAAGATTAAAGAATTGGTGCACAGAGCCATGGGGCACTATGCCTGGGAGAGAGGGGAGACCCACAGTCTTCAGGTCTATATTGCTACGACATCACTGGTTTGATGATTCCTTTGTTACTGAACAAGGATCTATTTCCAAAAATGAGTAATAAACCTCCTCCTTGTCAAATGCTAATGGCATTGGAATGTACACAAGAATGTCACCTGTTTATACTTTCCCCTTAATACATAGAAAATAACTGATACTCAGTATTCCCATTGAGCTAGTGGGAAGAGGGTGAAGGTAGAGAGAGAACTTCACAAAACTTCATCTTTGTGAAGGCACTCTTTCCTAAGTTATATAGGCCCTAATGTGGGGGGAACAGATGCTGTTTCCATAGCAATGGTGTAAAGTTGCATTGATTATTCATTAATAATTCAGAATTATGAATTATATATTATAATCATAAAATATAGCACATTCATATGGATGGGTCTGCCACTCCTAAATAGAAATTACATGTTTCTCCAACATAGGCCCATAAGTTATTCTAACACAGAGATATCAATGCCTTGGGAAATACAGAGAAATTAATATTCAATTTTTATCTTGGCTGATGAAGACAAGACCCGTCCCCTCTAAAGAATGAGGAGAGCTTGACCACAGAATGTAACTATTTTTAAGATCTTCCACGGGATGGGAATCTTTTTGGAGATCTTGATTTATGCCAGTGTAGTGCACCAGGTTCCGGCTCTGTTTTCTGTTCTTGGCTCGTCACAGGCTTCTCAAGCAAAGGAAGGAGGCTGGCAGAGACGGACTCCACTGGCATCAAACGGCTCTTATGAAACAGCGCACTGACGAGTTAAATGAAACGATTCAGAAAAATACTGATTGAATTTCCCTTTAAATACTCAGGGGTTTAGAAATTAAGCAAAACTGCTTTGGCATGATGCAGTCTGGATTTTTAACAAGTCCAAAATGTTTGAAAAAAAAAATTGTTCAAGATGTTCTGACAAACAGAAAATGCCGCGAGGTTCTTCCCTTTCTCCAGGCTTCTCCCTGCTTCTGTGAGAGAGCAGAATCAAGGTGACTAACTAATGCTGTGGGGAGTTCCCTCTCCCACAAAACAAAATAACCCACAGCCATTGGTTTAATGTTCACCAGCTTCTTTGTTTGGCTTGAAAGTAATGGGACTAGTTTGCTTTATTTTAGAAATAACACAAAATTAAACTGAGGGACTATGGATAGTTCAAAATGAGGGCCTCAAATACTGAAGTCTTATTTTTAAACAAAACTAATTATTCTTATGCAACTTGATTCTGCAATGATTCCTGGCCGCTACAGAGAATGTGGTAGTCATGAAATG
This sequence comes from Arvicola amphibius, assembly GCF_903992535.2. Classification (NCBI taxonomy): domain Eukaryota; kingdom Metazoa; phylum Chordata; class Mammalia; order Rodentia; family Cricetidae; genus Arvicola; species Arvicola amphibius. The sequence goes on from NC_052048.2 coordinate 91,798,767, forward strand.
CCCCCTTTGCCTAGTGCATAGTCCACTCCTCCAGACCAGACAAATCACCATCCCTAGTGATCTTGGACCCTGACTTCACTGGCCTGCTCAAAGACACTGTCATCTGAGGTAGAAAATGGATTCCAGAGAAAGCAGTGGCAGCAAAAAAGAAGAATGGATCACAACAGAAGTCTTGGCTTCAGTCTCAAACCACTGCCTCCTGGTTAGTTTATCAGGATGAGGCAGGATAGACGTACAAATTATCTTCCCTTGAGGATCCCCTCTGACAAAGAGAGCACAGTTTTGAACATTTTCAAATACAGTCAGGAGATGCAATACATGCAATACATGGGCCTAAGATTTTCTTGGTTTCTTTATTCTATGATAGTTTTATGCATGTAAGTAAAGGATTTTTAATTATTTTCATGCTACTATTACCCCCTTTTATGCCCCCTTCCTTCTGCCATTGAAAACCCATCTTTCCCACAAATCCTCCTTACATCTCCTCCCTGTTTTCTGTGTGCACACAAATGCAAGAGCCTATGAGGACAGAAGAGGGTGTCTGATCCCTGGAGCTAGAGTTACGGACAATTCTGAGATTCTGATGTGGGCCCCATGACCCAAGCTCAGGTCCTCTGCAACAGCAGTATAAGCGCTTAGTAGCTGGGTTGTCTCCCTAGTTCCTGATTCCAAGTGTTTCTTTAGTCTGTGAGTTGCTGAGTTTAATTAAAACTGCTTGGATGGACTCTGGGAGGAGGTTATTTACTAGAACACAGTCACTTGTCAGTGACTAGACCACTGATAAAAATGACTCCCCTTAACCAGTAACCACTAAATGGGAAGAGGTCCTCAGGAAAGGGTGGGGCCTCATAGCCCCGCCCCCAGCCCTAATTCAGTATTGAGGACCCCAGTCTTGGGCAGGTTTGGTACAAGGAACCATGTTCATAGCGAGTTAATAAGAGCAGTGGCCATACCATGTCCACGAGATGTCTTATTTTGTGGTATACTTTCCCTGACTCTATCTTATTTATTCTTTCTGTCCCCTCTTAACAATATTTTCTAAGTCATGGAGAATGTGATACAAATGCCCCATTTAGATTTGAACATTCCACTGGAAGACTATGGCTTAAAACTTGCATTGGTAATTTAACTTACAGAATTTCTCCTCTCTTTCTCAAGAAAGAAATACACATTTATACATTCATATATACATGTTGTTGGTTTTTTTTTTTTTTTTTTTTTTGGTTTTTCGAGACAGGGTTTCTCTGTGGCTTTGGAGCCTGTCCTGGAACTAGCTCTTGTAGACCAGGCTGGTCTCGAACTCACAGAGATCCGCCTGCCTCTGCCTCCCGAGTGCTGGGATTAAAGGCATGCGCCACCGCCGCCCGGCTCATATATACATGTGTATATGTATTTGTGTATGAAAACTTATATAAACACATGGTTGTATTCATATCTATATAAAATTATATGTACACATACAAAGATCTGTATCTAACCAAATATGCTTTTATATACACACAAATACACATATATGTATATATTTAAAGTAGTTTATTTCTTTCATGGAATTATTTTTCTAACTAATCAACTAATTTACTTACACATTAATTTTCTCATCATATTGCATTTTATAAAGTTATTTTATGTACTCATGCTTATTGTCTAATTTTCTTTCAACAATTCTACCTTCATAAAATGGAAAAAAAAAGAAAAATTTCCAGGTGAATTCCTGAAGGACAACAATGGTAAGATGCATGGCAGTGGTTGAGTCCAGGTCTCTAGTTATTGATCCCCCAAAATGTTTCTTTTTACCATGTGCTAGGATCATTTAACATCCATTCAACTCTCTAACACTAGCAAATGATTTTTTTTTAAAAAAAAAAAGGGAAGCAGGGACATAGCTCTAGAGTTATGCTGGAGCAACAAGCCAAAATGCTCTTCCTGTAGATTTGATGGCCTTAAGCTATTTGGATAAGTTTGACACTAGTGAGACCCAGCAATTCTTTGGCAACTCAGTAGAACAATTCAGGAGAAAGTTTCCATTGTCTAGTCCCAATTCCCCAAGCTTGTCAGCAACTGAGCTGGGCTGGTTCAGTTTTTCTCATGGCAATCAGAATAGACATCACCATTTAAAAGCTAAATTCACATTGGTGAACAAGAAACCCCACCTTTTCCCTCGTCATTTTGGTATGTGCTGCTAACTTTGCAGCCATGAAATCAGGAAGTCATAAGGTACCAAGGGACAGAAAAGAAGAGTTAGGGTTGATGCCTTTGAGCACACAATGACTAACCCATAGCAAAGCTATACGTGCAGTTATGAAGAGTTGCCTCAGAGACCAGATGTTTACCACGCCTTATACTCTATACAAAATTTCGGTGCATGTCCTGTTCTGCTTGCTTCCTATAAAGGCCTTGTAGGAGGAAGGAAATTGCAGCCAGACTTTAAAGAGGCAAAAGTGAATTCTCCACACTTGGCTATGGCCTCCGTTCAGTTGCTTGGCATGGAACCTTCCACAACTATCCCTCCTTCCGTCAGCCATAACTCATCCGTCACCTGTCCACTAAAGCTACATCAAATCTACCCCTGTGTCTGCCACAGCTACAGTCAAAACACGTGTTTTTTTTTTTTGTTTGTTTTTCTGAATATTTGTCGCAGTGTCCTAACAGGCCTTCCCCACCTTTCCCTGTTATCTCAGACTCAAACTGAATCTTGCTTCACTGAGCAGCATGGCATAGAGCTTAGCCTGAATACAGGCTCTTCTCTGCGGCTCCCTCTCTCCATCCCGCGCTGTTCTCCTTTCTTTGATACTTCTCTTGTCATAACTTATGCCCCTTTCTATCCTAAGACCCTCCCCAAAGTCATTCTCTCTACCAGAACATCTTCCTGGCCATTCTTTCCTGACTACTTTCATTTCCTTTCCTACCTATCTCTTAGTCTGATTTTAATACCTTTCTCCCTCTGACTACCTTTTCACAAGACTGAGCCTTACGTAGCCCAACCTTTACTCAGTATGCGAAACAAATACATACAGACATAGTTCTCGAAGACTATCTTTTCAATAAATGAATAATCTCTCTAAATATTCCTGTACCAGTTTCTATATAATCAGGTCCAGGTCTAACCCAGAAAACCCCCACCATACTCATGTAAGTGCTGCTACCACATCCTGATGCCAAACTTTCAGTTCTCCTGATGGTAGATAGACATAGATAACCTTTCCAATGAATTCCTGCTTTCTTCTTTTCTGTCCCCACTGAAATGGTCCTATAATCTAGAAAAGAATGAATTGGTTTTCATTTTTCTTTATCAGTGAACCTAAAGGAGTTTAAGGGAGTTGGTTTTGGCATCCCTCAAACCAAAATTCCCTTTCGAAAACAGTTCTTTGAACTTAAATGATATTGCCATTGCCATTATTTTTGGGCCATAAGCAAAATGTACCTTGGATGCAAAAGATGGGATCCAAAGTGGGATCAAGGCTTTAGGCCATCTACCATTATAGATCCCTACCTGACAGGGATTGGGGACCACAGCTTTCAGATTGCTTTGTGACACTGAAGAGTTGACTGTCACAGCAAAGCAGCCGAAAGCTCTGATTCAAAGCTGAGAAATATAAGACCACATCTGGCATCATCAAGGGGTCACAGGGCAGCATCCAGGCATAGCCCTTGCTGTTGAACTCAGAGTGCCCACCTCCAGCAGTGGTTTTATTTCTGACTATATGGCTGGTCCTCGTGGGAGACTGTCCTGTGCCTTCAGGGTTTTAAATAACAATGGAGGTATTTACACCCTGGGTGCCAGTCTTTATCATGTCTTTCCAGGTGGGACAACACAAAATATCTCCAGCCATTGCTAAATCCTTTTGAAAGAAGAGGAGTTAAAAAAAAAATCTCTTCTCATTAAAAAGTATCAGTTTAAATAAACTTCACACTATGTAAATTGGTTATTTGTTTAGGTATAATTTTCTTCATTTGGCCAAAGCAAACTAAACAAATCTAATATTTTTAAGATGGCTCATGGAAATAGTCTATGTTCCAATTAGCCTAATACTGGTGCACAGTAGACAACCAGCGAATAGAACAAACCTACAAATCATTGCCTAGGAAGGACAAACTGAGCCTTTAAGAGGAGAGAGGTTTTATGAGTTCTTCCTTCTGATTTTATACTGAGACACCGCCCCCCACCCCAGTATACACTAAGTTACATATACAGATGCAGTGACAGTCAGGAACCCCATGGAAACCAGGGGCATGTGGACATTTTGCTTGCCACAGTCAATTTACTTTGCAATTAAACTACATCTCATCTCAGATATTCCTTGCTCCTGGCTTCTGAACAAACCACTTGTGTACATGTGTGTGCAATGATTCAGAAGCTTCTGGGAAAAGGAGAAGCTCTCCCAGAGGACTACGGGAGGAAGTCTTACTTGAGGGGGGTAGAATACAAAACAAGAGGCAGCATCTGTAACATAGAAGGTGAATGACAAGGGCAAGTGTAGAAGTAGAGGAGAACTAAGAATCTCAGCTCTGGCTCTTGTTGTATGACCTCTGACACTTCTAGAACCTTTACCTGCTGCATCACCTGCTTGCTGAAGACCTGAGCAGAATGATGCTGCCAGGCATCCTAGCATGATGCAAACACCTCAAAGGTATAAACATTGACTTTGTTGACTGAGCTTGCCTAGCTCCTACTGTTGCTTTTCTCTGTGCTATCCTTAACATCATTCCTGACCAGAGTAGCTTGCTAACTTTAAACGTTCCCTCCCTGGAGCCAGAGGGTTCATCTTCTAGTCTCCCCAAACTGTGAGACAGATAGGCTGATGCAGCCTGCCTCTCTCTTAGAAAGGCTTGAGGCCCATTTGTGGGTAAAAATCTGTGTAGTCTTGTGCCTGTACTTCAAAGTGACTTTATCTCTTTTGGCAGGTTAGTCTACAAGAAATACTCCGCATTTTTCTGTCACACCCATTGCCAAGGTTGCAATTTGGGAAAACAAATAGGGATTTACACATAGCAACTTTCTTCTTCTTCTATTGATAGCCTGAGATAATTCATGGGTAGGTTTGGATAGAGGCAAAAAAAAAAATGTGCATTTACTTTGAATTTGGATCCACTCCTCATGAATATTAGTCATTTCAGCCTAAAACATGAGCATTTTCCTGCTCAACAGATGGAACAGCATACTGTGAAACCACACTAGAGCACCAGGAGGACAGTGGAAGGTTGATGTTAAGTCCAAAGGAAAGTCTGAATGGTAGAATGAAGTGTGGGTCATTATGTATTTTCCTACAAAGCTAGGATATGGTTTTAGGTGTGGCTTACATTCTTGCAGAAACAAGTATACAGAAATATTTGTAAACATGTTTTCTCTATTATTTTACCTCATGTTACCAGATACTTCTCTATGTAGCCTTTTACTGAAGGTCTAAATCAGAGCCATTACACTGATGAAGATATGATTCTGGGCTCTGATACGTCCATGCCCTCTTCTGTCTAGGAGCAATTTGATGCTTTTGCAGGCTACTATTGCTGGTTTTACTGTTGTGGCCATGAAAAGATCTACTGTCATTTGATAGGAAAGTTAGTGAGACAGAATTAGGAAGGAAAGAAAAAATGTAAGAGAAGAAAATAGGCAAAGCATGAGAGTATCAATGTCATACTCTTTTTTTTTTTTTTTTTTGGTTTTTCGAGACAGGGTTTCCCTGTAGTTTCTAGAGCCTGTCCTGGATCTAGCTCTTGTAGACCAGGCTTGGCCTCGAACTCAGAGGTCCACCTGCCTCTGCCTTCCGAGTGCTGGGATTAAAGGCGTGTGCCGCCACCACCCGGCTAATATTATACTCTTTTTAGTGTATCACCTAAATTAATAGAGTTTAACCAATAATACCTCTGTTAATTACCATGAAAATGTCTGCCAAATGATTGCTTCATTGATGTGGGATTCCCCTCTATATGCTGTGAATGTGTTTTATTGCCATTGTTTAATACAGAAGCTGCTTTGGGCCTATTGCTTTACAGAATAGAACAAGGCAGGAATTCTAAGCAGAGATAGAGGAGAAAAGAAAGCAGATTCAAAGGGATGCCATGTAGCTGCTGAAGGAGAAAGATGCCTGGAAACCCACCGGTAAACCACAAGCCTGAGGGGAAAATACAAAATAATGAAAATGGGTTATTTTAAGATATAAGAGATAGCTAGCAATATGCTTAAGTCAACTGTTTATGGTATCTTCTATATACTAAGATTCCCCACCTCTCAAATGTTCCTTCCCAAGCTCTTCAGTCCCCTGAAAGGCACTCAGCTCCCAGTTCACATCAGATCTAACAAAGGATGCCTCATCACAGCAGACCAGAAGAGCTCTCATCTTCTCCCCTAACCCTCAATGCCATGTTTTGTTTATGTTGTTTAAGACAGAGTCCAACAGTGGACCAAGTTTTCTTCAATCCCACTTCAACACTACAGAATGGAGCCCAGACATGGATAACTGAATCCACAAAAAGCTTGAGAAAGCTTGGGAAAGAATAGAGTAAAGCATGTTTTCTTGGTAGCAGCAATTTCTCGGGTTTGTTCTGTTTGATAGAGGCAAGGGAGTGCTCTCATCTAAGAGAGGCTTCCTGACTCAGCTTTAGCTGCAAAACTCTGCAGCTCTTTTAAGAGGCCCTGCCACGAAACACTTAAATGGTATTGATGAAAAGCTGAACATGTGCTTTTCTGTTTTCAGCCATAGCAGGAAAAAAAGCTACGCTGTTTTAAAATGCTGGTATTCTGGTCCATACTGCCAGGGCAAACTCTAACTCTTTCAGGCAGGCCGACCGACTACCAGAGCATTTGAGTATGGTTTCTGAGTGCACTGCTGCAGCTTGCTTGCTGGCAGGGACGTTGAAACATTGTAGAGTTGTGGCAATAAAAATGGCTACAGCCAGTACCTCCACCATGAGGCTGGAAAGCTAAGGAATGGTCTGGATCCAGCCGCCAAAATCACGGCTTTAGTCCTACAGATATTGCTTGGTAAATTAAAGACTCATGTGGTCACAAAAAGAGAGATATACAGTAAAAGCGGTGGGACAGAACTAATGGGAGATCACCAACTCCAGTTGGAATGGGACTGATGGAACATGCGACCAAACTGGACTCTCTGAATGTGGCTGACGGTGGAGGCTGACTGAGAAGCCAAGAACAATGGTGCTGGGCTTTGATTCTTCTGCATGGACGGGCTCTGTGGGAGCCTTGTCAGCTTGGTTGATCACCTTCCTGGACCTGGGGGGAGTTGGGAGGACCTTGGATTTAACACAGAGTAGGGAACCCTGATGGCTCCTTGGCCTGGAGAGGGAGGGAGGGGGGGTATGGGTGGAGGGGAGGGGAGAGAAGGGGGAGGAGGAGGGGAGGAGTTGGAAATTTTTAAATAAAAATAATAATAAAAAAATTAATTAATAATAATCCTGAGCTACTTTATGTTAATTATAAAGCCAGTTTATAATTAATGTAAAAAAAAAAAGAAAGATTCAAAGTTGAAGAAAATCTCTAAATGGTTTACAGTGGGTTAAAAATATATGCAGGCTAAAGGTTAAAGTTCTTAGGGTAAAAAAGGAAGAAAGAAAGTAGTTGGGTGTGGTGGTACACACCTTTAATCCCAACACTTGAGAGGCAGAGGTAGATTGACCTCTGTGACTTCAAGACGTAGCAGGACGTACCTTTAATCCCAATGCCTGGGAGGCTGAGACAGACAGATCTCTGTGAGTTCAAGGACAGCCTGGTCTACAGAGTTATTCCAGGACAAAGATGTGCAGAGAACCTGTCTCAAAAAGTAAAAGTAAAAATAAAAGAAATAGAGGTTAAGTAAAGCCGCATAAAGATGGAAAATACACAGAGAATCTTCATACTGTATGTTATTGTGCTGTCTTTGAATTGTTTGAATGCTGAGGAAGAAGCAACAGCTGCTAAAAGATATTTGTTTATAAATGCTGCTGAACTAATCCAACATAGATATTTTGAAAATACCTTGACTTCAGAATTTGGATCTAAGAATATGATACTTTGGAAAAGAGATTTTTCTTTTTTTTTTTTTTACAAAAAATGAGACCCGGTGGATTGCTTTTATCCCGATATGGTATGATAGACCACGCCCTCCTGAAAGGTTGCTGTGAACACCTTCAGAAAATTACTTCACCCAACTGATGACTGAGATGAACCTGGCACACAGGTTACACCATGAAAGATCTGAATAAGAGCGCCCCCAGTCAGCAGGAAGCAGTTTGGAGAGAAATAACTGCATCCATATTCCTTAATATTGTTTATAAGTGTTCTTTTACATTTAAAGGGGGATATGATATAGATATGAATAATTTGCATTGATATGGATTTTGCTTTAGTGATTTAAATTTAAGGTCAATTTTATTATATGTATATGTATTTCTGATCTTGATTAAGGTATTATGATTGTGTAGTTCATTTAAAAATGCAATGTGTAATTAGGAAATATAGGTTGCTAATGGATAATCATCGATAATAGTAAAACTTGTAGTCATGTTAGTTAGATTTTCTAGATATATAGAGATATATTTAAGTTAATTAGGCATTCCTCATATCTTTCAAAGACTACAGAATATCGCATTTTAAATGTTTTAATAACTTAGGGCTTTTCATGACAATGAGACACGTCTGCTCCTGGCAGCACCAATCTACTTCAAAAGAAAGATGGGCATTGAAGAGGCTCCTTATGGAGTTTGATAGCCATTTGGGCAAGAAACTACTCTTGCCTGGACTGATGCATAGACTGGACACAAAAAACCCGCAGAGAGAGGACTGCTGAACTTGCCTAAAGTTGAGATGGTCTTTCAGGGTTCCTGATTCATGAAAGAGTCTGCGAGACATTCTGCAGGACACAGCAGATAGTGACTGAAATGTCTTTGAAATTTCCTGATTCATGGAAAAGTCTGCTGGATACTGTGGGCCTGAAGGCTGAAGATGGATGCCCCAACAGTACAAAAGAACTTTGGGTGACTGTGCAGACAGCGAGATGTTTCTGTCATTTCTAGAGTTTGGACGTTGCTTATTTCTTATTTACCTAGGTAATATTATATCCTGGAGTATTTGATGGAGATGAAGAAAGGTTGTTATAATTATAAAAGATAAATTAGATATAAAAATTTAGACTCACAAAGACAGAATAAATGATAGAGTATTTTCCTTAATTTGTCAAATGTAAATGGACTAAATATTTTAACTATAATTCTTGCTTGGCAACTGTTTTGTTGAATGTAATCTTGCAATGGTGAAGTTAAAACCTTCCTTTTTAATTAGTCAGAAAAGAGGAGGTAATGTGAGATTCCCCCCTGTATGCTGTGAAAATGTTTTATTGTCATTGGTTAATAAAGAATCTTCTTTGGGCCTATTGCAGTGCAGAGTGGAGCAAGGCTGGAATTCTAAGCAGAAAAATAGGAAAAAGAAGGCAGAGTCAGGGGGCCATGTAGCCACCAAAGTAGACAGATACCCAGGAACCTTACTGGTAAACCACAAGCCTTGAGGTAAAATACAAAATAATAGAAATGGGTTAATATAAGATGTAAGAGATAGCTAGCAATATGCTTAAGTGATTGACCAAGCATTATTGTAATTAATATAGATTCTGTGTGATTATTTTGGATCTGGGCAGCAGGGAACAAACAAGTGACTTCTATCTATACTTCATGTCCAATACTGTAATAGATACTGGGACAAAATCAAGTTATGATAATGAACCCAGAATCCATCAAGAATTGAATAGATACAATGTAGATAATTTCAGTTTTCACATTGTTTTATTCGCTGTTATGTCATCCCCTTGTCTTAGAAGATTTTAAGAAATAGAAATAGGGGGATTCACTAAATGCAAACAAATTTTATGGAGATTATTTAAGCAATTTCTGAGGATAATACAGTCCCGGCAAATGTTCCAGTGACAAGTATAGTTTATCATTCTGAGTAGCTAGAGAGGAAGTATTTATAAAATAATAAGAGTACAGAACTTCAAGAATGAAGGGAACCAGAGACGATTTTTGAACACACCAACACAGACAAGACAACAGGAGGTACAGGACATCACAAGAACAATTCATAGCAAATGCTTCCGAAGAGCAGATGAGGCAGAGTTAGTCTTAGCTGAGTATTTTCCATGGTTCTGATTTATTCTGAGACACACTCATAATGCAATCAAAGGTAATAGGAAGCAGACATGATTGCTCCATTTAACAGACAAGGGAACAGAATCCCAGATAAGATAAAGACATCTTGGGTCTCACAGCTAATCTCTGGACGTCCACACATGTGCCCCACTATCTGTTGCCATATTTACTGAAGAACCAAGACATTACACTGCCCAAACTTTTCAATTTTCTCTTAAAAACTCTTTTGAAATTGCTAAAAGATTTATTAAAAAGTTTGGTATTTATGTGATATTCTAAGTGTGAGGCTAAAATATTAAGTTATATTTGCTTTTCCAGTTTCCAGCTTGTATGGCAAATCAGTGACTATTTTTATATACTATTTCCAAATTCTTCTTCAATTTTTTTAAGTTGTTAAAAGCAAATATTGGATACAACAAGAGAGAGAGAGAGAGAGAGAGAGAGAGAGAGAGAGAAATAAGAAAACATCAGGGAAAACAGGAACACTTTTACTGCCTATTATAGAGGAAGCTCAAGATTTCTATAGCCCCAGATTAGCTCTGAGTGAGTAAATAAGGTTGACAGCACCATCATACTCAGTAGGTGCCTTTGTGGAGTGAAATAGTTGTATGAAGATAATTTTTGTGATCCAAAACTTCCTCCTTTTACTAAATTTGTATTTAAATACAGAGTCTACTTTCTATCCTGGGGCATATTTAATCTAGCCATCTTTGAGTGGCTCAAAATCTTTATTTTCTTGCAAACCTCTCTTCTATTATTCTATTGTCTAGAATAATAGATTGTGTTCAGAACATCCTACTAGACCTATATATTCTTTCTGGCTCTGGATGTAGCATTACTTATAGGATTGTGGGCAAATCAGATTCAATTTTTGAGCTTTGGAGTGTGTGTTACAGATCATGGAGAAGGAAAAGGGCAGAGAGGTCTTGAATACTCTATGGGATGGGTCATATTTCACATGGGCATGTAGTTGTGAAAGTGTTTAAAATCCTTCAGTTGTTTGTGATGCCTTCTCTGACTGTTACTGGACAAGTCAGATGAGGAGAGAGATTCTAAGTGTCTATAGTAGGCACTGTTCTTGGTACTTTACCCAATTGCTTAAGTGAACCAAGCATAAAACTTCCTCTTGTTTCCTCTACCAGCCATCCAAGGTCTTACCCCAAACCTATTACTTCCAATTTTCTTGTCCTTGATAGGATAATTCTAGATGCACTTTCTTTGCATGTGTCTGCCTCATTAGACATTGCGTATTTTCTTTAACTATTGGATTATACCGTCTTGTGTTCTCTTTAGTCAGTGCCTCTCATATCCAAAGGGATGTCTGGCTTCTGGAATTCCAGTTTGGATATTGGCTCTAATGTTCCCCTTTGGAGAATGAGCATGCAGACAAAAATCATTCTGGAAGTTAAAAATTATCTGCTTTTTAAAATATACATCAGCAAATGGCCCTTGTTGGTATTAAGTGACTTGTTCTTATTCCACACCAGTGTTTGCAGTTCTTGAAAGCATAGACAGGAAGCAAATCTTGAGATGGTCTTCCTGAGCTGTCCAACTCCCAAGGCTTACTAGAAATAAGCTTACAAGAAAATAAAAGGCAGAAACTTGTTTGCTTTTGTATTTTGTGAGATTTGCTGATCTACTTCAGATACAGTTTGTTCAGACTGCCCTGGAGAATCTGTCCTGATTCTGGGGCATGCTCTTCCCTGATGGAGTAGAAAATACCTCTCCTTATTTCTGTCTTCTCCTTCTGAGAGAGGATGCCTGTTCTCTTGTTTACTACATCCATTGACAACCACAGAATTCACAACACATGACTTGCCTATGCTAGACATTTTTAAGTCAGTAATCAATACCTTTTTATCTCCTAGGAGTGTAGCATTTGCAGGTCCAAACTTTCAAAGGAAATCAGATATTTTATGTTCACTGATTAAATTTGCCTAATGGTTAATCTCCAAAGCCTATAAGACATCCTGAGTAGATGTTTTTTAAAGAAAACTAAAAAGATAGTCTAGGACTAAAGGGTAATTATAATAGTAGTCGTTTTAAAATAGAAAATGGTAAGGCCGTTTCTTATTCTCTGATGTAGTAAGAAAAAGTCTGCATTTGCAAGTGCAGGCCACTGGATAAACAGAGAAGATGTTTGAAGATGTTTACTAGCTATTGGGATCCCTGCTCCATGGAATGTGTTAGCTCCATGAGATTTTTGCAGGGCACCTTCACTGCTGGGAATGAGACTGAATTGCGCTTTACAATGTCACCAGCATCACAAGCCGTGTGCAAGACTCCTGATAACACGTGGAAAGAAGGGATGGCGGGGTCAGAGGCTGGGTATTTGGAATTGGGAAGGCAGAGGGAGGAGACATCACTGTCAGATTTCTGCTCCAGAGTGGTGCTTTCTGAAATAGTCTGGGAAGAGGTGCTGATAGGTTGTGCTTGGCGCATGCCAGGTAAGAGCCTTTGCAACATTATGGCTTCTGGTAGGAAAAAACAACGCTAGGAGACACTGCATGGGGCACAGACTGCAGATCGAGGCCAGATTATAAAAATGTATTTTGGTTTTTATTTGATAGAAGGCTGGAATCCGTATGTTTGGAAATCAAACTTGATTATTTTCACCCCCTTCAGGAGAATATTTTTTTCCTTGGCTGATCATAGTCTGAGAAAAAAAACTGGCTTAGCCATACATGAATTTTTCCTGTCTTTAAAAGGCCTCCATGTTTCTTTTGACTCTTAAATTTTCAAAGGGAGGGAAAAGCATGTTCAGTTGCCTAATATTTCTGTATATCTTAAAGGACCCTTCATATTTATCATCAGAGACACACCAAAGCACATTACAAGTAATGTAAGCCAGCTGGTGCTTTGCAGGCCAAAATCAGTGATGGTTTAATAGTAAAAACCATCTCTTTGTTAACATTTTTTGGAGCACATCACCGTGGAATGCATGGCCCCTTTCCGCAGTTTTTAGAAAAGGGCTGTCTCATTAGTTCCTTCTTCACATTTCTAGATACTTCTAGGATACACACGATCAATCTGGCTCCCTTTGAGAAGGTTTTCAGAGAGCCTCCCCACCATATTGTACATATCAGTAAAAGCTCCTAGTCACTTTGGATGAGTAGATTCTCCAAATATGCCCACTGAGATCCTACCTAATAACATGGCCTGGTTTGGGAAAACTTTCTTGTCTGTGTCCTGTGCTTGGAATTAAATGGCAGTGGTGGATAAGACTGGAACGGATCTGATCTTATAGGTGGTTTCCTACCATATCAAAGTTTAGATAGAATGACAGTCCCTGGAGTTGTTCAAGAAAGGTCATGGTGGATGGCCCTTTCTTAGAACCCATCCCATGTTTAGAGTCCTTTCTCACTTTCTCTTGATCAATCTATGTTCCCAATGCTAAAACGGAAAAGGAGAGCCACTGTAAATCACAGCACAAACCAAAAAGATCAATATATTGGCTGGCACTTCATGCTTTTTCCTGTTTATGCTTCATTACACAAACTCTCAGGACTCAATTCAGGGTCAAGTATAAAGGCTGTTTTTTCCAAGGAATTTATTCTTCTCAGTGTTCCCCATTCATTTCACTCTGCTTGTTTATAGGAAATTGCACATAGTTTTACTGGTAGCACATGACCAGGACATAAGATGCTAAGATATATAATGTGATATATATATATCACATTATATATATTACCTATATTAATATCATTTAATCGCATTATATAATATGTAATATAGCAAATAATAGTTATAACATATGCATATTAAATATTATATAACAACTGTATATTATAACCTATGCAAATTATATGTTTATTATATGTAAATAAGCATTTATAAATAAAAGGTATGTATGCATATTATAAAATATCCGGCACAGTGGCTATTTTGGGACTGGAACATAATTAATGTCTTCACACCCATGCCTAGGACACCCTGAGAAATGATTTCATGCTTTCAAAAGAAAATAAAAATCAATGAAAAAAAGGTTAGAGTTGAGTTTTACTCAAGACACGGAAATATTTTTGGAGCAGAATATTATACAAAGTAAAACACTAATATCAGAGGTAGAGCAGTTGAATTTACCAAATATAAAATTTTCCCAGCAAAGCTCCCCCTCCCACCCAGAGACTGAGACTGAAAATCTTGGATCAAAGAGTGTTTACCTCCAGAAGAACTTGGTGGGAAACTGTTGTAAGCACTAACACAATTATTCAATTTCATCTTCTCAGCCTCCCTGAGGAAGTGGTTACTGTGCTCTTATGACTGCTGTGTAAAATGAAGCACAAAGTAGCTAAGATACTGACCGGGAAGTCTATCAAGACTAATTATCCCAATCATACCAACTTTCTTCTCCAAGGAAGAAATGGGCGCGGGGGACATGTATAACGTCTGATGAATATGCCAAAACAGCAAATCCATACAATTACTGGCCCCACAACCTGACCTCTGCGGTGAGAGAATAATTTTAAGGACAAGGTTAGCATCTGAACTATCACTGAACATTTTATTGTTTGAATTTAGATCTCTCTTCTAAGGAGAGGGGCTTAAACTCTCAGAGGTCCAAGAACCTTTCCAGTTCCTAATGACCAAGAATGTCCGAGCAGGGAAGATGAACAAAACCCCACCAGCAAAGGAAAAAGATGATTCATGGTAACGTGATGATTTCCATTGCTGCAGCTGGAGAGAGGCAGAGCTCTTGCCAACATCCGCTGACGTCTCCCTTTGCCAACCCCCAAAATAGAAACCCCTGAGAAAACACAGGAGCATCCCTCAGAAACACAAGAAGTCTGTCTGAGATTCGGTTACATGTAAAGATTGGCTTCTGCTAGCTTTGTGCTTACAGAATTCCCACCGAGCCACTCGCCTGCCTCTGAGTCACTCAGAAGCCTCCCTCTTTGGGTGAGTTTTCACTTAGACTTTTATGACTTTGAAAAATACTTTTTTCTTGATTTTTTAAAAAAAGAATTTGAGATACACACTGACATTATATATTCCTGGGATACAGTGAGACCTTTCTGAACATACATACAACGGACAATAATTAGACCAGGATTCTTGTCACATCATCTCTCCCAACATTCATCATTTCTTTGTGTTGAGAATATTGAAATTTTTCTCACTGGTAGTTATTCTGGAACATATAATTAATTTTTGCTTGTATTTTAGACAAAGAGCTATGAGCATGAGACTCATATTTGCACAAATAGTACCATTTTCCATCTTATGCTCCCCCATGATTTATTTCATTTACATGAAGTATTTCTAGGGACCAAGGGTTATTCATCCACTAAATCAACTTGCTCACCAAAGTAAAACCCCAAGCAGAGAGGATGGCATTTGTAGCTTGTTTTCTATTTCAAGTGACATTTTTTCAGCTTCTTGTTCCCTTGCTGTGCAAACATAGTTATGCATGAAATAAAGTAAAAACAAAAAAAATTAAACAGCAGTTAGTGGTTGGATGTTATTTCCAGTTTGGAACCACTGTCCGGGCAACTATAGAAAATGCTTCCCTCTGTTATTACAAAATAGCAGTTTGTGGATGGTGAGAAGAAAACACAATTGCATTTTCTTTTAACTTCAAATACAGAAGCTAGTGTATCTATCATTACCACCACAGTACAATACATTATGGAGAAGGTCACTGTAACTTTAGAGGGGTTATTTCCATCCATGTCTTTCATCCTTTCAAAATTGTTATACCCAGACCAGACTGATGCCAAATCCTCCACTAAAGAAAACACACCAAGCTGAACTGAGCTAATTAGAGAGAATGAGATAGAATGGAAAGGTCACTGTTTAGACCCAAGACAAAAGTGGATTTTGCCAGAAGCACCCAGCACAACCGAGCAAACCAGTCCTGTTTCTCCCTTCAATTAAACCTTATGCTAGCTCTGCCTTTCCATATAGATTCCTCTTCACCAGAGCCCACATGTATGCTCCTTGTCAGGAACCACAGAGTCTGTCTAAGAGTAGGAGAATAGTCATGGTTCTCTTTCACAGAGTTTTGTTATCTTCTTTTAGCACTGATAGTGATGGTGGTGAACATAATGTCAGTAAGATAGCTAGCCTTTATTAAAGGTTCATTCCCCTTCAGGGAATGTTATGATTTATAACACATGACAATCCTATGGAGCAATGGTTGGGCATTTTGCATTTTAGCTACATGTTTGGTTGAACTATCTTTATATGAGACTTACGTTGTGGTAAGACCTGAGTTTATAAATCATCACACCCTCAGATACAGCTCCTGAGTAAGTCCTTATTCAGTGCATAAAGCAACTGCCTGTAGAGATACACATGTCCCCAAATACTTGGAGGTATGATGATAGCATCTGCTCTAAAATAGCCAATAAAGTCACTCCAAGACAGTGAAAATGCCAAAAGAGGAAGCCAAAACATCAGAAAGTAGTTCAAGATTACTTTGTGCCTTTGCCTTTAAAAGAAACACAAGTCAATTAATACTAAATGGTGTTGTCTTCATAACTTTAAATGCATTAAAACTGCATTTTTCTGAGATATAAGTTTAATAAATAACGATGGTATGAATAAGGGGCATGGTTCAAAGAGCACGTCTCTGGAACATTTATCTTTCTCTAGTATCCCTTAGCAGTTAGAGGAGCTGAGCTTGAATCATTCCTGGAGTCTGCCTTGCCCTACCTACATGGCCTACCACCCATGATGACACTCAGATCTTCATAGCCACAGAATATGTATCACCATTCAGTAGGTTTCTTGGATTCTACAGGTCTTTAGATGTAAACTTAAATAATTCCTTTTACCCTCCCTTCAGAAGTGAGTTAAAGTTTGCAAAGAGAAGATAAGACAGAAAAAGTCGAGAATCCTGCTGTGTTTGTGAAATACCTATAGATCTAAACCACACTGTATAAAGAAGAGCTTCCAAGAAAAAGAAGCTTGGAAAGATAGATAAAAGAGAAACTTAAGAATGGCAATGGCTTTTAAAGATCTTGGGCCAGAGTGAGATGAGCACTACTGCATTTTGTTTAGTAGGGAAAAAAGACATGTGTAGACTTGCTATACAAGCCTCTCAGAATCCTGCTTGACTCCGCAATCCCAAGCAACTGAGGTGCCTGACAATGGAATGTTCTCTTTGCAAAACCAGATGCCTATTGTGACCAGATGGTGAAAAGTAAGATTACATTACCTTGTCATTCTCTCCTGCATGTCTGTTCTCTCTGTCTGTCTGTCTGTCTCCCTCTCTCCCTCCCCCCATACCATGAAGCATCATCTTAACTCCTTGCAAGTGGAGAAGTTCTCAGTTCCCATGGATATAATATTTGTATTTACATGGCAAAGAGCTGAGAAAGCTTCTACACAGAGATTCTCAAGCTCCCTGCTTGCTACCCAGACTCCCCAAGGCCCAGCCATCTTCCCATCAGTCCATTTTCAATAGAATCCATTCATAATGACTTGTGCAGGAAGGCTTTTCCTATAAAGATTAAAAGTAGCATTTGTACTGTCACCCATAATGTATAGAGCAACAAAAAGTAATAAAACAACATTAACACACAATTAATACCCAAATGTGAGTACTTGAGTTCGGATCCCCAACATCAACATATAAAGTCAGGAGTGGCGGTATGCACATGTGATCGTCATGCCAGTGGAGTTGGAGAGACGAGTGAAGACCTGAAGGTCACTGAGCAGCCATGCAAATCAACTGGTGATCATCAGATTCAGGGAGAGAGCCCCTTTCTCAAAAGTTATGTGGAGAGAGAGAAAAAAATGTATATTTTCTTCTTCACATACAGGTATGTGCACACCTCCATGTACCACATGTGTGCGTGTGTACTCACACACACACACACACACACACACACATGCTTACACAGAGACACACAGACATATAAACACACACTTCAAATACTCCTAAATATCAAGAGATAAGACTCCATCAGAAGGAAGCAGGAAGGAAAGCAAAAACACCACAAAGAAAGTAGAAACAAGAACAGTAGGCTAGAGAATAAATAAAGTGGAATTTCTAAATGAGTTTAGAGAATTAATGATAGGATGATAAAACAGAAAACACACAAAGGAATTCAAAAGTATGAATCGCTGGTGTTCCAAGAGGATGGCAATGAAATAGTCAAAAATGTTCTGTAAGAAAGTTTTTCTAGAACTTAGGCGAGAGAAAACGGAAACAAACTGGTGCCAACGTGCATCTTAGTATGACAGGAGATGGAGGGCCAAAGCGTCCAGAGGCATGCCTAACAAGTTGCAATCTATGAACTAGCATAAGTGAATACCAGTCTTACATCTGTCCACGTCTCTTCCACATAGCTGTGTTCTGATGTGTAGTGACATATATTGGCCCCTCTTCCACACACTCTCAGTCTTGGTGAGATACCCTGACCTTTCTCCTGTGACACTTCCTTTAAGATCCTTTCTTAAATTTAGGGCAAGGATCACGATATGGAGTTCACTAGACAGGCAGTCTCCTGTTTCCCGGGAGGAAGTAGCTGGGTGGCAGAAGTTACTGAGGCTGTAGTTGGCAGTGGCAACAGGTGAAGGCTGAAAGGTCTAGCCTCTGAAACTGATACTTAGTTGAGGTCTAGCAGCAGCGGTGGTGAAAATTGTAGAGTCTCGGACTCGGGAGCAACAACTACGGTTTCTTTTTTGGTTTGTCTTAATGTGCTTTTATTTTGGGTCTTCAGGTGTACAGGGTTGAGGTATAATAATTATGTGCCTAAGATGATAATGATTGGTTTATGCACGGCAACCTTATTCAAATCTTCCATTCTTTATTTCCCAAATTACTTCTCTGTCACCGTATAAGTAGAATTACAGACACATCTATTTTGGTATGCATGTAGTCTTGAAAAAATTAAATACGTAAATCTACATCTAACCAGTCTGCTTATTTTTGCTTTGGGAACATGTAATTTTAATTAACATAAAGGTTTAGAGTTGCAGAACTCACCCCGTCTTAATATGCTGTGTCAATATTAGGTTCTCCATCTGTCTGTGATGTTGTTCATGCATCTGTTTTTGGGGTGTTGCCCGTGTTTTCTGGCTTCTGCTTCATGAGGCTGTATGCTGTATACACACCAGGTTTACGAACCTCTTTTGCTAAGAATGAACAAGTGAATGTCTTGCTAGTCCATACAACAAAATAGTAATTTGATGTCCGTGCTTCGGCGAACCTCTATAAATCTGTGTAAGAATTTCATTAAGATACGTGTTCAGCCCATGTTGCTGAATCATGTGGTAGACATGGAGTTAATCTAACTGAGAAGGTGCGGTCTCATTCAGAATACCTCGAGAAGAATGTATAATGGGTTGATGCTGCCACAAACATAGCTGTCAAATTTTCCAGTTTTTACTAAACTGACATGTGTGTAGTGATGCCCATCCCTGTTTTAAGTTGTGCTTTCCCAACAAGCAATAGTATTGACCATCTCTTTATGAACATATTATGCACTTAATTCCATACTTCTGTGCAGTTCTCTTATTTAATTGATTTGAAGAACCTATTCATACATGCTAGGTACCCATTCTTTACACTTAGAGATATTGTAAGAATCTTTTTTGAGTATTTCTCTAGATTCAGCCCATAATGTTTTTCATTAAGCAGAGGTATGTGTATTTGCTACTTCCTTCTTTCCCTGTATATTGTGTTCCAGCATTTCCTAAGTAGAACTATCTTAAAAGTCTCATATTTGGAGCTTTTATTTTCATTGCCTTCTAGTTTTTAACATGAAGTTCTTTTAACTATTAACACCTTAGTAACAAACTGCATTTTATCTCATAAATTAAGTCTTTCCCCAACACTATTTTGCAGTTATTCTTTGACCAATTAGTTTGGTTAGCATATTAATTGAATACTAAATTCTCACTTCTATTTAAGTCTTTTGAGGAATTATGTGCTATGGATCTATTTTCCTGCTCTTGTGTTAGTGTGACACTTTGATGATGATCATGGAGCTATTCATATGCTAAAACATATCTAAACCCATAAGTCAAATATGTATAATTTATCCTATGTCAATTAAAACTCAGTATGACTTTTAAAACACTAACTTATCTGATTAAATGTTATCCTTTATAAGGACAAATTTAATAATTGTTTATCTAGTCTAAGAATGCACAACTGTTCCAATAACTTGGTCTACTAATATAACTTAACAAATGTAATAAAGTAAAACTATATTAATTACACAAGATGAATAGATTAAAACTTAGTCTTTTAACTGTTCTATACATTGAATAACTACCTGGAAAACCTAATTTAAGATAGCCTTTATTCTTTATTGGAGTAACAAATATAATAAATGTCTATAATGTAAAAAAAAATTACATGATTCCATGGAGTTGCCAAATGATTAAAGGAAAATAAAGAATTGTATAATTAAACAAATTCACTGCTTTTATATAAAATGATAATACATAATTAAGGTCAATACTTGGATTTTATATGTAAAATATAAAATCCAAGCTGTATTAATAAGATAGTTTATTTTGACAAAATTATACTTATGATTTTCAAAGATAATATTTCTAAAGAATAATAAAGATGGTTAAGAACCCAAACTCCTCCCTTTCATAAAGGAGCAAAGCAGGAGAAATGAATCAAATATCATTCCTTGGAGAAAACCTCATCTTGTTTCCTATGCCAAATGCCTTTTACATTTTCATGAAAAGTAAGTTCTTCACTTATGTGAGTTTCTCGTGGCCTTGGCTGGGTTCGGTTGATTTGTTTGTCGAACTTTTATGTCATTGCCACACACATGAAGTCAGCTTTCTGGTAAGTCTTGAAATTAGGTATTTTTATTCCCCAGTGTCCTTTTTTTTTCTAAATGTTGCCTTCCTCTGTGTCCTTCTGAATTTTATCTTTAATTTTCAGAATCAGTTTGTTAGTTTTACCATAAAAGGTTTCCTAAGATTTGGGTTGAGTTGTGTTGAAATTATAGTTCAAGATTAGAAGGACTGAATATCTTTTTTTTAAAGAGAAAGACTGGACATCTTAATGATTTATATCGTTATTCATCAACACAGTATATTTTGCTGTTAATTTGGTAATCAATGAACAGTTTCATGGTTTGCAATGAAAATGGCTTGAATACGTTTGTAAGTCTGTATCTTCTTAGACCATTATTTGATACTATTTTAAATGGTATATTTTAGTTAAAGTTGTGATTGTTTATGATAAGACTGTATAAATGCAGCTGATACCTGGGTACTAGTAGTTGGCCTTGAAATCACATCGCTTTTAGTTAGTAAGCCTGGGAACTTTCTTTTTAGATTCAATAAGACTTTCTATGAAGATAGGTATGATATCTACAAATATCAATATTTCTAATTCTGATACAATAATTCTAATTCTAATTATTCTCATTTCACTATGCTGGGTAGAACGTATGGCTCAGCAGCCAGCATGTAAGTGGGCAGGTTATCTTTTTTTGGGAAAATGTAAAAAGCTTTTGAACCTCATTCCTTCAAGGATGAAAGTGACTATCGGTTTTTCTGAGGCCTTTGTTGGAGAGAAGTTCCACTTCATTGCTTGTGTGCTGTGGGATGCTTTCTTGACTTGTTCACTTTTAATTGGGAATGAATGTTGGATTTTGTCAAAGCATGTTCTGCATTCTTTATAAACACAGATCTTGCTTTAACAAATAATAAAATATGTATACCAAGATGTCAAAACAAAGACTGTTTCTGAAGTAAAACATTGTATGAGTCAATACGTATACATAGCTTTCTTGTTAATTATTTTTTCCATTAGTATTATATGCTTCCATTTATTTGAGTTTTTCCTCTTTCCTGAAAAACTGTGGAAAATAAACTGTATCTTCATTCCCTTTAAAGATAATATACTTTAATTTTGTTTTTCTTGTTTTTGGAATTACCTGTGGCATAAACATGTTTTTCCTAAGTATTTTCCTTATTCTATACGACCAGAGTTGATTTCTTCCCAATGAAAAAAACTTACTTTCTTTTTTGATATTCTCTTTATCCTACACCATAAAATATTTCCTAATATAGCTTTGAAGAGAAAGTAAAATAGCATTTAAACTCAATAAATAAATAATATGTCTAATACACAGCACTGCCACAGTTATCCCCTCGTTAACAGAAAAAATTAAGTTAGATCTTTATTTTATTTCATGTAAAAATAAATTTCATGTGGGTTAGAGATCTAAGCTTTAAAGACATAAAATAATAATGTTCAAACTAAAAACATTTAGGAGAATATTGATATTTCAGGGCAGAGAATGCCTTTCAGCTAAACAGGAAACAGAAACCATAAATGAAATTATGGTAGATTTCTTGCATTCCACAAAATTTTCTAGAAAACATTACTCAATTTATTTGCTTCATATTTTTCCATGCATATTACATTTTGTAAGATACTGCTGTCTTTCTTTTATTCTTGCTAGACCAGCTCTTGTCGCATGATCTATTAATTTCAACTCATGTTTCTATTTACTGAACCATTTTTAACGCCTTATAGAAGTTTTGTTTGTTTTTTATATATATCCTGGTAACTTAGCTGTCAATGTTCTAGACTTAAGTTAATTTATTCATATACCTTGAAAGGCTTTCTTTTACAATTTCAGGATCCAAATATTTGGGAGGAGAATTTTTATTTGATTTCCATTTATAAAATGAATATACTTTTGCTATTCAAATTTTTCCTGATTGTTTTTGCATGTGTGTTCCAGAACATTTGGAAAAGGATGAAAGGAATGGAGTGTGTATGTTTGTTACTTAGAAGTCATTTTGATGTTACTTTTGACTTGAATAGACTTATATTTTCATACGTCTGATAATTCATTTTTCTTTTACTATTTCCCTTTATTTCTATTAATTTTACTTAGTATTTCATGAGTACTGTATTTATTTCACCTCTCCAATTCCTTCCATGCCATCGCCAGTCCCTCCTAGTATGAATGTTTTAAATTAAGAGCACCACAAAGTCCACACTTTGATGAACACCGTCATCAGTTCTTGTTTCTTATGCATCAGTTTTGCAACTGCTAATGATGAGCTGTCCCTCTTTTCCCTATTCCTAAACATATTAGAATTACATCTTTTTGTAAGATTATAGTCTAATGTAGCAAGTATGCAACTAGAACGTGTAAGTTAGAAATTTAGTAGCCATTGCAATTCCAAATGTGCATTACCTCCATGAAAGAAATAAAATAAGTTGATAGTTATAAATGGAGATAATGAGAGATACATTATTTTTCACCTCAAGAAATGAGGGTTCATTTTCAAAGCAACTGTTACCAAAGTAAGGACATGGAATGCTGAGATTTTTGCTCCATCAATATTTCATATTATTTTTCTGCACCAGTGAGAACAGAAACAAAATGCCAGTGAGCCTCATTTTTTGAGGTCTGCTCATTTAAATGGTTCATTTTTAGATGCACAGTTTGAAATAAAAAATATATATCTATATGTAGAAATTAAAATAGTATTAAGCAAATTGAAGTGGCTATACAATCACCTAAAATTGGAGGAAACAGAATATTTAAGCTTTACATAAAGCCCTATTTTGAATTCCACTAGAAATCATTCACATCCATCTATAACACCAGACCACTGAAGATATCAACAATCACGGTTCTTGGCAATGTGGGTAAAAACTACAGCACTTTCTAAATAGGTTATAAGATAGATTTCTTCTCCATTGAGATTGGCCCTTCCTCCTTGTCACTTGAAATCAGCAGGGTTTGACTAAATATTTGGAAATATATAGGGAAGTCCATATGTCACAACGTTAGGAAACAGAAGAATCTCAATTTCCCGCAATTTCTTGATTAGCTGTGAAGACTGGAAAGCAGCAGAAATCTTGCTATGAATGTCTGAAGGAAACACCTGCTGCAAAGACAGAACTGTTAGAAGCTGTAAATGGAAGGTAAGAAGAGGAAAGGAAAATAGGGTTTTAGCTCATAATACCAAGCTGAATAGGATCAACATATTAAGCAGGTTATCATTTTACAGTGTATACAGTACATATCTTCCTTCCAATATTGTCCATTGCTACCTCTTAAATTTATTTCCTTTAAGCTTTTACTGGGGCCTCTAGTGATGAATAGAAAGACTTTTTCATTTATGGTTCAAAGGACTGAGAATTTCAGTTTGATGTGTATTGACATGCTAGTAGATTCAACATGCTATATGACCAACACAGCTTGGGAATTCTTCACTAAATTAATTTTAAAAATTGGTTTATTATGAAATATCTTTGAGTCTTTTGTAGATGCAGGTACACTCCCAAACTTCGACGTGAGTGCAATAATTTCTAAATGGATTTGTTTCTGAATACTTTAGTTTAACAGTGCTTAGGGTCCAAGATCCCAAGCAAAATACTCTGTGTTCTATGCACTGGACTATCAAGAGATGTAGAAGTTTGAGACTGAAGTGTGAAAAATGAAATTTGCCATTCATGTAGTCTACTGCAATGATAGCTACAATTCTTCAATGAGGAGCGTACGTCTCAGAGTGGAAGGGAGGGCCACTTGTGTTGTTTGTTTGGTTCGCTTTGCTAATTCGTTTCTAATCAAATTTTCATAAAATGAAGTCCAAATATATTAGTCAGAAAACCAGGAAACAGACACAAAATTCCACTGATGTTAAAGCGCTCTGTCAAGTTGCTATTTGATGCTTCAAAGTCCAGATTCCTAGTTCCCATGCTTTCTCTGTGTAAACCCAGATGCGATGGATCAATAGCACTGTCCCATAACACTAGTCCACGTGTGTTCCCTACTCAGGGTGTGTACATGCAAGCTGCACGTACTACAAAGTACTGCTTCAAACCGTACTCTTCCTCTCTCTTCCACTGGCACAAAGAATATGAGAATCGTGGCTATACCTTTTGGATGTGATTTTCTTTGAAAACTGCATTCAATAATGTCTCGGAATGGCTATCACAGACACAGATTCTTTGTGTATCCTATGTTTATGTTCACAGGGCCCTCAAGATGGGCAACAACCTCTGATTTTGATACCACCTTCTGTCTTTCGGTTATGATAGGTGAAGTTGCATTTTCGGGCCACTCAGTAGATTATCTTGTCACCACTGATTTCCAGATCTCCAAATATCCAAACAGGAATCACTACTGGTCATTTGATGTGACCACCCTGAAAACAACACTGTGCTAAATGTGAGCAGCTGCTGTCCAAAATTACAGTCAGACTCCCTCCCCAAACACACACACACACACTCTCTCTCTCTCCTTCTCTCCCTCCCCCCTCTCTCTGGTATGTGAGAGAGAAGTGAGAAAATGCTCATGTGTGATGGAGGAGTGTCTATGTGTTACTTTCATTATTAATAAAGATACTGCCTTGGCCCTTTAAGAGAACAGAAAATTAGGTAGGCAGAGTAGACAGAACAGAATGCTGGGTAGCAGGCAGTGGGGAGACGCTTCAGGCAGTCGCCATAGTGAGTCGCCATGCCTCTCCTCTCCAAGATGGATGCAGGTTAAGATCTCTCCTGGTAAGCCACACCTCGTGGTGCTATATAAATTACTAAATATGGGTTAAAGCAAGATATGAGAATCAACCAATAAGAAGCTACAGATAACGGGCCAGGCAGTGTTTTAAATGAATACAGTTTCCGTGTAATTATTTTGGGTAAAGCTAGCCGGGTGGCGGGACACAGCCCACCGCTCCTTCTACATATGTGTGTATCTGATGCTCATGAATCTCTCCCTTGGGAGACATTTCTCACCTCTGTGAACTCGCTCACTTCATCAGACCTTTCTATTCTTTTATTACTGGCCTTTAAAGGAATCTATAGACCCACCCTTGATGCTAATCAGAGACCAAGGGACTCTTCTTTGCTGTTCCTCCAAGTGGTAGGTTGCTGTGTCTCTGAGAAGATCTCCTCTTTATTTTGTCCTTTTGTCTTGATAATGAACAAGTGAGTGTGGTTCTTGGTCCCTGTAAACTCCACTACCCATGCCTCCTTCAAGTTGTTACTGTTACTCTTTTTTCTCTTTTAAAAAAGATGTGACACAGTATTTTTAATTTTTCCATGTCTATTAGATTATAATTGACAAACATTATTGCATTAATTTAACTTTTACACATGATCATTTTCTCACACATAGTTTGTGAATTATTACTCTCAAATAAGTCAATATATCTTTCTGTTTATCTAGTTATCTCTGCATTGTTCCATCTTCTCTTTTGTGAAGAGAAGTATACAATTCTGCATAGATAATTATGTATTAGTTCCTTTGGATATATTCCTTTTATAACTAAAAGTTTATAAACTTTAACCTACATTTTCCCTTTATTTTTTATTTCTTGAAAATTTAATACATGCATATAATGTTTTAATCAAATTCTCTCCTCATTCCTTCTCCTTAATTTTCTTCCCTATTCCCCTTCAACTTAAAACTATGTAGCTCTTTTAAAATACCCACTGAGTCCACTTAGTACCGCCAGTATGTGTGTAAGTATAGTGCAATCTACTGGAACATAGCATCTCAGAAACCATATCTATCCCTGAAGAGAACTGGTGTTCCTTCCTCCACAGACAATAGCTTTTTAGCTAGGTATAGTACTTCATGAGCCTCTTCCTCTTCCATGCTAGGATGTTTGACTAGTTTGACCTTGTGTAGGAATTCTAGCTTCTAGAAGTTCATTGTGCAATATGCGTGTATGTCCAGCAATTACTGTGTTTAACTTTTTAGCTCTTACAATCTCTTTGCTTTCTTTTCTCCAATTATCCTTTTCCTCAAGGGAAGGGGTACAATTATAGCTGTTGCAAAATGAGGTCCTATAGACTCCAAGCATTACAGGTTATTGCTAATGTTCTTGGTTCCACTCTAGAACTAAGACTCTATTGTCAAAGATACCACATAGTTGAATCACAGAACACGGAGAAATCATGTTAATACTGACTTGAGAACACCATCCCTGCTGTCTATCTTTTGCACTGTCAGAGGATAAATGGTCATCATGTTTTCCCAGCTGTGAATCCTGGAAATACATACCACTGCTACAGTAGTGGCACAAACATCATTGGGATCACCAACCAGTCACTTTTTTGTTATATTTGACAGCAACACCTCTCTCAGACCTAGAACCTGTTACTAGATGGGTCATAGGCTGTAGGAAAGAACATACTAGTACTGTTCTTCTAACTGAATACATTCTAAACTGACTCCTAATGATTTACAGGTTACCCATAGATTAACATATTTCTCAACCCTCATCAGGGAAGTTTCTATTTAGACGAGATGGTAATTAATGCCGCAGACCCACAACAAGCCAAGGACAGTATTTCTCTGCATGGTGACCAGTTGTGATTCTCTGTATTAGTAACTGAATACTACAAAAAGAAGCTCTTTTGATGCAGGTTTGGAGGTGCACTGATCTACAGGATATAAAGATAATAACTCAGAAGGCAACTTAATACTCTACCCATTCAGTAGAATAATAGTATTAAGTCAGTCTGTGGCTAGCTAGGTCTTATGACCTAGAGAAGTACCTAATGTTTTCCATTTTCTCTCTAATTCCTAACCAGTTGGTTCTCAACCTGAGGGTAATGACATCTTTGGGGGTCAAATGGCCCTTTCATAGGGGTCACCTAAGACCATCAGAAAGAATAGATATTTACATTACAATTCATAATAGTAGCAAAATTATAGTTATGAACTATCAATAAGAATAGATTTTTCACTTTGTGCCCCATTCCTATGAGGCCTCAAAGGGAATTTAAACACTCTGTAAAAGTCAGGACAGTCAATTACTGCTTTCTTTGTATTGAGAGAAGAGTCCATGTCAGTGATTTCAAAATAATATTGTAATCATTGCCTCTAGAAACACACAACCTTCAGTTGAAACGCCATTGCTGTGAGAAGAACAGATCACCAACATAGACGTTAGATGCTAGGCTAAGTCGTGTTTCTTTCCAAAGTCTTAAGTGAGTTGAGAAATGTGTAAGGCAATGTATAAGAATGAGAAAGGACCAGGTGTTCGTTGCTCATATTTCACTCCTGTTTTCTTCTTCATAACTTCAAATGGCACTTGCTAGTCATTTCCCTCTGTTAACAATGGCAAACACAGGGTCATAAAGAGGATGGTTGGAAATGGAAATACTAATAACACTTCTTAACAATTATCCCATATTTTCGCCGTGTGAAATGTAGCTGTCTATTCTCCTGAGAACATAAGCTTCTCAAGAAAAGAAGCTGTGATAGGTTTCTTATTGACCCTGGAGGTCCAGTTTTGTTACTTGGCATAGTCTTATTAAAGTAAATAATGCATCAAAAGTCATTCTCCACAAATGCTATCAGAGCATCACACGCCATAAACTCACTACCCACCCAAAGAGCCATACAAACTTATAAAGAAGACAGAACACTGTCGCCAATAGTAGTATACCAAACTGGCTTTTCCTAGTCAATGTAAAAATAAAAACATTCCTTATTGATCTGCAATAGACAATAAAATAGGAACCCTACAAAGGGATATGATGGTTTCCTGCTACCTATACAGAGTTTATAGATAATAACAGACTTTTAAGATCTAGCTGTGTCACATACTTTACATAGAAGACATTTTGATTCTTTGGCTTGTTGAAGTTTCAATGTATCTCCCTGGCCTCCAGAAAAATTAAGGTCTTCTGCCAGTTCAAAGGAAAAGGGAGAAGATAGCCCTTGAATGGTGCCTGCCTTAGCCCAGCTCTTTCTTGCATGAAATGTGTTAAAATTCTTTTGAAACTCCAGTAAGCCATTGAGACTAGTTATTCACATTCGAGAACGAAGCCCGAAAATCCAATGGGCACTTGGGTATTTACACAATGATTAACAGTACTCTGTGTGTAGGGGTGTGTGTCAGGGGGTGTGCATGCACATAAGTGCCCACATGTGGACACACGGATGAGGGAGGAGCAGATAATGGGGTTACCGGTTGGTTTGTATTTCTCAGTGAATTATGGCCAGCTACCCAGCAGTCTGACCAACGAATGTGCATCTCATTTAATGTAATAATATACATTAAGACCTGTCAAGCCCTATTGTGGAAAATGAAGAACTGCACATTGTACCACTTCATATGGAAGTCTGCATATGGAACCCTTTAAGGGTTCTTAAGAGACCCATTGGGGTTTCTAATTATTGTGAAACATCTCCTGGAATCCAGGGAGAGAGGGCTCTTGGCAGAATTGCTTCTGCCATTTCAAATGTTCACTGTGAAAATAATTAGATGATGAGATTTAGACAGAAACCGCTAACGAATATTTTCTTAAGTCCTTTTTTTCCCCTTTTTAATGTACAGAAAATGAAACTCTGAAATCGGCAAGCACGAAAGGAAAACAATATGGTGCAATGCATTCTGGGGGTGGGGCTGGGGGCCTCTCCTTTTTTTGACTTTAATGCTTGGCTTCCTGCGGTTACAGTGGGGGGGATTTTTTTCATTTTTTGAACATTATACAATCCTGTTGAAAATTGGACCAAGGGTTGTTTTTTTAAACTTCTGTTCTGACTTTCTAAAGTTGAGCCAGTCTCCATTGTTCCCTGAAGATTACACCCGTTTCTTCAGAGGGAACCCTGACATTAGAGAAACGTGCTTTAATCAAGCTTTAAAGTTATCTCCCCTCCCAAGCCCAACCAGAACCAGAGAAACCCGTCCTCTGTAACTACAAGCTGAGCTAGCATGAATTCAATTAGGAGCCATCACTTGTACCCATGACAAAGAACATATTTGTTCAATTAAAACAAACAAATACGATTAGGAGTTTACAAAGCCATGCTTAGGGAAAGATGGACATTTCAAAAGAAATGCTGGGTTAGGAAGGACGTGGTTGTGATAAAAGTAAGTTGCATGAAATGAGAAAGGTGAACTTAACAAATGGCGACACAGGAGTCAGATCCCATACACAGTCAACAGAATCTTGGCCTGATCACATCAAGTTTGATCGCAGCTGCCTGGGGCAGGCAGGCTTCATGCACACTTCGCTGAAGGCTGCCCTCCAGCTCAGAGTTGGTCCTTCACTTTGATGATTTACTTCATCTTATTTTACAGGGAAAAAAAGGTAGCACAGCCCTGATGCTCGTCTCTCCCAATGCAAGTGGCTCATGTCCCAAGTCTTTAGGTTTCTTTTACTATACTTCAGACTAAGGAAGGCTCTCTGTTCTCTAAAGACCTTCTACACTGGACTATGGAGAGACTGCGCCTCATGCCAATGGACCACCCATTTTCTCCAGGTTCACGTTCAGCAGGCACTTGAGGACTCACTCAAGCTTAAGGTGCAATTGGTGGGGAGATTTATTGACACATCTATTTGGCAAAATGCATTTCATCAATATATTTTAAATGCTTGTAATAATAATTAAAATATAATTATTTATCGCTTTCCCCCTTCTCTTTCCAGCCTCACTCCCCAATGATCCCTCCCCCTTCTACTCCTCCCATGACCTGCTCTCATTCTTTTTCTTTGATTATTATTCTCCTCTCTTTCTCTCTTTCACATGCACAAACACACACACATGCAATTTGTTGGGTCTGTTTAATATGGCTTGTATATATATATATATGATTTCATATATATATATATATATATATATGATTTCAGCATCATTTTATGTTGGATTACCAGCTAGGGGGCCACCACTGCACCTTTAGGAATCCCTTGCCATTCTAGTCATTGTTGTGGCTCATAGTCTTCTTTGCTGGGCAGTACTAATGATTTTTTTCCTTTCCTTGACAATTTAAATGGATCCTGCTGGCACCATGAGCAAAATACCAGAACATATGAATATGAGCAGCTTCTGGTATTACTTCAAGCAGGAGGCATTTGGGTCAGATAAAGCTCAAGTCTTCTAAGTGTGTAGTGTCTTCATCACTAGGGACTTATTCTCAGTCTCTGGGAAGCAATTGTTTTAGCCTTTGATCAATAGGCTTTTTGATATTAGTCCTGTGCCTAGTACAATTTATGGTTCCAAATTAATCTTAATATTTGTCATTTCCTACCAGACTTTTCATCATTATTTAGGATGCCCTGAGCCAGATGTTCAATAAGCAGTATTTGAGGTGTAGTATTTTAATAAAATCAAAGACTTTGGTGTAATTCCTGTTTATAGGGAATTGTTTGTTGATTGTCAGTATTGAAGTGGTAGAGAATACCCAGAACAATATTAACAATATTAATATAGACTTAGTTCTTGCCTGTCATGTGCACATTGATCACAGATCTATTAAAATTAGTAATATTGTCAATCATACAGAAATGACTTGTAGTTCTGAGGAGCCATTTCGCCACCAGTCCTTTATGTTTTTGTCTCCCTCAGGATGCCAGGTATCATAATATATGCATATTTGATGCCACACTTCCTGGTCAGAGGTCTTCACAGAGTCACTGTCTTTGAATTTATGAGGACATGGGCACCAACAAAGGTATATTAAACACCTAGTGAAAGCCAGACTTTCTTGTAGGTGCTAAGAAAAGAGTGATAGACAAAATAGACGACACCCTTGACTTCACAGAGATTAATGACTACTATAGAGAACGAGGCCAACCATGTAGTGAGGAGATGAGCAGGCCTGCTTTTTGTCCCATCCGGCTCCTGCACGGCTAGCTTTACACCCGAAATAACAACACACAAATTGTATTCATTTAAACACTGCTTGGCCCATTAGCTCTAGCCTCTTACTGGCTAACTCTCACATCTTGATTAACCCATATCTAATAATCTGTATGCCACCACAAGATCGTGGCTTACTGGGAAAGATTCAGCATGTCTAACCTGGCAGCTGGCTCCATGTTATCTGTCTCGGGTCAGAGAATCATGGCGACTGCCCGAGGCATCTGCCTCACTCCCAGCATCCTGTTCTGTCTACTCCACCCACCTATGTTCTGACCTATCAGGCCAAGCAGTTTCTTTATTAATTAACCAATGAAATCATCAGATAGATAGAAGACACACCTACATCACAACCATGTATGCCTTTCTCTACATGCAAGTATAAGGCAGTAAGAACTTTGGAAAACAAGAAGGATAATACTGTAGTGAGTATACAATATGCCTGCTATGTGCTGTACATCATCTAGCCATGAGCTCTACACAGAATAATATGCCAATCACTGTATGAAAGACGGGCTGGACTTGTAAAAGGAAAGGGACATAGTACAATATCGAGCAGGTTAGATGATAATGCGTATAAGGGGGAAAAGAAGATGAGATGGGACTACAATAGGGGAGTTATGTTGGGAGCATCCTCCATAGACAGCAGGCAAAAGTCAACATCCGTAAAGGAATGACATGGGTTGACAGAAGTAAATAGGGATAGTTACAGCTAGGTTTATCTACCAGTTTTTAGACACTAGCATACTGTCTGTCCACTTTCCAGTTTGTAACACACTTTGGTTGTTTGTGCCAGAAGAAGAAATGGTTGGATCAAGCCATTTCTGTGTTTCACTGTGTAGTCTTTTTGTTTCTAGGCTAATAAAGTCCATTTTGTCTTCCTTTTTTTTAAACATATATAAGTCTTTCAGTAACCAGGAATTCCTTTTCAATTTTGACTTTTTCCTCTCAAATGTCTCCATCTTTTATTGGTATAGATGTCTTCATATTTTGTTGGCAATAAAACATTGCAAATGCAAAACACACAAAATTGAATCAGTTACCCAATGCCATATGGAACTGTGCTGTATCTTATTTAATCTTAAGGGCAATCATGCAGGCAAAATTTTGCCAGAAGTTCAGAATTGATAAGTGCGAAAGTTGAGAATCTGACCTGCTAAATGCATCCATCATTGCGTACTAGTCCTGAGATTGCACATAATTTAGTGAATAACAGCACGTTTCTGAGTCCAAACCTACATCTCCATCCCACGCTTGCCTCCATTCCATAGTCTAGCTGTAGAGACTTCTAACTACATCCCATTATCCAACTTTCTTTTTCGTTTTTATTAGCAAAATATCTATATTATATGCCATAGAGATGTAACCACCATGCAAAATATTTCCGAGAGAGACTTGCATTGAAGTGTTGTCAATATGATTGTGGGAACAGTCACTGTGTGGAGCTTGCAAAAATGCTATTTTAGGGATTAGACTACATTAAGGGATTATAGGATTCTGTGCGCTTGCTGCTCTTCTTCCTTCTCTGCAACACGGATGTGACAGCAAGACTTCCAGCTGCCATGATGTGATCTTGAGGATGGATGCCATGTGCTAAGGATAGTGGAACCGAAAGATGAAAGCATCCCAGTGCACTGATGATAGCATATGTCTATCACACTCTCCCTGGCCTGTCTCCCTCCTGACTTCTCATCAACAGAAAAGTAATGGCCCTACTAACTTAAGACACTCCCATCCCACATCAGTCTTAGCGATAGTCACATGCAAGTTTTAACTCATACAACCCTTTCTGATAAATAATAAGGAACAATAAAATGTGACAGACCTGTTCTTGCCAGGTCACATTTGTGTAGCAATTATGAAAAGCTCTTTGCTTCAAAGGGAAAGAAACTTTTCTGTGGAATGCAGTGTTTGGCACATGGAACATATTCATAGAAAACCATATTGCATACATGGAGTAATAATGTTCTATTGAACCAGATTTATAAACAATTGGCCTCAGAAGGAACGTGCACTTACTGAGGTCTAAGTCCGGACTGGAAAAACATATTCAAGACATCTCATCTAGACATGACCAAGATATTTGGTCCAGAAGTTAGAGTGACTTCTCCTCTATGGTGAGCTTTGCCATTTCATTGCTTTGATTTCTTTATTTCTCCACTCTTGCTGTCCTTGTTCTGAGGGAAGGAATATTTCTATGATTGAAATTTGAACAATCCCGGCACCTCTGAATATTTTAGAAGCAGATCTGTTTCAAGGCACAGTCTTAATTGGTTTTTGTTTCTCAGGAGTCACAAAAGCAGTGCTTATTTTAGTGCACACATAGTTTCCTTTAAGTCAAAAGACCTCAGCGGTCACAATCTTTGTACCAAAAATTCTAATTGAATAATACCTCCTTTGCTCTCTGGGTCCAAATCAATCTTTATTATTACTGGGGCTATCCATGTGGCCTATGGTTCCAGCTGAAATCTTCTGGCTGTTTCAGTAAATTCAGTTCTGATGACACAGCCTCTAAGAGTTAAAACAGAGGCCAGTATGGCTTCACATGGTGAAAGCAGAGGATCTTCCTAAATACTTTAAATCAGGGATCTAGTCATCCTCCAGATAGCAGGCATTCTTCTTCACAAAGGCCTGCAGCTCAGCTCAGTTTTTCCCAAAGTAACTGCTCTTACCTTTGCCAAAGCTGTCATCTGTAGGCCTCAGATTATTACTCGATAAACGCCAGATCCCTGTGTGTTTGCAGGTGGTATCCAGCCCCGTTTTCATCCAAGAAAATCAATAATATGTTCTCCTGAGGCCAGAATCTAGGGGTCTCTGGAGCTGAGCATCCCATGGCACTTGTGACCGCAGACTCACAGGTGAGTACGGAGAACAAAAGTAAGTCTGTTTGGATTTCCTATAACCTGTCACCTAAAATGGTCCCTGGTTTATGTCCCTCTCTAATCAAACTCAGTCGAAGTCAATAAACATGCTAGAAAACTAATTATTTAAAACATAGTTATAGGTGATGTAGGGTCATAAAACTTAACCAGAAGAAGATCCTACCTATTCTTCACAATGGACTTTAAAATGTATCTATGTGAAACATTTTATGTGTTCTTATTTCCATTGCAAATAAGATGTGGTCCTGCACACCTCTCACCTGAGATATTCTAGAACTTTACCTCTAGCATTTTATAATTTAGCATTTTTTTTTGTTCAAGGTTAGTTAATAGAACAGCAGGGCATGTTTATATTTCTGACACTGTGGTAACTCCAACAATAAAACATATTCTCTAACCTCTAGAAACTATTATGTTAAGGAAACAAAGCACATATAATCCTATCGGGTATCAATCCAACTTCTTAAAGCAAACAACTTGGAAGGATCCATAAAGCAGCAAGACATTCTGACAGTGCGTGCGCAAAATACCTCCTTTGAGGTTCTTCTAGGGAGGAAGTCTACGTCTGTGAAGAAAAGTGACATGCAAGCCCAAACGATGAGTTAGTATTGCATAGGGGCAGTTAACACAGTGCTGCTTCCTGCTTTCCAACATTTCCCTGGAAGCTGTCATGGTTCATATGAATATAGGGTCGACTAGAAAAAAAATCGTCAAGGCACTTCTGTGAGAGAGTTTCTAGATGAAGTTGAGATGAGAAGACCACCCTATATGTGGGCAGCCTTGTTCTATGGGTACAGGTTCTGGAATGAGAATGGAGAAAGTCACTTGGACACTTGCATCCATACCTCCTTCCTGACCTCAGATGCAGTGTGAAAAGCTGCATTCATGATGCTCCTACCATCAAGTCTTCTTCACAATCGACTGCGAGTTTTGGAATTAGAAGTATAATGCAAATGGTATTTTTATCACAAAACCCAGAAAAACTTTTTGACAAAGAGGATATCCCACATAATCCAACTTCAGCCACTAAGCTGAGTGAAGCCAGTGGGAAAATCATTATTTTTCAAAAGCTTACATATCATCAATTATCTCCTCTTTGGTCTTTTTCCTATCTTGAAATACATTGAGGGGGCAGTAACATGGTGTAGATGTGAGATCCAGAGCATTTTGAGATCAAATGTCCAGCAATATATGGTACATGAAATCACCAGAGTGACTTGCCACTCTTCACTATCATCCCAACATCGTGTCATAGTGTATTCCCTCTAATTATGATCTTTAAGATCAAGACTTTGACTCCAGACCTTCTAAGTTTGATAGATAATAGGCCCATTCTGGAAAAATCCACCACTGCCCACATATTCTGATACTTACAGAATAAAGTCTTCTTTTGTGCGTGTACTATATTGTATGTGGTGAGTGTGCCTCTGTATATGCATTTTTGTATACATGTGTGTTCACATGTGTGTGCATATGTGTAGAAGCAGGAGTTTAACATCAGGTGTCTTTTTGATAACTTGTCAACTTATATATTGGAATAGGATCACTTGCTTGATCCCACAGTTCACCAATTCAGCTAGTCCCATGCACTGGGATTACACAAAGCCTACCCTGTATTTATGCAGAACTGACGATCTGAGCTACAGTCTTTACATGACACTCACATAGCAAGGACTTTACTCTTGGCCCCAGTAATAGCTTGCTAATTCACACAATGTGGGTATTTATTCAGTCTAGAATAAACTATGAAAAGTAAACTTCTTTAGCATCCTGGTCAACAATTATTTACTTTAGAAGTTGCCACTCACATCTATATCTGCCATAAATGCATCAACCGTCTTCATTAAGAAAAGAAGAAATGATACTTCTTGCTAAGCATGTGGCCATGCTGTAACCCCAATACCCAGGAAGCTAAGAAAGAGGATTTTCATGATTTCAGGCCATGCTTTGTTATATAGTGAGTTCCTGGTTAATATAGGCTAGAATGTAAGACCCTGCCTCAAATAACAAGAACAATATACAAGTTTTAAATCACTTTGCCTTTTTTTCCAAGAGTGAGGGAGAAGTTTTATTGGGATATCCACATAATAGGACACCATGACCCTCCATATCCTAGTGGCTGTGGGCAAGGGAATAGGAAGTTAGTAGACAAATTGAACATTAGTCCTTATTAGCTCATGCCAAGATGCCCAGAGGCAAAGGTGCTCACTGTGACTTTTTCAATTGACAATGTAAAATAATGCATTTCATATCTCTCTATAAGAGTACAGATTTCTAGTCTGAACTCCCCCAGTGGCAGAACTAGCCACATTCTAACAGAAATGTACTTTAAGCTGAGTTCCACTCGTCTGCCCTCACCTGTTAGAAGTTGTTAGGTAGAAGTAGTCATTGATAAGCCTTTAAGGGAAATCTTCCTATTGGCTGTGTTTGTAAATCTCCACTGTGCACATGTCAGTGACTTGCTATATTATGAACTTCAGAGAATCTGACTTAGAGCAAAACTGATGCCCACATTAACACTCTTTGTGTTGGACTCACTAGAAGGAGATGTTCTCAATTGCCCTACATAACCACTATCTCATGATTCTATTTTCCACTTGTTAGTATAATAGTAAGACTCTAGGACACGGTTTATTATAGACCAACCTAGACTAACTGCAGCCACATGGCTTTTGGCGCAAAGTTCTCCAAAGCTTTAAAATTCAGTAATTTTGAATTTTTGTATGAGTTTTGTGGAAATGTGACCAAATATCTGACAAATAAACTTAGGAATATAATTATTTGCTTTGTTTCATGACTTCAAAGATTTCAACCCATGGTCAACTGGCTCCAATTATCTGGATCTGAAGAATGGCTAAACATCATTGATAAAGGAGTATGTAGAAAAAGTTATTTGCTTCCTGGTAATCAGAAAACAGAGTGAGAGATAAAGGAAAAGGTTGGGGACCAACTATGACAAATTTCCCCCAATTAGATCTCATCATCTAAAGTCTCCACCTCTGGACAGTATCTTCATCAACTGGAGAACAGACATTCATCACTAGAGAGTCACACTTCATATTAAAATCTTAACAGTCACATTCATATATATTATTTTATTTGTTTAAAAAATAAAGAATAGAACATGTTTAGTCAAGAGAAATAAAGAAAAGAGATTATAAAATTAAATAAATAAAATAAATAAAAAATATAAGACATTGTACCTTTTTCATCTTATGGCAAACACTCAAACTAAGACCTAATTTGCTAAAGACAGAGGTAGGAGTAAAGAAAGACTTTAAATCCACAAGGTTCTAGAAAAATTCTAGAAAATGGTTTAAAATGTTGCTTCGAGCAATAGTCATTATATGGAATGCTTGAATGATCAGCTCCATGATACGTATACTGTCAAGAACAATGCTCTGAGAACAACAAACTATGAAAAGAGCATATACTAACAGTATCAAAGTGCCATAAGCCTATTTTCCACATGTCAAATAGTAGATTCTCTGTTTTTATCACTTTAGCTCTCTCCTATGACGATTTTGGTGACAGTTTTAAGATGAAAAAAGTTGAGACCATTTGTCTCCATTGGGGACCTAGAATATGTGAGTTTCAAAATCAGGAACATGACCCTTTAAAATCCACTATTGAGCAATAC
This sequence comes from Arvicola amphibius, assembly GCF_903992535.2. Lineage (NCBI taxonomy): Eukaryota > Metazoa > Chordata > Mammalia > Rodentia > Cricetidae > Arvicola > Arvicola amphibius. Next base: position 91,836,980 of record NC_052048.2, read on the forward strand.
CAGCCCCCAAATGAAAACACAGAGGATTTCATGGAGCCAGATGAAGTTCTCATCCTCTCTTCTGCACAGGGAGGGGGGACTAATTAAGCTTCTTAGGTGTATGTGGTAGGTGTTATCATGGTGTCTCTGGTAGATGTGTCAGTGCTCATCTGATTCACCACCCTATTATTCTTTACTACGTCATGTAAAGGACAGGTAAAAATTGTAAAGTGTTAGTCTGAAACCTTTATCCTGTGAGCTCTAGACTTTCATGGACTTAAATATGCACAGTAATAAGGCAAATGTGTGGCTTTAGTACTAGGCTTCAATGCTTGTCAGTACGCTGCACTATGGTGTATGGAGCACTCTGTTCCCTTAAAAGCAACTTAAAATATTTTACACTACCATCTCTAGTTTGAGTGGATAAAATGAGTAGATGCTCTCCAAATAATGATCCCTTTCTATATAAACACCCTTACTAAAATGGTATCATCAGCAATTATATGTCAAAAAATAGTTGGCTGTTACTTAACCATCATTCATGACATTTATTTTATTCCCTGCTGAATTTCAATGCCAGCCTCATACTAAGAATTCAGAAGTGATCGCTCTGCATGAACAAATAATGTGTGACTCCTGACATAGGTTATCCTGGTCAATGCATATCAGTAGCCACATAGGTCTGCTCTGTGTGGGAACTTTGTTGCCTGGTTCAGTGTTTTAGTTACCTTCCCACACTGGATTTAAATTTCTTAGAACTCCAGGACACTGTGTCTACAGTGTGAAACTCTCCAGCTACTCTATAGTGAATGAGTACTTCAGGAAATGTCAACAGGATTCAATCATGTTCCTAAATATTAATAATTTATTTTGAAATTATAATTACACTATTTCCAATTTTCCCTTTTTTCCTTTCAATTCTTTCCTTATAGCTTTCTTGTGCTCTCTCGCTCTCTCTCTCTCTCTCTCTCTCTCTCTCTCTCTCTCTCTCTCTCTCATTCATGGAATCTTTACTCAGGGCTACTGAAGTCATGGATCTTGGAGGTGAACCCACAACCACCACTTTACTAAACCAGTATAATTCCTAACTACATTCTAAATATTTATCCTTATACCCACAGATAAGTGTAGTTCTCACCCCTCATCAAAGAAACGTCTCTTTGCAACAGATGGAGACCATTACAGAAAACCACAGCCGATCAAAACGCAGAGAACCAGAGATCATGTGGTGCCCAGTCTCAACTGATACAGCTACAATACCATCACATTTAAAAGATCATGGCAAGTCAATTTCCTTTATATCTCTCTCTTCAGTCCATGGAGGGGACTAACATCATTCATTCTACACTTTATTTTACTAGACTACACGACCAAAAGTATTCTCCCTCCCATACAATTTCACCACAAGGGAAATCCCTTTCCTTTGGTTAAAAAATAAGTCTCTACATCTCCTTGGTAGATCCTCAGAAATAAATGCCAGTTTGTAGTTTTGGCATCCAAATCAATGACGTCTCTGCATCCATTAGGCTGTAATGCATGTAGCACTTCCAAATGAGGATGCTCATTCTTGTTAGTTGATGACAATTACTGCGTCTAGGGCTGAGTACGCTTAACAAATTTTCTGACCGCTACTTTTTCATATTTTCTGACTGTGTGGACTCTATATGTTGAACCTAAACTACAAGAGTTGGATTTTGACACTAAGAAGTTATACCTAGATTAGAAGAAAAAAATCCACAAACAGGCAATTTCCTTGTGCAAACATGGGATCTGATGGCAACTCCTGTAGAATAGGTGAATAGGTGGAAACTGTAGGAGGATATCTTTAGTACAAAGCCTTGTCACCGTGCCCCAGAGAAGCCTGTGAAGCTGTCTGGTATGGGAAGAGAGGGTGAACAATAAAGAAAACACTATAGGGTCCATTTCCACTGACTGAGAATATGGGAAATAAGAAACTATTGAAAAGATTCTGGGTTTTAAAAACTTTTTTCCTTTTTGTTTTACATACAGTACATTTTGATCATATATTTTCCACTAATTCAACTCCTCCAAAATAACTTCTATTGAAATCTTTTAGTGGTGGATTTCAGAGTCAGGTTCACATTCTAGAATTCTGCAGCAGAGACAGTGAAAAAAGATCGATAATTGGGTAAAAAGATGGGAATAAAGAAAGGAAACCAGTATGTGGAGTTTTAGAGAGCTGGACTAATAAAATCACACTGCAAAGAAAGCAAAATGCCCGGATTTAAGAACTGTGTAAGCGAGCCGGGCGGTGGTGGCGCACGCCTTTAATCCCAGCACTCGGGAGGCAGAGGCAGATGGATCTCTGTGAGTTCGAGGCCAGCCTGGTCTACAAGAGCTAGTTCCAGGACAGGCTCCAAAGCCACAGAGAAACTCTGTCTCGAAAAACCAAAAAAAAAAAAAAAAAAAAAAAAAAAGAACTGTGTAAGCTAGACTTAATGTCTCTTTATTTTTATCTGTCCCTGTGAGGATTACCTGCATTCTGAAACCTGGTGGTCTTTGCTGACTATACCTTATACCTGGTTTTTATAGACGTGAGTGTTTTATTTGTTCTAGGAAGCTTTCTCAACCCACTTGGATGCACCACACTGCAAAGGTCACTTCTAAAGTGTCTACACTAATCCTGAAGTTACAGACATGTTGAGGTTATTCTATCTTTCATTGGTACACAGTTGAAATCCCAGAAAGCCAAAAATGATCTTAAAACAAATGTCTCTTCACAGATTAATTTGGCTTTAGATTGGGACCTGAATGTGAAATCTTAATATGGATACTAAAGTATATTATCACAGAAATATTAATGAATTGGCTAAGAAGGTGCTGAGACATTAATTATATCCTGTGTGTCAGTCTGGCACTATGGTGCTAATAAGTAAGTTAGTCTTGTATCTATGCAAACTTTTATGGCTGTAAATACAATATAGCAATACGTTGTTAATCAGGATCATAGTCCCATATCTATGTCAACCCCATGACTGTAATACTATAAAATCGGTGGCCATAGCATTTTGAATAAGTGGCAATTCATCAGCTGTTTACACCAACAGTGCTGCACAACCTCAATGCTGCATCCTTTAGAGCTCCACAAGGGATTCCATTGAAATAGCAGCTGCTGCATGTAGAGTCCGCAGAGATAGCTGTGCCAATTAACAAAATTTATATATGCAATTTCAAAGACCTCTTTAACCTCTGCACTGACATTTCAAAGCAACAGTTTATTCAATTAAAAGGAAACATTTAAAAACAGATAATATTTTTTACAGTATCTTAGCAACAGGTGATTGAAGCCATGCCTAGAATGAAAGACTTGAGATTTTGCCAGAGGGGCCACATACTAGCGTTATCTTCCTTTTAACAAATGGAATAAATCTAATATTGTTTTGGACACGTTGTGCTGCATTACATCATAATGTGAAATCCTGACAACAGAACTGCAATGGGAAGAGCTCTCGGGAGGTGAAGGTGGAGTCCAGCAGATGCTCATGGCGTTTCATAGGGAAAGCACATGCTACGTGCATCCCATGCACCAACTGCAACTCCAGTGCCTGAAACAAATTCGTTGTCATGATACACAGAGTTCAGAGCTCAGCTGTCTACCTGAAACCTCTGGGGTAGAGAATTCTGTCTTCGCTTTCCATCACTCATTTGAAATTCTTAATTGCAGAAAGCTATACCTCTGGATTACACATAGAAAAAATGTTTATTTCGTTTTATAGGGAAACAGTTTGGATTTTTACAATTGTGCTCTGAACCCTGGTTATAAAATCTCTCTATTTGGTTTAGTATCTAGAACATAGAAAGAATTAAAAAAACAAGCAAATACCAAGAAACTCAACAACCCAATTGGATATTGGTGTCTGGTACTGAAGAGAGTTATTAAAAGAAAAAAATGCATATAGTTAAGAAAAGTGTTTTTAGTGTTCAGAATTCTTAGCCAGCAGGGAAGTACAAATTAAAAGTACTTTGAGTTTTATCCCTTTCAGAAGGGCTAATATAAAAAAGGTAGTGACAACAAATGCTGGCATAGATGAAGACAAAGATAACACTTATTTATTGGTGGCAGGGGCACAAACTGGAGCAGCCAGTATGAAAATCAGTGTGGACATTACTCAAAGAGCTAGAAATAGAGTGACCATGTTATTCAGTTATACCATTCTTGGGCATGTACCCAAAGGACCCTATCTGCTACTGTAGAGATAACTGTGTATCCATGTTCATTGACACCCTCACAACGACCAGAAAATGGAAATAACCTAGATATTCACCACCAAGAAGTGGATAAGAAATGTATACCACACACACACAATGGAATGCTATTCATCTATAAAGAAAAATGAAATTATGAAAATGGATGGAGCTAGAAATAATTATTTGAGCAATAATGCAGATCCAGAAAGACAAACAACATGTTTTGTTTCATATGCAGATGCTAGCATTGACTATTTAGATATGTATATTTACATTGAAGTACCCATCGAAGCCAAGAAGCTACTAAGGGACAAGAGAATTTCAACAGGGGGATAGAATGCAGGAGGCATAAATGTGGAAAGGGGGTGATGGAACAGTAAGAGTTAAATGGTTGAGAACTTGGGACCAAGGTAGATTAGGGAGTATAGAGATAACTAATAAAGACATTTGAAAATATCATATAGAAATATGATATATAAACTTCACAAACACACACAAATACATAAACAAAACAAAAAGAATTTGAGTATACTATCTTTGTATTTGAGAGGGGAGTTAGAATGGAAGGAAGAGAGGAAGGGGTAAAGGAAAGGAGGAAGGATAGGAAGAAAGAAAGGAAGGAAGGAAAGAAGGAAGGAAGGAAGGAAGGAGAGAAGGAAGGAAGGAAGGAAGGAGAGAAGGAAGGAAGGAGTGAAGGAAGGAAGGAAGGAAGGAAGGAAGGAGAGAAGGAAGGAAGGAAGGAAGGGAGGAGAGAAGAAAGGAAGGAAGAAGAGAAGGAAGGAAGGAAGGCAGGCAGGCAGGCAGGCAGCCAGCCAGCCAGCCAGCCCAGTATCACATATGGGTTTCCTCTTTTTGGAGTTGTTGGTAAATGCAGTTCCATAGGTTCTTGTCTCTAAACATTAAAAGCATCCGCTATTACTCTTGACTACCCTCTAGAACTTTATGGCAAGACACCACTGCTTAAGACACCACAAATTTAAGTCATAGGACATAGAGAAACCAGCTGATATGGAATAGGAAGCTTCATCCATACTAGCTAGTTTCTGTAGTGTTGGAAGGCGCTATGGTACTGCCGGGGGAGAAAGATTATCATCTTCCCATTGAAATATAAAGCTGTAATACTGATCTGTTTGGCAAAATATGCCCACCAATGCAATAGTGCTATGAATGTTATTGGACGTTACAGCGTTAAACAATGTTAGTCATGTTTCTGATGAGACTTAAGGTTCACTCTCAAAGATGGAATTCATGTCTAGTATATGGGGCAATATTATACAGACCACATATTTCTACATTGTTTAGCCACCAGGCTCTCAGGCCTTAGGTTGCACCTGCACCTGAGGTGGTCACCAAGCACTTACAGAGAGGCTGTTTCCAGGGTCAGGATATGCTAATGTTCTGCTCCCTTCTTTGTAATTAAGGGAGATTGCCTGGGAAGAGGTGTTAATCCAAGCTAGTGACAGAGCAGCCATAGTTTGTGGAGTTGACTTTAGTCCTGCTACTCCAGAAACAGAATGCTAATAAACTTTCCCCTCATTTTAGCTTTTGATATAAAAGCTGTTTTAAAAATAAACACAGGTGATCTTTGAGATTTAAATGTACCCTGAGCCTCCCTTCTGATATTGCTGTGTAAACTGGGTCTCAATTATTCCTGTGCCTCCACACTGGTGGAGAGAGATAATTTATGTTGGGGTTGGACCCCGACACCAGTACCACCAGTGGGTTGGATCATAAGGGGGAACTTAATGCTGTTACTCAGTTAAATGCACACAATAAACTGCTCCCCTAATTTTTTATCTTTATACTCGCAGGTTATTGGATCGCTTGACTCTCTTTAGGGAAACTTCTTTTCCAGTACATGGTGATTAATAAAAACATACACAGGTGGTCAACATGCAGAGACCAAGCAACTCGAAAAGTCCTTGACCCTGAACAGAACATCTATATCACGTCTTCCCCAAAACCTGAGGTTCAGGGATCATCTCGTAAAAGGGGGCAGAAAGAACAGAAGAGATAGCAGGGTGGCTGCCTGCAGCAAATAGTGTTTGCAGGATGTGATGGGGCCATCACATATGTGAACTCACAGTGCCTGTGATCAAGACATAAAGAATTCCTCAGATGGACAGGGGAGAAGTTCATGAAGCCCCAGGTCTAGCTGAGGAGTTTTTTTTGTTTGTTTGTTTTTTTTTTTTTTTTTTTTTTTTTTTTTTTTTTGCATTTATTAGCTGCTGCAAGCGGGGAGTAAGTTTTCTTCAGGGACGTGGACCTTGAAAGATTATATGCGCTCCACTAGGTGACCCTACTATACTCATGAACATACAGACATCATTGAGTGGACTTAGGGTTTTTTTTCTTTTTAAGAGCACATGAAGTTGCTAAAGAATTATGTAGGGTGATGTGGAAGGCACGGGGATAGAGCGAATGGAGAATGGGGATTGTATTTAATCAAAACATATCATACACATGTACACAATTTCTAGACAATAAAAAAGCTGGTGACATAAAAGTTAAAATAAAATATTACTCCCTTTCCACTGGTCATGGAGCAAGTAGCAAGTCTGATACTCATTTCACATTATAAGCTGTAAATTCATACAAGAGAGTAACAGTTTGAGGGTGTAAAGTATGTTAGTGAAGGCTCATCAGAGTTTCTTCTAAAAAATCACTTCTACTCTTGGGTATTTTCTTGGTGAAAGAATAAATAATAAGTAAAAACCATTTTTAAAAGTTATCAATGAGCTGGGCAGTGGTGGCGCACCCCTTTAATCCCAGCACTCAGGAGGCAGAGGCAGGTGAATCTCTGTGAGTACCAGACCAGCCTGGTCTACAAGTGAGTTTCAGGACAGGCTCCAAAGCTTCACAGAGAAACCCTGTCTTGAAACCAAAAGAGAAAAGTGTCAATGAAAAAGTCTATATACTCTCTATAACATCTTCAGTCAGCACCAGTTTTCAGATCTTTATTTGCCATAGCTCTCTAGTATATGGAACAACTTTATATATTGCCCGAATGAATGAGATTATACTCACTGAATAGCTATGACAGCATGGTTATATATCTGTGGCCAGCATATTGTAGCAATTATTACTATAAATATTGGATAGTATTGTAATCTCATAAGATCTGCTAACATCATCCTTGACTCAATTAAGCTAAACCCTGAAAAGACCACCCAGGAAAACAGCGAAGGTCTTAAAATGTGTCTCAAATTTGTTTCTCTCCTTGATCAGAGGAAATCTAGGCCTTTTATTTTCAGTTGGTTACCCAGCAAATAGTTACCATTTTCCAGAGTTCTAATTTCTGTTAGGCATTAGGCTAGGTTCTAAAAGCATGGAAGTAAATGGTGCGATCTCTGTCTTCCAGAGCTGCGCAAGCCAGAAGGAGAAAGACACATGTAAATGTATAACCAGGACGCCGCATGAAAAGACAGAGTGCATAGTATCATGGGAACATGGGGGTCCATCTAATATGGTAGGTGAAGATGATATTCAAACAGGTCCCCTCAAAGACTGAGGCAATGGAAGCCACAAAGAACCAATGCAAATGGTCGCTGGATCTCAGAAGGAAGACAAGAGTCATTGTTATCAGTATGCCCACAGTGTCACATAGTTACAAATACCCTTTTCTCAAAGTTTTATTGAGTCACTTTTTCTTGCAATGGATGGAGTCCGTGAAGGAAGAATATTTACCTTTCATTTTCTTCTGCTCACTGTCCCTATTGACAAAAACCAATTACTCCTTCTTTTCATAACCTCAAACCCCAGGGTCTAGTCTGCCTCTCTCTGACCCTAGGTATGATGGCTCAAAGTATTCCCTGAGGTTCAGTGCAGGTGGATTCTGAAGCAGCAGTCATCACTCTTAGACTAACTCAATTCTGTCCTCTGAATTTTGTTCTTGAAAGAACAAATGGCCAAGACCAAGAATGGGGACAGCTATAGCACAATGGATCTAGGATAGAGCAAGGGCTGTATTGAGTCTATTAGAAGTTTGCAGAGAACACATGTCCTTAGTATTTCTTGAGGCGGTAAGAGAACATTTTCCTGAACAAAATCTCATGCCTTGCAGAGGTTGAGGCTAAGAGAACCTGAGTCTCAATCAGTGAATCTAGGGGTCGGGGAAGAAGAGAATCGCCGAGGAGAATAGATGTCCTTTCTGATGACTGTAGAGGGGCTGCAGAGAACAAGAGCAATAGCTGGAGATGTTCCTTCCTTTAGACCTACAGAGGTGCCCTGCATATGAGCTTTCTCTGTGGTATCCGGAGTCCTCCCGCCTTCTTCTCTCATACACAGGTCTCCACCCCTCTCATGTTGATTCGTCTTTCCCCAGTGGGTGTCCTTATACATGTCAGGAGGACAGAGTAAAGAATTATCATTGACGTGTTCACATCTCTCCGTTACAGACCTGCAGAAAAGAAGACTGCTTGGTGGCAGTAGCCAGCAGAAATCATCTACATGGAACATGTAGAGGAAAGAAACCTCGGTATGAGAGCTATAAGAGGGGACAGCGTAATAAAGTGATGGTGAGCCAGGAAACATACTTTGAAAATGTCATAAGGTTTCTAACATATTATATGTTGACTTAAAATATATTACAAAAGAAAAAGTGTGTGTGTGTGTGTGTGTGTGTGTGTGTGTGTGTTCCTGCCACTTATTTTGTGGAAATAGTTCAAGGGTATATGTGTGTGAGAATAATTTAGTATTCTAAATAATATTTTAAGGGGCTGTATAGCCAACCCATACTTAATTGGTCATGAGAAAAATTAGATTCAGAATTTAGGGATGTAGTATCATTTTATAAAAACTGTTAGTCTCTCTTGGTTCAATCATTTCTCTATTTTCTTCTAAAAGACTGTCATACAGAAGCATGTTTCCATAAATTAAATTATAATAACTCAGTTATTAGTCATAAGAAAAAGAACCATGCTCAAAAGGGAGAATATTATTTTCCTAAGGGGATAAGAAAATGCTCATTGCAGCAGACAGGGTGTGCTGTATCATTTAAATCCTGAGAACAAAAGCTCAACTGGTCCAAAACAAAAAAAAAAATAGAGAAAGTATTCCATCTCTGAGGCATGGTGGACCAGCAGAAGAGGGAGGGAGAGAGGTCAGATTCTACGCAGGAATTGGCTGAGAGGCTCGGGCTAGCTAGATGGGATCTCACTCCACATCAGAGACCAGATCGGTGACCAAATGACAGTACAGAACAATTCGCTTCTGCCACCTTCCATGCAAATTAAGTTGTGCTTCCCCTACCTCCTCCACTATTAAACAGCACTTCCACACAATAAAAAAGGCTAGGCTTTGTAGGGCTACCCCCAAAAGTAAAGGATGCGGTCTTTCTTTGCTTTTAGAACACCATTCTCCCTGATACCACACTCAGACAGCCATCTGTTGAAGGACTTTCTCACCCCAGCTCACCTTGGGGTCAGCCCACCAGAAATGTGCTTAGAGTTACCACACACCCGGCAGTAGATAACACCCCCCTTTGCCTTTGATCTGCGAGCATGGTGACTGTCAGGCTGTACATTTCTACAAGCGATGAAAACACTAACAATATCCCAGCCCCAAACCTTAACCCTGAACCATGAAGTTGATAATATTCTCCAGAGTGGGGCAGGGTAGTCTGGAGCTTCAGTCCTTCGCTATTGTTCAAGGCAAGACTTATAGGCTGTAGGCTGTGTGTCTGGATTTTGCCACACTGGTTGTGCTGGGGATTTTTCTTCTTTGGGGGAGGGGGATGCCACATTCAAATAAAAGCTTTTCTACACGCGGGGTCTGAAAAGCCAGAGAATGTTTGCTATTAAACTTAGGTTGCCTGGCCCACCCAAAGCAACAGATGATCTGCCCCTAAGGAGGGAAGGAAACTTGGGAAGATGTCTTCAGGCCTTGGCACAGCATAAGTTTTGTGGGCCTTGGTGACATATAGGTGCTTTGTACTGTAGCACATTTGTTATGCTGTTTAAACATGCATATGCTGGATACACAAAGCTAATATCTGGAACAATAAGGTAATCCTATATGCTTTGCAATGAAAAACACGAGCAGAGGGCTACTTGCTGCCAGAGTTCTGCCATTCTTGCTTAATTCTGTCTTTGAGTTATGTGATCCGTTTGAAGGCATACTCAGTTGAAACTGCATGGGGAAAATGAGCTGCATGCATATCCACTGTGTCTTGGAGAACCAGGAGGCCCATGAAGCATAGTTTCAATTAGAACTCAAAGAAAGAGCGAGGCGAGTTACAGCTCTCTCATAGAAGCATCCTCGGGCTAGTAGCAAGCTAGTCTCTTCTTCCTCTAGCCCAGCCTTGCTGCCTCTAAAAGAAACTGAAGGTGAGGAAAAGTGGGGTGACATGAGAATACAGAGAAACAGAACTTTACTCTCTCAATAGACTAGAAACTCTCTTCCATGGCAGAGAGAAAGACTGTTTAGCGGGCAAGAAGCAGAATTTCTTTTTGGCTGATGGACTATGGTGTTTGGAAATAGATTTCGGTTGATACGGGAAAATAATAAAGTAAAAACTGAAATTGGTGGAAGGGATCTGCAGAGACAGCTAGTAAGTCTGAAGACAAGCATGTGCCTGTCAAAGCAGAAGATAAGAGCTGTGCACCATCAGAGGCTGCCTGGCGTGAGGGTGGGAGGCAGCAAGCCCACATAGGCTCTGCAGATGGTCACTGCTCACTTGTAGGTGCCTGTATTTGAAGGTTTTCTGCTGCCCAGAAAAGCAGTTTAGGCTAATGAAAAGATCCGAGATCTTGAACCTGTAAGTACTGTTTTTTTACACTATGACCCTGTATGCAAATTGGGGTAAAATACTTATGTACCATGGTTTTTAGTTCTTTGAATTCTGTTCCAGAATGTAAATTTAATAAGGACCTTGAGAATCTTATTAAAAAAACAGTATTTATGTAAAATTGTCATGGTAGCAGACATAAGCTGGAATTCTAAAGAAAGAAGCAGCTATATGAAGATAGATACTCCTAAAGAAATAATATTCATGAGTAAAGAAATAAAATCCAAGAGTTGAGTAAGAGGTCAGGGGAGGGCAGTAGACAATAGGCATAGTTAGAACAGAGTATGACCTATACGTATGGAAATGTAATACCTTAATAAATGAATAAAACCCCAGTCGGGGGATTGGAGAGGATGAAAAGGAAGATGAGGCAGAGGAGGAAGAGAAGGGCTACCTTCTAAACTGATTAAAAGATTCTACTACTCAGTTAATAGACAAGACAGGTCAAAACCCCACTGATTTCTCTGCTGCCTTCTAAAACCATACTTCTAGTCAACGATTTTTCCTTATTTGGTTGAGATAGGTTTTTATCTCAGTGACCACAATAGAATCTGGTCTTTTGGGCTCATCTCTTCACTTACTTTCTCAGAGAATTCTTGCCTAGTGTTTGCAGACAAAAAACCCAAAACTTAATCTCCTCCATTTTTCTCACATCATACGTTGTGAAGAACTTTTCTCTGATTCCATATAATATTGTCTTTTCTTTCCTCGAATTTCCTGTAGGCCTTTGATATTTATGTCTTATTTTCTTCAGTGTGCCATACCCATAACTAGTAGAGGATGATACAAAGTAGACTCTTCAAATATAGCTGGTGAATTCATAGATGCATTAATAAATTAAATACTATTAGAGCAATAATTCTGAACCTGTTGGTCTCAAACCTTGGTGGGGGGGGAGGAATTGAATGTCCCTGTCGTCACAGGGTTTGCCTAAGACCACCTTAATATCAAATATTTACATTATGATTCTTAACAACATCAAAATTACAGTTATGAACCAGCAATGAAAATAATTTTATGGTTGGGGTCACCAAAACATGAGAAACTGTATTAAGAGGTTGCATCATTAAGAAGGCTGAGAACCAAAGTATTAGAGGAATAAGCTTTTCCTGGACCTTCCAGCTAGAGTTCAAATGCTTCTAAGTCATTGTACAGGCCTCCCAGCTCTTCCTGATAACATGAAACTACAGACAGAGGGAGGCCTCAGTAGATAAACTACATTTCAAGGAAATCCACTTCTCTGGATGCCTACTCTACAGACACAGGCAGGTTCCTCTGTTCAGCTGCAAGAGAATCCTCTGCTTTAACACCCTGTATGATGAAGCTATTCAGAAACCAGGGGCAGGACTTAAGAGTAAGGGGCAGGAATCTTCTTAGCTCTCAACATCTAAAGCATCTGGCTGGGACTTTAATGAACTACTTCTACATGAGAACAAAGTATAATCCAAATGCAGCTCTTTTTAAAAAAAAAAAAAAAACATTAAAACCCTAGGATGTTTATTACAAAGGTAAACCCTGATCCTTGAGTTGGGCTTATCGGTAGGATTTCTGGTATCGAGCACGGGCACGAGCACCTCCAAACTTTTTGGATTCACAGCGCCGAGGATCAGCTACAAGCAGGGTCCGATCATACTGGATGAGGATATCTTTGATCTCCTTCTTGGAGGCCTCATCCACATACTTTTGGTAATAGGCCACCAGGGCTTTGGAGATGGACTGTCGCATAGCATAAATTTGGGCCACATGACCACCACCCTTCACACGGACCCGGATATCCACACCGGCGAATCGCTCCTTGCCCAGCAGCAGAACAGGCTCCAGTAACTTGTACTGCAGTGTGTGTGGCTCGATCATCTCCAGGGAACGTCCGTTCACCTTGATGAGCACATTTCCCTGTTTGCAGTGCAGTGGGCCACAGCTGTGGCTGTCTTCTTGCGTCCGAAGACTTGCACGGACTGCAGCGGACCCTGGGACGGCATAGCTGTGAGTATGAACATGAGGTCTTCACTGTGCGGCGCCGCCACCGGAAAAGGCCCAAATGCAGCTCTTGTTGCCCCTTGTACAACCTCGAGAGCCTAAGGTTTTCAGAAAAATGTTAACACCTGTCTGTACTTCAAGAAAAAATAAAGCACATGCCCAGGTGATAACTGAATCACCACTGGTTCACTGGTTCACACTGGGGCACCAATTCACAACTAGGGCATAGGGAGGACCTGTGTCTGGTTCAGAAAAGCCGAGACTATCCTGATTGTTGATTATGAACTCTAAAGCCTTGCTTGGGAGAGGGATCCTCATCTAAAGGAGTGGGGAGATAGGAAGACACATAGACTTTGAAGGTGTTGAATGAGTAATTTGGGACAGAAGGCAGGAATAGCAGTCATTCATACAGAGACCTCATGTCTTCTTGGGAAAATGTCTGTGAAGGAAGAATTTTAAGAAATTTTTATTTTTCATCTATCCTCTGGACATTTTAAACATACCATGGTAATGATATGGGATCATATTTCAGTTTAACAGTGGTTTCAATGGATTGTGATTTTATAGAACCCTAGCATTGTTCCCCAGTCTATCAGTCTGTAGTCGCTTGCCTTAGTACAAGGAGACTCGTGATTGGAGCAAGCCCTGCTACTGATTGGCAAAAGTAAGTAAGTAGGTGAATGAACATTTATCCTGGGTTTACTCATTGATCCCTGCAGAGAGTTGTTTTAGATTTCCAACCAGGTGGGTCTACTAATATTTCACCACATTTTTAGAAAAAAAAAGTACTGTCCCATAACTAGCAACATGAACAAAGCTGACTAAAGGGACAGAATCTTAGGGTTGAGGTTTCCTCTCTGATATATACGTTAGCTTCTAAAAAAGATAATTTCAATCTATTTCTCCAACTCACCAACCACATATATCCTTCCTCCTTTTTCTCTTATTCTTCTCCCTCCTTCTAAGGAATGCAGGGAAGAGAGAGCAGGAGTGTGCAGTAGCTGAAACTACCTTATATGGAAGCAGAGAGTCCCACCCAGTGCTGGTAGCATTCGTGGTCACACACAGGTCACACACAATCATGGGCTGAGGTTGCCAACTGCTCCCACACTGGGAGACCAGTTAGTCCTATCTGTTAGCTACACTACAGCGTAACCATAACCTAACAACTAGGAGAAATTATTTTGCGGTCACTGTGTATCTATAAAAGCTATGATAAACAGAATGCATGTGGGGATCTTCCTCAGCAGTGAGTTCTCTGTACTCCATCATGGGGGCAAAAAAATAATCACAACAGATTTGAGAGAAGCTTATTCAAGATCTTTACAGCTGTTGAGAGCAAGTTTCAGTAACATTTGTCTACTGTCTCAGAAATTCTGTAGCTAAAAAGTCAAAAGATACATAGTTTTAGAGATTGCATTGGTTGTATCCTAAGAATTAGCCTGGGACTTAATTAAGGCTGTTTCCATGAGCCCATTTAACAAATGCATAATTAATATATAGTTCAGATATGTGTTCATTGTTTCATTTAGAATTGATGAGATTTGGTTTTTTTACCCTCGCAGATGTTAATTATAATTTTAATTACTCAAGTTTTATTGTTTGTACTGCACTGTCTCTTAAAATAAATAAAAGTGAGTCATGATTTCTGTTAGTAAAATAAATAAATTATGTTAAAGTTTAAATTATCATCCATCTTAGCCAAAGGGTAATCTATTATATTAGCAGTCACTGAGTGATTAGTTATTTATTCTCTTAAAAGGTAACTAAAGGAGATTAATATTCTGGTAAGTTTGTCACTAATGCCTGGAGTGTTATCAGGCTTTCTTTCATCATATAATATGTGAGACGTGGATTCCATTATAATTACAAGCAATGCTAATGCATTCTAAATTATATTTAATGGAAAGATTATTGTTTTAAGTACAAATAATTTCTTTCCCACATGTTTTGAATGATTTCAGTGAGAGGGAACATTGTTAAATTAATGTTGAGGAAAGAACCGTTATTCAATCAATGTTACATAGGGGAGAAAAAGATAGCGCCTTTTCCTTCTTCTGTGTCACGCCTTTTTAACTCAAATTCTAATGATACTAGGTAACTGTAGGTCCAGGGAGGAGTGGAGTGGAGAGAGAGAGAGAGAGAGAGAGAGAGAGAGAGAGAGAGAGAGAGAGAGAGAGAGAGAGAGAGAGAGAGAGAGAGAGAAGATCAGAGTTGAGGTTAGCCAAACACTCTGCATGCTCTCGACACCTGGCAAGGGTGATTTAAAGATTACTTCTCTTAATTATCCTAATGACCCTATGAAGTAGATTCATGCCCTTTTTTACACAACAACAGCATACGTCCCCTAGAATTTAAGTCCCTTGAGAGGTTTTATACCACAAGGGATGTAAGGAAGTGAAATTAACCCCTGATCTGCACAGTTTAAATCACCCACTCCCAAAAGCACTGCTGTTGCTCTCCATTCCCCGCAGCAGCGAGAGCTGCTGGCACCGGGTGGATAATCAAGACTGGACAGAGAGTAGAGTTGAGGCGGGTGATGGAGACCCTGTCTACCAACCCTGAAGTTATCTCATCTCTAGGATATTTTTCAGTGCCATGGGTTCCCCTAAGCATTTTAGCAAATCTCAGCAAGGTGACCAAACTCCACACTATTGAATTGCTGTGCTGTGTTATAACCCCAAGACAGAGAATTCAAAAACAGGTTTTGAAAGGTAAAGAAGTTGACTATGAAATGGACAGGTGTGTGGAGGGGAGGGAGTTTATCCTTTTTATTTTTTTTTATTAAAAATTTCCATCTCCTCCCCTCCTCCCACTTCCCAAACATGCAGCACATAAATGTGCAGAAAGAGACAGACAGGCAGACAGACAGACCCAGGAAAGGTAGAACTTACATTTGAATTGAATGGCTCTGCTATTGCATATACCTAGAGAAGCTACTTCTCCAACCTGTCTCAATTATCACCCAACAAATAGGAAAAATAGATTGATCCATGGTTCTCATCTTGGGAACTTGTTAGAAATGAAGACAAATATCATATGTACGCACTCATAAGTGACTTTTAGATATAAAGTGAAGAAAACCAGCCTATAATTCACAATCTCAGAGAACCTAGACAACAAAGAGGGCCCTAAGAGAGACATACATAGATCTAGTCTATATGGGAAGTAGAAAAAGATAAGACCTCCTGAGTAAATTGGGAGCATGGGGACCATGGGAGAGGGTAGAGGGGAGGGGAGAAAAGGGGAAAGGAGCAGAGAAAAATGAAGAGCACAATAAAAATCACTTTTAAAATATTTAAATTTTTGGGACCTGTGTCAGAACACTGTTATCATCTACATGGGTTTCACTGAAACTCCAAAGGAGAATGAGGCCCATCACAAAGCATAAACCTTTCTCAGTGGGCTTTGTAAATATCTTTGGTACATGGAACTTGAACTTACTTAGAGAACAAATGTGGCTATACTATGGAATCTCAGGGATGAAGAGAAATGAGAATGGTAAAAATGCCAGGCCTGGCAGAAGTAGTGTGTGTGATGGCCCCAGGGACTGTGGGGACACACAGGGGCATTTCAACCAGAATGAAAGTATTTTAGCTCAGTCTTGGAAAAGTGGGCATAGGACCAAGCCAAATGACAATAGGAGGTTTCCTGTAAGGAGACTTTTAAAATCTGTACATTAAATTCCACAGGAGAAGCATTAATTTTTATTCAAACATTCATGGCAAAAAATGTCTAAGTTCACATTGGTTCTGAAATGTAAAGCCAGATCGTCTTTAGCCCAGGAAGTCTTTATTTCACCTGAATGCTCTTACAGTTCATTATAGTAAAGTAACTGCTAGGGACTATGAATTCCTCTCCCCACTCCACCTTCTGACTTTGAAGGAATAAAGCCTAATCTTTCAGATTTAGGGGTGGGGGTGGGTAGTCCTTCGGTAGTCAGTGAGGCAGCAGTGGCAGAGAGCTGGGGCCCGGGCAGTCACCAGTGAGCCTATTAAATATATCGAATGTCATCTCTACCTCCTTTATCCTTCTCACTTTGGACCTCACAGGCTGATAAGAAGAGGAAAGCGCTATAACCCAGAAGTACAACTGTTACATGATTATAACCCTGACAGCCTCCCTCTAATGAGCTTCCCTGCAGATAGCAAGCTGGAGAGGGCTTTGATCTCCTGGAGCAGGAGGCTGGAGTGATCACTGTTTGGAGTAGAGCCCTCTGATGGGGTCCAGTCTCCCAGTAATCAAAGTCACAAGCTACCATCTGAGTCATTTGTGAACCACAGATAAGATTAGCGACTCACTTGACAGATCAGCCATCACCATCAATGGGGGCTAATTGTATCTGAAATATGACCAGGGATGTGTCAACTCCTGGAGACCAGCATTTCCTTCATCCTGTGTTTAAAGTAAGGACAACATTGGGGGGAGTGGAAACCTGATCAAAACACAACACGCACAGCATTTTCCCCCTTTATTCTCAGCCATAAGTGAAGAAAGAATTGTGAGGCTCCTTTGAAACAGACATCATCCTGTATTTAGGTTTTGTTTTGTTTTGTTTTGTTTCACCAAGACCCCGCCTTGTAGTGTCAGAGACTAGGTACTTTCTAAGTAAGAGGAATGCTGCAGATCCAGAAATAATTACACCATGGAATGACTTCATAGCTTCATAGTTATAACAGGCTTTGGAAAATCATGTGCAGCAAAGACCTGCTTTGAAATTCTAGAATGTTGTGTGCTGTAGCAAAGGAAAGGATGATTGGTCATTTGGAACTTGAAGGCATTTTTAAGGGTTGCGTTTTTTGCCTCCAAAGCTATTTTAACTGACATCTTTACTTTCTTCGAATTTATTCCCGTGCTAGTAGAATTTGAGCTCAACATGAATCATGGTCAAGAATCTTTCACAGAGCCAGCGCTTGGATGAATGAAGAATTGCATTGTTCCATTAACTCCTCAACTAGTGAGCGCTATTTCTTTGCTACTTAAGAGATCATCCATCCTTCTGTACCCTGCAGACAAGGGGTAGGGGAGGAAGCTGAGAGCCATGTTACTCGTCCTTTGGGGCATATTGTGTATGGTTTTCTACCACATAAGCATTCTTCTTGGTGAAGGAGAGAACCCACAGCCTCACTCCCACTTCTGCTTTCTGGAAGTGTGGGGCTCTCTATTTCCAGCTTCATCCACTGTAGTTCTTAAATTACAAGGTTGTCCCGGTGCCCAGGCAGCTAGTAAAAGCTGCCTGAAAATGGCAAGGGATGCTGAGAGGTACCTCATTACAGCTCCCAAAATACATGGACCAATAGACAGAAAATAGCACAGCAAACTTGAGGTAAGAAAAGAACAAGAGGAGGGACAACTGCAGCAAAGCCTTCAACCCTGTGTGAAGGCTTCCTTACCAGTTCTCTGATGTGGGATTCCCCTCTGTATGCTGTGAATATCATTGGATAATAAAGGAACTGCTTTAAGGCTATAGCAGAGCTACAAGGAAACAGAGCTAGGTGGGGAAAGCTAAACAATGCTGGGGGAAAGAAGCGAAGAGTCAGGGAGAAGCCATGGAGTCTCTACCAGAGACAGACACACTGAATCTTTGCTGGTAGGCAATGACCTCGTGGTGATGCATAGATTAATGGAGATGGGTTAAATTAATATCTAAGACTTAGCTAGAGCTAATGGGCCAAGCTGTGATTTAATTAATGAAGTTTCTGTGTGATTATTTTAGGGCTGAATAGCTGGGAACCAACAAGCATCCTCCTAACAACAGTTCTCAAGCTATGATGGACTTTGGCTCATCACCTCCTGCTTTGCAACGTGGTCTAGCATCTTTACCACCCCCACCCCCAGCTTTTGTCTTTTGTATTGGTAAAGATAGTGACCACAGGGGAAGAGCTCCATTAAGCCCTCTCTTGGTCTAGTTCTAGATTGGAAAGGCATTTATAGCTCCCTATGAAGACACCAGTTACAATACAAATTGTTTTTATATCGTAATTCACCTAATCTCCCCCAGGGGCCTTGAAGAGTCAAGACTAATGGACACATAAATGATAATCCTCCCGCCCTTAGAATAGAGTCAGTTCAAGACCTGTTTGATTGTAGAATCCTCAATTTAAAGTATTATAAGATAGATCCTTTGGAGTATTATTTCAATTGTTTTTTTTAAGTTGGTAGAAAAATGTTTGGGTGGACCTTAACCCTTGTTGCTGTCTTAACACTAGGAAGAAAATCCTAGGGCTTCCACTTTTCAAACTGCTAGTCTAGTTGCACTTAATACAGGCACAGCTTAGGTACCTATGAAATGGAAATTATGTGCGCCTTCTTCTGGTTCTATACTTGCTTGAAAGAGCGCAGGGCTCTTAAACCTAAATCCTCTCCTCTCTTCTCTCTTAGCTTCAAAGCGTGAGATGACTCAACAGGACACCTGTTGTACATCAAGGAAAAGTCAGCACAGCATGTCAGAAGAAGCCCTTCCATATGCAGGAATGTGACACGAACCATTGAGAACCATGTGCTACTTTCTGGTCATGAATAATGAATCATGAACTTATTTTCTGGAACATTCCATGAAGCAGAGTCAATCATTCCTGAAGGACATTAGATGGCTAAGGGTTGTGTAATGAGACCTAGTTATTCACACCACGTATTAAGCCCTGAAGTTTAAATATCATAATTCTTTATAAGGGCATGTCTGAACTTTAGCAATGGTCAATGATTTAAAAAAAAAAAAAACCCAAACTTAGGAACACAATTGGGAACCTCTAAATTCCACACTCTGTGCCTTCCACTTCCTTCAGGCAGACAGAAAGCACTCTGACCTGGGATGAGAAAAGGGATTTGCTTGCTAAAGTTGGACAACACTACTATTTTTGCCAGGACTTCCCTGGCTTCCTACCCCACTTGGACATCTGCCTACAGTTTATAAATCTCCTTCTGACCTCTCTTTTCATTTTTAGGCCTTATCTAGGAGAATCATCCTCGTCTTTTCCAGATTGGTTCTCTAAAGTGCACTTGGGTTCTATTTCTCCAGTGCTTTCAGTGGGTGCCACGTGTTGTGAGACCAGGGAAACAGGTAGGCCAGTCTCCAGTAAGTACATGAGCACATTTGAGAATCAGAATTACCTAGGAACTGAGATTCCTACATTGCCTCAGAAGTCTGAAGGTAGAGGTTCAAAGTCTAGCTTAGATAATTGCCTCGATTTGGTAAAAAGTATGAAAATCTTGTTTATGTTTTCTGGATCTCATTTCCTACCTTTTAAATATGAGGTGACCGCTTGTTGTTACTATGTGGTGTTATTGCCTCTCCACTTGGCCTCCTTAGGAAAGAAGATGCTAACTCATCATAAGCATTGAATGAAGTATTAAGGGCTAATGTGCAGAACACCTGACATTAGCCTTTAAATATTCCAAAGAAGACAAAAGCAAAGCAATCAATCTGTCACAGATTGGAGGAAATTGACAGACACATGATGTCTACATGCTAAGAGGGAATTTAATTGGGTTATGTAAACAGATAAGAGCCATTGGTGCAAATATGAAGTGCCTTTACCCTCATGGGCTACATTATCAAATTACAATACACAAACAAATACAAATTACAATAAAAAGATGCATGTATTACTTACAGTTCTGGTAGCTGGGGAATTCAAACTCAAGACACCAGCAGATTCTATCTCTTCTTAGAGATGATATATACCTTCATTGTCCTTAAATATCAAGAGAGAAAAAGCCATCTAAGCTCCAAGAAGTCTCTTTTGTAAGAACACCAATACAATTTACAAAGACCAGTTTCACCAGCTCCCCAAGCTTTCAACTTCTAGAGTACCGCTTGGGAACTAGGTTTCAAAATAGAAATTTTGAATAGTAACATACATTCAAATTACAGCACTAGACAGTCTCTGTACACAGAGACTCTGTACACAGGTCATTTAATTAACTGTGATACAGTTAATTTGCTGTATATGTCGTGGATATATAAGACATTAACAGAAAAGTAGGTGAAGTGAATATAGGAGTATTCTATTATAGTACCTTTGCGATTTTTCCTTCAATGAAAACATAATCCTAAATGAAAATTAATATATAATAAAATGCAAATGTGCATTTCTCATAAAATGAGACTTTTTCAAAGAGAAGAACGGTGTTTTCCTTAGAGAAAATTACCCAGAAGTATATCACAGTAAGTTCTCAAATCATTCTGAGCAGAATTAAGTTTCCCCCAAATTATGCATAGACAAATTTTCACTCGCAACTTGGCAACCCACAACTTTAGCTCTCTTGTAAGGATTTAAAAATAACAAATGTGCTGTTTCCGCAGCTAACATGCACACACTTCTGAAAAACGCCATTGTTTCCTTGGCACCAAGGAAAGAAATCTCTTATGTTGAAGTTGTCAGACTGAATCAAAAAAACAAGAAAGGTAACAAAACAAAGGATCAAGTGAATCCTTGGAAAAACTATCATGGTTGCTGTTTGAATGGAGTCAATCTCCAGATAACAGTGGCCACAAAAGCAAATAAAGAAGAACAAAAAGTGAAATTTTCGATTTTTTTTTTCAGTAATACATGACTTATTCTCACCAAAATGTCATCCTGGGGAGTTAATTAAACAACCACCCTGGCCTATCCTGAGATGTGAGGGACCCATGACAGGCTGAACAAATGGGCCAGTAAAGGTGTGGGCTGTTTGACCTGATTGAGGAGCCCGAGTTTTTCTCCCTGCCATCTGGAAGTGACTTTGTGGAATGTGGGATGACTGCCCTTATCTGCTGATAAGTCCTCAGCCTCAAACATGAATACGCAAAAGGAAGGGAGCAAGTATTGTAGACTTTAAACAGCTTGCACACCCTCCCTCTGAAGTTCATGTTGTGCTAAGGCCTGGGAAGGAAGTAAACTCACCTTGCATGTTTTTGCTCTCTCCGTATCTAAGATGTTTGATGTCAGAATGAACAAAGACAAGAAAACTTGCCTAAAGGGAAACCAAAGTCATGATGAGTCTCCTAAGCCTTTGGACTCGAAAGCTGGGCATCTTTAAGAAGAGATACCCATGCAAAGAAGGTTTAATGAACAATAGTATTCACAGTCAAGTAACAGCAGCAACTTTTACAATTTCCTGGTCTGGTCATGAAGCTGAATTCCAAAACAAAAATTGTGTAAGGATGTCTACTTAGATAAGCTACTAGAAATTCAGATAGTGAATACTATCTTAGATTTCAGGTAATTATCAGAAGAGCTTGGTTTTGGGGAATGAAAAAAAATATGTATTTTTGTTGTTGTTTTACTGAGAGAGAGAAAGAGGAAGAAAGAGAGTTGTGTGTATTATAAAAATTGACTCTAGTTTATTCCAGGACCTTATTTGTGTTAGGCAAATGCTCTGCCAACCTCTGAGCAACAATTCAATCCTGTTTCTTTCACCTTTAAAGATGAAAATTGAGAGCAGACATATGTTGCATGCAGCTACTGTCATGGAATATGTGCTATGGTTGTGGTGAGTTTAAAGTTGAATTTGGACTACGTGTGTAAAGGCAAAAATGTGACTCGATGAAGCTAATCATGCTAGGGTGAGACAGATACACCACATGCAGAATTTAAAGGGTGTAGTAGTTTCTAAAACACTTTCCAGGAGATGGCTTCACAGGTAAAAGCATTTGCTGCTCAAGCCCAGTATCCTTAGTTCAATCCCTGGAACCCAAATAAAGGTGGAAGCAGCAGGACCAACACTACAAAATTGTCTTCTGACACCCATGCCTAAACCATGGTACAGGCACACACACACACACACACACACACACACACACACACTTCTTATGTGCCCACACATAATATAAGAGCTTTTTAAAAAATCATCATAACTCTGCCACATGATCATCCAATGTCCTATTTCAAGCTCCTACTGTGATGTAGGCACAAAGTAGGAACTCAAATTATCAAATTATCAAGCAAGTTAATTCTTAGAAGCCTAGTTCTCAGGGAGTGTACAGCCAGGAACACAGAAGAGCAAAGAGATTACAGAATGTACCAACATGGGTCCTACAAACCAGAAACCCAGATTCTTTCATGAGGCCAGATCCAGAAAACACTGACCGGGAAAGAATCTCATGTGTTGATTGACTTTCCAAATGAAAATTGTTACTCCCTTTTGGCTTAGCCCACTATAGGCTGATGTTTAAGGTTGAAGAGGGAGAAGTCTTTAGTGTTCACAAGGTTAAAAATATAACGGTAAATTTGATCGAAATATTCCTTTTGGTCTCAGAATTTTATGCTCTTTGCATGATTGGTTTTTGGCCACAGAAAAATCACCATATATTTTTATTTACTTATTACAAAGATTACAACTATCTCTCAAAGAGCTGTACTGTGTCAGACTCCTGAGTCCCTGGTACTAGGGAACATGACTCCTTTGATCGTAACTCTTTTAAAGGGGCCAATTCTGCTCTTATCTTCTTACAAACATAATTGGTTTCATAGGAGAAAAGTGATCTGATTTCTACTCGACTAAAAGAAAAAAGAAAAAAATTACCTACATGATCCCCGTTGAGTGGGAATGAGTGTCTGGGGGTGTTAGAACAAATTGCAGAGTGGCACAAAGATAAGGACACACAATTTGGCAAAATAATTGCATGAGCATCATAGTTTTGGCCAGAGCTAACAGATGAAGTGTCTTCATACACAGCCGGGATATTAATATACTGGCTCATGTGAACCAAAGCCCTACAAACAAACAGGCAAGCAGAGCAGCCCAGAAAGATAAACCTTGACAGACTGGTGTTGAAATGTATGCTTTGTTTGAAAACTCTAGAGTTCTTTAAAGGCCCCTTCTGTCCTTTCCCATAGTCCCCAATCAACGTTGTTTCCCGACTTTGTCATTGCATGTATTTCATTCTCCAAATGCACCAAGCATATTCTTCAGAAATCTCTGCAGAAACATCACCTCTGCTGATTTACTCATGGCAATGCTCCGCAGTTCTGCTTTTCTGGCCAAGTGAGGAAAAGTCCTCTTGTTTCCAGAGGTCACACACTATCTTGATTTAGCAGGTTGGGCCCCTGAATCACTCCTCTTCTCAGTAGCAAAGAATGTAGGCTCAGAAGGATTAATTACCAAAGCCAGTAATCCTGACTCCGGCCTCCAAAAATATGGGGAAGTCCAACAAAAATCTTGAAAGTGATTTGCAACATTCTGTTCCAATCAGTCTCCTGAGTAATGCCACTTTGACACCTCTTACCCATGTAAACAGAATTATCTCACACACATCAGCTATTCTTTCTGAACCTTCTCCTTTTCACCCCGAGGCTCAATTTTCCCTCCCCTGAAAGAAGATCAACATAGTTTTACTAATAGCTTCTACCTTACGCTCCCTCATGAAATGAATACCCTCCAAAGGTAGGAATGCCAGTAGCTTGTTTTATGACAAGTCATGTGTACTCCCACAGGCCTGGGCAAAAATTAATTATGTATTTTGGTCTCTGGCCCAGGGGACATAGAAACTCTTGGCAAAATCTCCTATGTCGGATCAAACCGGCAACTCCTGTCACTTCACATCAGTGAGATCTCACTTTACTCTGAGGTAACCAGAGTGGGAACTCCTGGTTGACCATGAAAAAACATAGGCAGGTAGCACTTTCTTGAAGTGACTTTGATTTGGATTCAGTTGGCTAAAACTCAGCCGCAGACCACACATCTGCCTGTCATGGTAGAACAATTGTCTGTCTCCCTGGCCTTTCAACCCACAGATTCCACAACGAGCCACAGACCAAAAAAACCTCTAAAATCTAGTGGTGTCTGTGCCGAAAATAAAACTAGATATTTCTTGTCATTATTCCTCATATAATATAGAATGGCAACTATTTGCATACTATTTATATTACATTAGATATGATAATGTAGAAACAATTTAAATAACATGAGAGTATGTGTAGGTTCTATGAGATGCTACAGTATTCTATACAGTTTTCTATAACAGGCATGAGCATCTGTGGACCTGGGCAATTGAACAAGGGCCTGGAAGCAGTCCTCTTCAAATTCCAAGGAAGACTGTAATTCTATGAATGAACAGACTTGCAAACTGTAATTCTGTGAATGAACATACTTATAAAATCTACTTATAAACATACATTCAATGATTGACCACTGAATAGAAACAAAAGGCACCACTGATTTTTTATGTAAACACATACACACACACATATACACACAATACCATACATGACTGTGAAAATCATTTTGTGTGTATGTATAGTGAATATAAATAATTGATTTAAGGTATTAGTGTTTGATACTGACCATATAAGACTTTGTTCATAATGCTAAAAGATCTTAATATATCCAATAAAAATTCTAACTACTGAAAATTACTAGGAAATAGGGAAAATGACACCCCATATAATGTATATAAACACGTATTGTATACAACTTGGTCCCTTAAACTCCATATTAGTGTGGTCCATAGATACAAATAAAACCTAAATAACTGATAAAATATGTTAAAGCAGCTAGTATAGCAATAAATACAATTATTTAACAGTGCTAAAACCATCAAGTTTATTGTGCAGATGTACCCAACATAGGTTGCAAGGGGAAATTCTTTTTCCCTCACAAACAGCCATCAGGGTTTGTTGTTGTTGATTTACTTTTTTCAAACAGTATTGTATCAAATAAAAGCTTAATTTACTATAAATGTAGAAAATTGTACCCCCATTTCCAACTTGTATTAAAAGTGGTACATCCTGAGTCAATGAGAAGGAAGGCAATTTTGATCATCTTGTGTTTCTGTACCTTCTTAGGAACAGACACTGAATGATTGTAGTTGCAGGCACATTCATGTTCTCTCCTGACTCAACATCTGGACTCAACCACCTAAGACTGTAGTATGAGGTCATTGTTCATTCCCAGTTACCCATACTCGAAATAACCACACAGAAACTGTATTAATTAAATCACTGCTTGGCCTATTAGCTCCAGCTTCTTATTGACTAGCTCTTACATCTTAATTTAACCCATTTCTATAAATCTGTGTATCACTACATAGCTGTGGTTTACCGGCAAGTTTCCATTGTCTGTTCCCGGTGGTGGCTACATAGCGTCTCCTTGACTCTGCGCCTCCTCTTTCCTAGCATTCAGTTTAGTTTTCTCTGCCTACCTCTATTCTGCCCTGCACAGACCCAAGACAGTTTCTTTATTAACCAATGGTATTCACAGCATACAGAGGGGAGTCCCACATCATAAGACTGTCTATCATTCATTCTTCTGGAAAAGTTCATGTAGGATGGTATGTTCAAATAGGCAGAGTGGGAATATGGTGGGTTTCTGGGGCAATCCTCTCCTAAAGTGCATCATATAAGCACTTTAGGGCAATGGGTGACAGCATGCCCTTAATTCGCTTGAGATATTCCCATACCTTCAAAGCCTTTTAGACTTCAGGAGAGAATTCTGCAATGTATAGGACTATATGAAAGATTCTTAACCAGCCATTCACAGCCTACAACTGAAACGATTAAACACTGTATCCTCTTCCCTCAATGCTCACTTCTCCAACCCTAATAACATTACTATACTTCCATCATGTCCCTGAGCACACAAGGTGCTGACACTTATGGAAGCACTAGGAACACAAGGAATGAGACCAGCCCTGTCTTCCCAGTAGCATGTACAGACTGCCATTAGGGGTGGTTTACAGTGAAAGTCAGTAAGCAGGCACCAGTCCATAAACAGTGACATTTAGCAGGGAATACAAGTTGGAAATAAGACTGAGTAGAAGTAATGTCATCATTGCAGAGGTGACTTTTAAAGCAAAACCTTTATCTAAACAGCAGAAATCACAAATGTAGTCTCCTTGCAGGGGAAATGCTGCCCTATTCAAGGCATAGACAAAACCCTATTTGACTGAAGGGTAGTGGATGGAGTACTTTTGAAGCAAAGCTATAATAGGTAGAATTCTTTGATGACTCCTGAAGTGTTCTACTTCTACTCATGTACACAGCCTGCATGTGTAACCACGGGAACTGTGGATATAAAGGTCTGTTTTCCTCCCCTTTATTCCCTGCTTATGACACAATGGGAGATGATGTGCATGGTCTTGGGCTAAGCACATAAGACTTTAAGCTGGATAGTTTCCTCCAAATGGTGGCAGAAGAGGAAGAGACATCCCAAGCCCATTGGGGATTCAATATAGCTTCACTGATGTGAAGATGCAGCAGGCTGTATGGTAATGAAAACAAGTATGAACAACCTAGATGCTGGGTGTATCCCAGGGCAAGGAAATGGTCCTCAAGGGTCTCCATTCTACATCCTCAAAGCAGTGAATTTTTCAAGTAACAAATCAAGTTTGAAAAAAAAAAAATTCCCAGGAGGCTACAGCTGGAACTCAGCCTACTGGACTGCGATACACTGAAGCAAATCTAGCTATGTTGCTGGGAACTGCTAACCTCTGAATAGGAGAGCTCGTCATAAGCAGCTGCATGATGCTTGTAGCTTTGTGGCAATTCTTTCTACAGCAAGAGCCTGTAGTGATGGACGTAGAAAGACAGTCTGGGGAAAATAGTGTCAGGCTACAAATGTCAAGATAAGAGCCTGTTCAGAAACTAACTGGGGTGCTATAAACAATGAGTAGAAAGTGTAGAACCATGTTGCAGTTCTCCATAAGCACTTAGGTATCTGGAGGAAAAAAGGCGGGAAAGCAAGGAAAGTGGTCACCAGGAAAGACCAGGTGGGACCACAGCAGCTTGGGAATGAAACTCATGTCATCAGGAGGCATCAAGTGCTCTTCACTGCTGAGCCATCACTCAGACGCCCTGCTTTAGTATCTTAGTGCTTACCCTTTGCCTCTCAGCCCCATGTTAGTTTTTTGTTTTTTTTGAATGTTTACATATGTTTTGTCTACATGATTGTGTACCACATGTATCTAGTGCTCTCAGAGACCTGAGAAGAGTATTGGAAACCTGAGAAGGTTTGAGCCACTGTGTGGGTGCTGAGAAATGAAACCAGGTCCTTGGGAAAAGCAACTGACGCTGAGGCTCGTAACTGCTCAACCATCCATCTACACATACACTCCATTCACTTTTAAAATCCAATGCTAAACTTGCTTATTACAAATTCTTCTTCCTGGTCATCGACCTAACATGGTGGTCTCTCTCCAAACTTATATAAGGTTTCTCTGTCTATCGTGTAGTTGGCAGCCAAAGGAAACCAGGGCATCATATTTCGTAACGTCTCTGTGATGAGGAAATTAACCATCGTTCCTATTTGTCTGAGTTTTGCCATTACAGATCCCACATTCTGAGACACGGCCCTGTGTCACAGGACCACATTTCTCATCTCCTGCCATTTATTTAAGCAAGCTCCTATTAAAAATAGGAGGTGTGCAATACAGACTTTCAAATCTTGACATTTTATTACGTCTAAAGCTAATCGCTGTCATATAACTGAAAATCGTATGACATGGCATTATTCATTATGACATATCACTCACTTTCCTTTCATATATAGCATTTGAAATAGCCAATAGAAGGATTATCTGGATTGTTCTTTCTTTAGCAACTAAATACTGTTCATTCCTATTAATTAATTAGTTTGTTTGTATCTGTTGTTGTTGTTATGATTTTATGTTTAATTTTTGCTTGTTTTTAAAGTTCAACTGTACAATTTTGATCTCTAGTTTTTGTTTGTTTTAAAAGCATAACAGTATTATATTCCCTTGAATGAACTGTGCTTCTCTTCTCACTCCGGTTTGGTACTTAATAAGTGGGAAGTAATTCACAGGCTAGGCCTGAGAATGGGATTAATCCCTTCCCAGTCTAGGTGGAGGGGTTTCCGCCATTGGTTCAAATGCTTACTGAGCCACATAACCAGCTTCAGGTGCAGTTTAATCTCTTGGCCACTGTTTATTTGTCAGAGGCCTTGCTGTGCACTCCTGTAGGTCAAAGGGCATAGAAATGAGAGGTGGCAGAAAGGTCAGGCCCAAGGGAACTGTGAAACAGCCAGAGCTCCAATCAGTTTGACCAGTAGCTCCCTGTGTGGCCTGGACCGGTCCCAGAGTTCCCTGAGCTTCAGCTTCTCCTTCTGAGTGCTTAGGACATCAGTCCAGAGCATCTATCTAAGCTATCAACCCCCCAGTCTGCTGCTACATGGGGAAAGTGGGCACTAGGAAGAAAAAACCCGGAGTACAACTTGCAGGAGCACTTCCTCTTTTTGGAATTCCCTGAGCACATTCGGGAGTCTTTGATGTCTCTGAATGTTGACTAGACTGGGCTCAATGCTAATTGCTTTAATGCACGTGTCAATTAATTTTGACATTCTCTCACAGACCTTAGTGTCATTGCTAATTTTACATGATTAAAATTGCAGTGGAGAGTTTTTGTTTCCTCAAGTTAGGAAGTTACAAAGCTGATTGTCGTTTGTGATATTGGCTTTTTCTAGCTGCTATTGGGGTAGAATGCTATTGCAAAGACATGTCAGGGTACATTAGAATCTTAAAATTATATGAATGCGTGTATATGCAATGCCAACCATACACTACCACACAATCATCACAAACATTTTACAAAGAAAATATTTCTAGTGAGACGTTTCTAATTCTGGTGCCACAAGAGTACTTTACCAAAGTCTAAAATCTAAGAGATGAAGAAACGTTCTTTAGGTTTCTATATGTCACACTGATTCTACTGTTGGTCTCTGTGACACAGAAACACTGAGTGTTCTATGTGGGGCAATGACTTGGCAGTAAGAATCAGGGCCTGAAGGATGTAAAGACCTAGGTTAGCAAAGTTGTGAGCCAATAGCCTTTCAAAGTCTTGGATCAGCCTCATGATGTACAGGTTGATATTTCTCTTTCCAAATGTGTTAAATAACCTGGAGATTTTAACATCTGGTAAAAATTTTCCGGTTACCTCCATTCCCACCCAAATCCACACCCTTCGTTTCCCTACCATTAGAAAACAAATATGCATCTAGAAAATAATTCTAAAATACAATACAGACAAAAACTGGAATAGGAAAAGAGCAATCCAAAGAGAAAGAGGCAAAGAAAAGGCACAGGAAATACAGGTAGATGAGATCTACACATTTGCACACACAGAAATCCCATAGAAAGACAAAACTGGAAACTGTAATATATGTATGAAAAAGAATTGGTAGGGTAAACAAAAAAAGTCCTGAGAAAGCATTGAGTTTTCTCCAAAAATGCCATTGAGTTTATTTTGTGTTGCCATCTACTGCTGGATAGGAGGTCTGCCATTAACAGAGGTTTGTATACACAGTGAGACTGTTGGGAAAACACTGTTGTTTCCTCTACAAGTGGTTATCTACTGGAGATAGCGTCCTGGTTACGGATGGGGGCTTGTGTCCACTTCCCCTCTCAGCCCTGGGACCCCATTGGGCTTACACCCAGGCCCTGTGCATGCTGCCACAGTCTCTGTGAGTACCTATGTGGGTGAGTCCTGCTCTGTTTAGAAGGTCCTCTGTGCTCTCTGTCACTTATAATTTTTATGCCTTCTCTCCCACAGGTTCTTTGATCCCTGAGGCAAGGGATTAATAGAGGCATTCCATTTAGGGCTGGGGTTCCAAGATCTCTCACTCTCTGCACATTGTCAGATTCTGGGTCTCTCTCTGTATTTGCTTCTGTCTTCTGCAAGGGTAAGCCTCCCTGATGATGGTTGACCAAGGCACTGATCTATAACAGAATTGTTTCAGGGGTTTACTGCTTTTTTCTTTAACAGAACAGGAGTATTTGTTTTTCCCCTAGAACCATTGTCCATCTAATGTCAACTTTTTGGCCAATACTTGGAGTATCAGGTATGGGTCCCATCTCATGGAATTGGCCTTCAATCCAAACAGATACTGGTTGATCACTCACAAGTTTTATGATAGTATGACAACAAAATATTGAGAATGTATAACTGGGTTGGTGTTTACTTTTTGGAAACAGGCTAGTTGCCTGTTAATGGACAGATAAAGAAAATTTGTGGTACATTTACACAATGGAATATTACTTATCTCTTAAACAAATGAAGTCATGAAATTTGCAGATTGGAGCTAGAAAATTAAACATCCTGAATGAGGTAACCCAGACCCAAAAAGACAAATATGCTATATATTCACCTATATGTTAGTGTTACATATTAAGTCTTAAGTATCAGGATATTTATATAACCACAGAAGTTAGGTATAAAGCAAGGGACTAGGAAGAAGGGAAGGATATCCCTAGGAGAAGGCCATGTAGTAGATAGTTATAGGTGAATGGGACAGGCCAGGAGGAGACAAGAACAGAAGAATCAAATGGGAAATAGGAGTGAAGAGGAGAGTAGATGAAAGGATACAAAAGTGACAGCTAAACCTAGGAGCAATTTGGGGGTCTTATGGAAACCTACTACCATAGAAGTTTCTTAAAATATGTATTTGTATGAAAGGATATAAATAAAATCATCAGATAAAGGGGCATATGGAACCCCATTTAGATACTGTTCACTACCAAATGAAATGTCTAGTGAAATTGTTTGTATCTAATCCGGTCATTGGCCAAAGGGATTCCATGGCAACCGCCAAACAACTTGGGTATTACCAAGGTTATTGGTTGTTCCCTGAAAGCTGATGTTAAGGCCCAATTGTTGAAGACAGCACTTACACAACTCTGAACATGGAACAGTCAAATTGGTGCTTACCTACTATTTTCATCCCTACTGACCGGTGTTCAAGGTACTGGAAAGGACTCTCTGGTCCGAGCCCAAAATTTAACTATTGAAATGCATTAGAGGTGAAAATGTTTTGTCTATGTATCAGAACAACAAGTGTGTAAGTGTATGATACACATATAAACACAGTGTGTTGTCCAAACAGAAAAATGACTTTGTACTAGGATTGGGTCAGAATTTTTCTTCACTGTGAGATCCAAATTCCCCACTCTTTTATACAATGAGGAAAGAAAAGCTCAGCTTGAGAAGGTAAATCTATGAAGAATGAGTCCCTTTGTTATCCTTTCTGTTTTTGAGCTCTCGGTGTTCCTTGTCCTGTGTAAGGAGAAGCCTGTGTTGCACAGGCCACCAAGAAAGGGACTAAAAAACATTTCTGAAATAACACTTGTCCTTGTACAGTGCAAAGCTGGCAGCTTCTCAGATAATAAAAGATTTGTATGGACAAGTTTTCTACATGCTGTAGGTAAGTCTCTACTATGTGGGTATTAAGTTAGTAGAGCATTCTAGAACTCCCTAGAAATATTAGATACTATCCTATTACTTAGGCAGTAAGTTCTTCTGTTGGGAGTAGGGAGAAAAACATTTACACAATTGAGACTGAGGCTATTTAATAAGGGAGGCAGCTATATTTTTCCCAAATGAAGCATTTTAAATATTAAACAATATTTGAATAGAAAATAATTATTTTAAAAATAATTTGTACTGATGTAACTGGAATGAGCAGGCTGCTTGTTGTGCTGGCTAGCTTACACCCGAAATAATCACACAGAAATTGTATTAATTAAATCACTGCCTGGCCCATTAGCTCTAACATCTTATTGGCTAATTCTTATATCTTAATTTAACGCATCTCCATTAATCTGTGTATTGCCACATGACTGTGGCTTACCGGCAAGATTCTAACCAATAGCCATCTCAGGCAGGAGATCCATGGCATCTGCCACTCTGCTCTTCTTCCCAGCATTCAATTCTGTCTACTCTGCCTACCTAAGTTCTGCCCTATCAAAAGGCCAAGGCAGTTTCTTTATTCAACCAATGAGAGCAACACATAAACAGAAGGACCTCCTACACCATGCTGATGCCCAAGAAATCTTAAATATTAGCAAAGATGTGGTTCTTCTATGTGAATCTCCCTCCCTACTCAACAGTTATCTCGGTACCATCACTTGGGAGCATCTGGGAAGTGGACAGACAGGTGCCAGCTTGGCCTAGAATAGGAATCTGTCCTTTCTGGAGACTTTTCGGTAATCCCTATATGTGTTGAAGAACGAGAAGCACTGGTCTGTTTTAGGCTTTTGATTTTCCAGTTCTCCAGTAGACTAACAATTGGTACCAGCTGTAGCCTAGAAAAACATTATTTCTAAAGCCCTTCGAAGGTAGAGTGAGCCCATTTTTTCACACTGGAGTGAGTTGGTATTGAAAGAGGAAGGTTCACATAAATAAAATCCATAGCTTATTATTCGACTTGTTAAAATTTCCCATCTTATAAGAAATGTTATTTTATTAGGATCTTTAAAAAAGAACACTGTATTATACACACCCCCCCCAGTTCCAAGCTTACCCAAGAGGCTATACTTCTCCTATAAATTTAAGTTACGGTCATTGCAATCCCGAGTATATGTGAAACACCCTCATTCAATCTCTGCCTTGAATGTAAGAACCGAAAATGATTCATGGAAATTATGCAAGTATGAAAGAGTATAACTGGTCCCAACTTCTTCATGGGTTTAAACAGCATCAACATTAATCTCTTTGGCCCCTATGTCATAAAGAAATACATATTGAGATATTGTCTCAAAAAATCAGACTATATGCAAGCTGTGAGCATGAACCATGAATTATAGTTCCTGATGGGTATAATGCTGAATGAGATGCTTCATTTCATTGAGACTCTATGGAAATAATACCTTCTAGAAATACTATAATGATTAAACCACACAAATATACATAGTAGTAAACTTAGCTAATAATAAGTATTCCATAAGGAAGGTTAAAAAATACCACTGGTGATTATTAAATTAAAAGTGTGACTATTTATGAATTTTCCAATTTTCAGGAATTGAAGTGATAGGTAAGATATGAAAATAAAATGGCTTAGAGATATGCCTTTGGTTGCAATGTAAAGACACACCAGAGGAGTCTGACAGTCCTTCCTAACTCACTCCCTCTTTGAGCTTTGAACACTTTTTCTTCTATCCCAATATAGGTTACCCTGGGTTCCTGCAGGGCCTCCTCTGTTGCTAGCATCTGATACAAATAATGAAAATACAAATCCTAAAGGAAGAGAACTCTGAGTTTTGATTATTTTTTCTATAAGAAATCTCTACAAATGAATGAGAAAGAGAGCCTAGGTTTTGCTCTGGGACACATCCACACAAATACTGAGTTTGAAACAAGAGGTTGTGTACTTTTCTTTGCAAACACTCATTCTGTTCTTCACATATAAGCTGTTCTCCCCTTAGTATGTTTATTCTTGGCACCTGCCAGTCCAGCAGAAGGAGTTTGGGGATGGTATAATTCTGGAAAGGCAATGACAGTGTAAACCCCTCTGCGTGGGGCTTAGCTGGGTCCTTTTTGGTCTCCTCCTTCATGCCCTTAATTGATCAACAGCCATAGGATGTATCATCCTCATTCCCCCTCTCCCTCTCATGCCTCATTTAACAATGTTTTTCTTTTAAATCTCTGAACTCTTTCCTACTCTTTCCTGAGAACAGAAGAAACTTTCCCAAGATGACGATATTATATGATGTTTCAGATGAATCACGAGCTTCCCTTTCTAAAAGGAAATGGAGCTTTGAAAATTAATGAAGGAAGGAAACCTCAAACGAGCTGGAGCTGATCCCCACATTCATGCCCCGATGATCATGAGAGCTTGATATTCTCCATGTGCAGTGATGGGTGTTTGTAAAGATTCAGTGGCTTTGGAAGGATAGGAAGCTCAGAAATTTAATAGTGATTGTTGATAGGCACAGTGTGGCTCTGGCTACCTAGAAGTATTTGTGACAGTGATTTGTACATTGGAATATGAGAACTAAAAATGAAGGGCTCCTTCTATTTTTGAAGCTGTGCATAATTATGAAAAAATTTTAAATACTTAATTTTTTCTGAAAACAATAACCATGCTTAATTTCTTATAATCTTTTTTTCTAGAAAACTGGACATGGCTAGGAGACAAGGAAAGAGGGATGACTGAATATGACATATGAATTCCCTGGAGCAGCAAACTTAACAGTGGACATATCCTTACAAGGAAAAATTAGACAATGGCAGAAATAGAAATAGGTACACACATGAGTAACTAATTTTTCTAAGCTCTCAACTAGTTTTTAGAACATAAATTATTTTATAACACATGAAGGAAGGTGGGGAAGGAGAATTTGGCCTGGGAATAGAGAAGTGTGAAGGAAGCACAGGCATGAGGATTATTTATCGAGAAATTGACGGACTCTCATCCCAGAAAATACTTTATCAATCTTTTTTCCTGCTCAAAAAATATGTAAGCAGTTGCCAAGGATAAGATGTCAAGTGAGTTTCCTACAAGTGAAGAACTTTCCTAATAAATTATGCACTCGGTAAAAGGAATTGCATGTTACACGCCATGGTCTGACTTCACGGGTTTAAGATTCTTCTAATCCTGACTATATTTTCCCAGGTTTTATATGAGCTGCTGACACTGTGCACCAGTGAAACTACACTCACTTCATAGCTTTTCCATCGAGAATTCTTAGCTAGAGTGGATAGAGCAGGACTGCAAATACAGTGGTGGCTACTAATTTTATGGTTCCAAGTAAAAAATAATGATGATGTCTTGAAGCAGTTAGAGTCCCCTTTCTCATACTTCTTTAGAATTCCCTCTTCAAGGTATGAGTTTTCATTTTTTTTTAAGTGGAAGTGAGTCAGAATCACCTAGAAATTCAAAAGCAACTTTTAAAATGGATTGGAAAGCCCTTCAAGGAACCATACATGACTTGACTAAAGGC
Source organism: Arvicola amphibius (assembly GCF_903992535.2). Taxonomy (NCBI): domain Eukaryota; kingdom Metazoa; phylum Chordata; class Mammalia; order Rodentia; family Cricetidae; genus Arvicola; species Arvicola amphibius. The sequence continues at coordinate 91,872,580 of NC_052048.2, forward strand.
ATCAGTGATGCCCAGAAAATGTTGAATATGGTGCTCAGGAATTCTAAAGCAGTTGGATGACAGATGATGCTTCCTAGGTGTTGAACACTGAGAAGATGTTTCAATTAATAAGCCCCAAAGGAAAAAGTAAATTTAGCGAGATAAATTCACTGTGGCTGTGCTGTCTCAAGGATACAAGGGTATTTTTTTCCAATATGAGCACCTAGTCACTAGGAGCCGAGAAGAAAATGAATATCTCAGACTCAAGTTCATGGCCACCATTGCTATGAGTAGATCAATCTAAGCAGCAGGAACAGGCTGAACTTTGATGGGTTCTACGATAGCCAAGCATGAAAATCAAAAGCTCACATTTAATATATCAGATGTGAAACTTTTGGGCATGATTTTGAACACCTGTTCTCTAGAATCAGTCCTCCATACTTCTTTGTGACGATGAAGGTCAAGGGCACAGAGCCAAGAAGCCCAAGTTCAGCCCTTTACTCAATTGATAAATGATTTCAAGCAAGTTTATTCCCAGTGGACCTTCTTTTCCATGTGTGGGATATAAGAGGATAAGCATGAATAATTTATAAATTCCTTCTAATTCTAAAATTACATGGCCAAAAATAATGTGTTTATCTTGAAATTCAAATCAATATGGTTCCATCTTTCCTAAGAACCAGAGTTAAAGAGTCTTTGAAAGTTAAAACTATAAAGAATCTTAGAAACATTCTAGCACAAATCCCCTCATCCTACTTGTAAAGAAACTGACCACTTGTGTTCATTGGCCTTCCTCCCAGATGCCATTGAAGTATGTTGTTGTTTCAAGTTAAGTGCAGACATGGAACTCCCTTTGAATCTGAGAAAATCCAGTTTCATGTTCTCTCACTTTGGAGTCATGTCATTTTAGTGTCAGTAAAAAATATAAATTCAAATTATAGTGGCAATAAGACATCCATGTAAAACTAAGATGGAGTTCAGCATCATAAAATTGAATAATCCCACTAATATCCCAGAGGCAGAACTTGGAGAGAAGCTAGAGTGTCTGGCTATGCACCTCATGTACAGTAGAGTACTGGTCTGTGGGATCCGTTGATACAGACATATCTGAAAAGGAATGCCAAAAGCAAAGACAGAAATAAAAAACCACAATCTGTGTTTCAAGAACAGAGCACATGAATTGGAGGACTTGGGATGGAAGGAAGAGTATGGAACAAGCAAGAACACAGCAGACAGTAAAACTGCTCCTGGAAGAAGGATGAAGGAGGCTAAGAAGCTTTTGTCCATTAATGGTTATCTGTCAGTCATTATCAGACCACCCAAAAAGGCCAAAGTAGGCATGGATGCTGCTGCTACATGTCTGCCTCCCCATCAGTCATTGTTATATTATTTATTTTTTAATTGATTTTTATTGAGCTCTACATTTTTTGCTGCTCCCCTCCCTGCCTCTCTTCTCCCCTTCAACCCTTCCCCAAGGTCTCCATGCTCCCAATTATTAATTTCTTATTGAGATTATAATTGTATCATTTCTCACTTACCTTTTCTCCCTCCCAGCATTTTTATATACCCCCTCTTGTTCTCTTCAAATTCATGGCCTCCTTTTTTTCATTAATTTTTGTAGCATTTATGTTTGTAGAAGCATGTATATCACTAAATATAACCTGCAAAGTTTGTGTAATATTACTTTAATGTTGTCAGGGCTAATCATTAGGTATTGGAAGTCTCACCAACATCACTACTGAAGCACAAACTGAATAAAGACAGCAACAACAGACACCCTAAACTGCACATGGAAACCCCATGAGACTTCAACCCGGCACAAAGAACTACACGCAATTAAGGAATGCTGAGATCAGGATAAATAGTCTTCTGCAAGGAAGAGCACACCAAGCGTTACAAGCCATTGTTTTAAATAGCTTATTTTTAGAAAGCACTCAACATAATGTCTATATTGTTGTAATATGGCTTTTAAAATATTTTATTGCCAAATAATTTTAAAGATGTTTGAGTCTTTCAGTAGCTGAAACATCAACAAGTTTGGGACGTTATTGATCATGTATCACTCAATAGGAATATATCTTGTTAAACAATAAGTGGACTCAGTGGACCATACTCAGTAATATTTTGGATCATGTTCCTGCTACGCAGTAATTATTCAGTTTAAAATAATAATACTGCCAAGCATGCTATTACAGTATTGATGTAATTTTACCACAAAAGTATACATATTTCTGATAAGTATTTTCCTTACAATCTGTAAACCCTCATAGGATTATTTTGGGGATTTGAAAGTATCAGAGATAGGTAAATATAGGATATTGAACAATTCTATACTTATCTTTATACTTATATAATATTTAGTTTAATGATATTGTTCAGATGAATAAGAAGTTTTTTCTATTTTTGTTATTTTTTAAAATTAAAGATTTTTTTATTTAACTGGTCTTCCTTTTTACATTATGATTATTTTTAATATTCTCATACATGTTTATAATATACTATGAACATATTCACCTTGTTACCCTTCCTTGTACCTCTCCAACTTTTACCAAACTTCTCCTTCTTCCCACCTAATGACCCTCCTATTTCCAAGTCTTTTTCTTTTCTACCAGTCTTCTGCAGGTAACATGACTGCTGTGTGTTCATGTTTCTATTAGCCATGTCACATCCAGCATTTTACAGAACTCCTCCCCATATTCTAGCTCTTCCAATCTTTCCATCTTCTTTTTCATGGTTTTAATTGTCTCAGAGAGTCCTGGCTAGAGATGAGAACTAAGTCATTCAGTTTTAGCATTTTAACCATCTATGAGTCACTGTATTGTTAATCACTTCAAAAAGACACTTCTCTAGGTAAAGTGGATAGTAGCGCTGATCTAAGTATATGAATGTAAATATCCAAGTTTGGATACATATCCATTTAGCTTAATATCAGTAGTATGCTCTACCTCAGAACTTGTGACACCCTCAGGTTTTGGTCCAGGTTTACAATACTAAGTATGTAATTCTTTTTTTCTTTTAGTAAAAAAGGACTGCAAATCTAATCAGAAAGCTGTTGGCTGTTGGTAGAGGCTGCTCACATTAATTAAAAACCTGCTTAGCCAATCCTTAAGCATATTGCTAGCTAGCTCTTATATTTTAAATTAGCCAATTTCTATTAGTTTATATTTTACCATGAAGTTCATGGTTTACCAGTAAAGTTCATGGGCATCTGTCTCCTTCAGCAGCTACATGGCTTCTCTTTGACTCTGGCTACCCTCTCCTCTTCTATCTGCTTGGAATTCCTGCTTTGCCCTATTCTTCTCTGCAACAGGCCCAAAGAGACTTCTTTATTAACCAATGGCATTCACAGCATACAGAGGGGAATTCCACAGCAGCTGGCTAACCCCAAACAATTGTACCATTATCTTACTAGTAGGACCATCTCCCTATTTACATACCTATTGAAATTGTGTAGCCAACTCCTGATCTATAAGACATTTTTATTCTTCAAGCTCTTCATTGAGAATTATGTGAAGAAAAATCTGATATCCTGAACAACCAAGATCCTCTACCACACCAAACATGTAGAGTGTCTGAGAAACTGCTTGATCTATTCCTTGAGGCCAACTGAGCAATAACTGCTTAAAATAGAAAGATATATTTTCTATCCTTTACGAGATGAGAGCCAGTCTCCCATTATTCATTTCTTCACCCTTCAACAATAATCTGTTACATGGTAGAAAAGATGGAATTAATTAGGGATTCAGAAAGAAGTTGGAAGTTTCATGACTTCAAGCCATTGGCATTCTAGAAGTGACACACAGATGAGTATATGATTATATATTTTTTGGTATTATCTCCAGAAACAAATATAAGTCTGTGTACTAATAGTAAAGATAGCACTGGTTGAATAAATATATAATTACAGTTGGAGTTGGAGTTGGAGGTAGTGGGCACATTTGGACAATAGGTCCAACATACATTGAGATCAAAAGAAAGTGTATTTCAGGTAAACAAACAAACAAATTGAGTTCTGCCTGATACATATATTTATACAAGTTTTATCATGAATGGGTTCAACTTGGCAATGAACATACTGTCTAGTATTTGGTGGCAATCTAAGTAAATCAAAGTAAACAAAACAACCAAAGGATAACCAAGAGGGATCCATTTCTAAAAGTAGTCTTGATAAAGCAAGGATCAAAGTAGAATACCAAGATCGCTACCATCTATTCATATTTACATTTTTCCAGTATCTCTTGTATTCTCTTATAGCATCAGACTCTTGGTGTCTCCCATATTTCTATTTTTCTCTTGCATTGAATCACAGAATTCTTGGTAGCCCAGATACTTCCTTTCTATTTGTGGATCATTCCCAGAGTTTTTTTCTAGTCTTCATTTCATATGACAGCACACTAATATCAGATTCTGATTCTGATGGCACTATCTGTTCTAGTCCACGTGAGCTGCACAGTCTGTAAGAATGTCTACTTTAGAGAAAGGGAGCACTTGATTGACAGGCCATTGATAGAGTGCATTAGAGAATACAAAAATCCCTACTTGGATATGACAGCCTAACAGAATTACAAAAGAGCACCAAACAGCAGAGGTACTAAATTTAAAAAGATAAACAAGTACCAAGAAAAGCAAAGATGAATCTACAGATTGTTTTGGCTGTAAGACATTCCTGGCCTTGGTGGAATGGATATCAGATCATGAGTATACAGATAAAATTGGCATTGGTGTCAGGTGAGAAACAAGGGGATACATGAGTGGAATCTTAGTTTTAGGCCTTAGCATATGCTCCATTTATCCCATATTTCCAACAGAACACACTGTAATTTAACCAATTCATGATTGAATAAGTTATATCCAGAGTGACATAACTTGTCAGTGTCAGGATTACCTATATGTACCATGAAATCATTTTTTCCAAGCTGCCTGGAATATTGACACATTAATTGTGTGGCCAAGAGAAAGGATACAAAGAGAACAATAAAGCAAAAATACAGGAGAACAATTCAAAGATCTTTTTCTATGCAAGTTTGAAGTGGCCACATCAAGCAAAGGAAAGATGTACCAGCAATTCCAGAGAGCATGGCTGTGCTTTCTCTGAGCTCAAGAAGAAACTATTCTGCAAATATATTAATAAATACCTATGTCTGAAAACTCATTTTCAACATTTAGTCATGTTGATATTTGCAGCACAGACATGGAGGTGAATACATAATGTACCGGTTGACATACTATTAGCACTTAAGAGCTGATGGGGAAGAAATGGTGTTTTTTTCTATTTTTTTTTTTATGTGACCACTGGTAGACTGACCCCATGCCATACAAGGCTCCAATTCCAAAACTAGCTTGGCAACACAAGCTGGAGTAAATGGGTCGAGAGGAGAAGCAATGATCTTAAAATTGGGTGGGAGAGGACATCAGCGTTGAGGGAGTAGTAAGAAGATGGGAGGGTGTTTAATGTGTTCCAAATTCTTTTTTTTCCCACACCAGGTATATATTTTTCTTTTAAAAACTTCCATTTATTCTAATGTGTTTTGTTAGAAGCCCATAGTGACCTAAATTTCTCTTGCTTGTTCCAGAAAATCCCAGGAATCCTTTGAAGGATCTCTTATAATGAACATTTAATTTGTGTTCTTTGCCTAATAACTGTTTCTACAGCCTATCTCTACCTCTGTCCCATCCTTTTGGAAAACTCTCCCGACTTACTTTCCTTCACCGTCTCTAGTTTACAAACTGTGAAACATTAAAATCAAAAGGCACCATTTTCTAAACCATAATCTTATCATGTGAGGACTTTGTTTGGAAACTTTGGAAAACTCTGGATAACATGAAGGAAATTATATTCTCTCTTAGCATGCCAGACTCCAAAGCCAGCCTTGCTGTCTTTCTTGTGATACCATCAACCTCCATTTTCATTGTTCCTCCCTGTTCCACAGATTCTTCTGCCTGCCTACCTTCTCACAACTTTGCTACTTGACTCAGCTACCATACCGCTTTCTCTGGAATTCCTATAATGTTCAAAAAAATCAGAACTATGTCAGCATAGTACACAACTTTCCATTGGAGAATTGCAATTTTAGTAGCATTATTTGGTAAATTAATGAAACCTTGCACAAACAAAACAGCCAAAGGAAATAAGAGATTAAGTGTGGGAACAACAGAAACCAAAGATTAAAAAACTAATAACAGACAAGAAATACCATAAGAAGAGGCTGACCCCAGTGGAGCTATGTTGGGAATAGTTCATGTTTCAGATGTGTGATCTGTAGACATAAACAAAACAGGCTGTGCCTTGACAAATTTTGCAATATTAAGATCTTTCTTCATGAGAAGAATTCTCTAGAAAAGTGTGAATAGTAGTTTTCAGGTAATTTTGATGATATGCAAAAAAAGATGCCCACAAAGACTGGAAAATATGCTGAACTTTTTTTTTCTATAAGAATTGGCCAATGGGCGATGACTTCATGGAAAGGGATGTAGCACTGGAGTTGAGATAAAAACAGTACAGTCCATGCACGAGACAAATTACCAGCAATTCTTCCATGACCAGGGTAACATAATTAACAACATACAACCTCCTTCACCATGGGCATTGAAGGTATTACTTTTGCCAGTGTTATAACCATTTGAGAAATATATATATTGTTAACAAGAATTCCAAGCCTTCAGCTCTCTAATGTTACTGGTTAAGGAATTTACAATCGTCATTATTTTAAATATGCATGAGTATTTGGGCACATAGACAGGTTCACTAGTGAAGTATTGGTATGTAAAGAGATGATTTAAAATCAGCACACAAAGGTGTGCATAATATACTCTCCTGTGTTCAGTATAAGTATGGTACATGCATTTCATTCAGGATGGAACACAACAGAGCTTCAAGACTGCCCAACTATTGCTTTTAAAGAGTGTTTATACTCTTATGACATAATGTTCCCTTGGCCTGTTAAACAATGAAATTCCCAGAAAGTTTTCCAATGCCACTGGTAGCTAAAATCTGAAATTTATGGGTGGTTTAATTTTAAACATTATTACTTGGTTACAAGATTACCACTGAACAGTGCCATGCTGACTTGTCCCATTTGCAATACGTTTCATTTTTTCCTTTTTCTTTGTTTAATAACTTTCAGTGTCAGTTGTACAAATAATCGGTTTAGTTATGATAGTTTCATGTATATAATATACTTTCTTAATATCCTTTCTTAAGCAAGAGAAAGCTCAGTTAGCACTCAGAAATCTGTATGTAGCTTCAGATGTATTCCACAGAAGTGCACATCCTCTGTAGTACGTATATTATGTGTAAGATACTTTTCAAAACAGTGGGTATAAGAAACAAAGAGCTTGGCTGTCCTTGTAATTATCTACATTTATATGACTTTAACACTCCGTGAGATGTAGGAATGCATGATAGAATATACTTTTTTTGGGGGGGGGAGCGTTCGAGACAGGGTTTCTCTGTGGTTTTTGGAGCCTGTCCTGGAACTAGCTCTTGTAGACAAGGCTGTCCTCGAACTCACAGAGATCTGCCTGTTTTTGCCTCTGGAGTGCTGGGATTAAAGGCGTGTGCCACCATCACCTGGCAAACATACTTTTAATATAAATCTTCCAGCAATCCATTCACAATGAAGTGGCTAAATATTTTTTCTGTTGAAAAGTATCTTGCAAAAAAATGGCTAGACTCTTAAGTTTTGTAAAACCATAAAAACCATCGAATTTCTAAAAAAAAAAAATATAAATACCCTAACACAGTGGTTCTCAACCTTGCTAATGCAGTGACCCTTTAAGACATGCAGCTCCTCGTGTTGTGCTGACCCCAGGCATAAAATTACTTTCATTGCTACTTCATAACTGCAATTTTGCTACTTTTATAAATTGCAAATCTTGGTGTTTTCTGATGGTCTTAGATGGTCCACCGGTGACCCACAGATTGAGGACCACTGTCCTAACACTTTGGAGTATGTGGCTAAGCTCATAAGTAGACCACTTCTACAAGCTTGTGACCCACAGATTGAGGACCACTGTCCTAACACTTTGGAGTATGTGGCTAAGCTCAGAAGTAGACCACTTCTACAAGCTTGTGGAAACTGAAATGTGAGCGTTTCCTCCGTAAAATCAATATGCAAATTTTACTTGGAAACAGGGAGATAAATGTATCTTTGCGTGTAGACATGATGGGAAGTGTAAAGCCCTTGTCCTTTTGGTTTAAGAATATACAAAGCGGACTATTGCTCCTCTTGATGAATAAACATAGGTATTGTTCTCAGAGAGAGCAAGAGCCATATTTCTAAGTGATGCTAGAGAGGCACAAAGCACCAGGCAATACAGAGTCATTTCCAATGTGTTTCTGCAAATTACAGATTATATTCTGTGGAATTACTTCCCAGGTTATATGAGAGGGGCCCCGTCATTCAAGCAGAAACGAGAAAGCTGATGTGACTTAGGGAGTTAGACAGAATGGGTTCCAAGCCTTGCTTCTGGGTAGGGATATCTCAAAGACTTGAGGAAGTCACTAACTTCAGAAAATGAATGGGATCCAAATACAAGACAAGGATAAGAAACAGGCAGAAAGAGTGGCTGGCTGGCTAGCTACAGAGAGGGTAGTCAAAAGCAGTTTCTTTCTTTCAAGCTGGAAGCACTTAACAATACTGCTGCCAGAAATAGTAAAGGATCTTAATTGGAGTAGATTACATATAAGATACAGAATTTGTGGTACTGGTGAATCTCAACATGGGGATTCAAGTTAGAACCGTTGAAACTAAATATTTTCAGTGAAATACCACAGTTAAAAATTCAAGGCAGTCAAGTCTTTACACACGTACTTAACTGACATTGGCCAAACAAACTCCACAATCACTTTGCTAGACGGTAAAATTCAAAAAGTAAAGTGTCCATCATTCCCTTCAGGGAACTCACCTTAGAACTAGAGATGTATTGAGACAGGTCTAGTCGTTTAGGTTTCAAGCGATTTGACTAGACTGTGTACAGTGAAGGTAAAATGCCTACCAGAGAACTGAGAAGAAAGGAATAAACATTGATCTCAGAGGAACTGAGCTAAATCTGTAAAAAAAAGTTTGAGAATCAAGGCTGTGGGGTGTGGTCTTACCATCTAGGGAGATGTAATCAATCAACTTTTACCAGTGTAATACAATAGGGGAATCAAGAATAGCATAACCTTATTTCTGGAAACCATTTGTCTCTTTTGACTTTTTGCGGGGTGGTCATTCCCTCATATGACCCCTTGTTACCTTACTCCTTTCTCAACTCCTTTGCGATAATCACTTTCCTAGGGAATTGCTTTCTTCCATCTACATCCTCTCCCTATGTGATTGTATGTTTGCCTGCACAAATTTTGTCCATGCACACAACTATTTAATAATGTCTAGATCATTATATCACTTCAATATCTCCACCAAATAATCATCTTCTAGAAAAAGAAAACCAGCAAAATAATCCTCACACTTTTTTTCCCAAACATGATGCATATCCAGCCTTCCATATACAGACAATACCATCCACTGATTATTTAAACAGAAAAGCTTCAGAATCATACATAAGTCTTCTCTTTTTCTAATTTCCTATGTCAGAAACTATTGTATCTTTGTAACTTTAGGTTAAGGTAAGAAGTGTTTAGTATTCTCCATTTCCATAGTTAATTCTCTAGCTTAAGCTGCCTGTATTCTTCACTAGTATTCCTACAGCAACATGCTAGGTAAGTCCTATTCCTCATATACCATGAGTGTCCTACCCAGTTGTGAGGGCAATGAAGGCTTTTATTAATATCTACTCATTCAATGTACAGAACCCAGATATTAACTTGGGAAGATTGCAAGTATTCATAAGAAGGGGAAACTGAATAAAGAAGAAATTTACCAGTAGGTGTTTTCTCTTTCTCTAGTTTCCCTCTGCACTCTGGGTGTGTGTGTGTGTGTGTGTGTGTGTGTGTGTGTGTGTGCAGTCATGCACGCGCGCAAGCATGTATGGTCTTACATATACATAAAGAATTTTAGGGCTTACCCTGAGATAGACCATGTGCTATTTTCCTTTCCATATCTGACTCATTTTACCTAATATGATCGTTTCTACTTATATCCATTTTCCAGCAAAACATATAATTTCCATTCTTTCAGCCTACAACAGTCCATTGTGTGTGTGTGCATGGATGTGTGCATGTGTGTGCGCACGCGCACACACACACACACACACATTTCTTTGTCCATTCATTTATTGGTGGGTAGATTTGACTATTATACATTGCATTGCCATAAACACAGATATGCAAATATCTTTACAGCATATTGCCTTCCTATCCTTTAGATATATACCCAGAAATTGTCAGATGCTATCTATGCCTCGGATTTTGACACATACAAATGATTCATTGGTATAAGCCTGTAAAGATAACACTGTCAGGGTTGGAGAGATAGCTCAGAGATTAAGGGCACTAGTGGCTCCCCTAGAGGTCCTGAGTTCAGTTCCTAGCAACATCATGGTGTCTCACAACCATCTGTAATAAGATTTGGTGCCCTTTCCTGGTATGCAGGCAACTGTGCAGGCAGAACATTGTATATATAATAAATAAATAAGTTAATCTTTAAAAAAGATAACACTGCTGCCTTTCAATCTTCCTTGCAAAATTAAAGCCAAGGTCATTTATTAGAAGTAAAATGAATGTCTTGGAAACTGAGTATTACCATCACTTCCTGAGTCTTTTGGCTAATAATATGTGTAAAAGCCAATGTTAAGTCACTCAAACTCTGTTTTCTAAATAGATGCACTAGGTTGCCTATAAATTCTTTATTTCTTGCAAATTCAAAGAGAAATGACACCAACCACCTAAAGAATCTCGTTTCCTCAAGAAAATCAGAGCAGAATAAAGTTATTTTATATACGTATATTGATGTACCTCCTTTACCAAAAACATACTTTGGACAACCAGTAAAACAAAAACAACAAACTCACCCTCCGAGTTCCCTTGTAACATGGTTGGGCAGAAATTGAAATTCCACAGAGAAAAAGACTAAAATATCCATCATCGTTAACTGCTACACTGTGGGTGGCTGAGAGAGAAATCTCTCCAGGGTCTAGGACCCTAAGCAGGCAACAATAAATTCATTTATTTTTATAGGGAATTTTAAAATAAAAATCTTTACTTTTAGGGGTCTCTTTTATCCCTAAAGTGCATCCTAAATATTTACTGTTCAGATTTCGTTAATAGAAGTACTATGTTTTTTTCACACGACACACAGCAATAACCCCAGATTGACCTGGAAGATCGGGTCCAGTGAGTGATAAATCCACTGGCCCTAGTTTGGAAAGAAAGTATTTTCTCAAGATCACAACACCAGACACACACACAATCCTACAGACACTTTCAGAAGTGCCCCCTAGTAAAACCAGGACAGGCACTTTGATCTTGGTCCCTCGCTTTTAGTAACATGTCAGCATACCTGGGATTAGAAGCCAGACAGAAGTTAGAGCAAAAATCAAACAAGCGGTGAAGAGGGAGTGGGCGGGGTCGTGTGTTTGCCTCCACACTTGCACACCAAGGTGAAAAGTGCAGCCTGCACTCCGGTCAAATATAGGATATAAACAGACATAAAAGCAGGATTATCTCTCTTCCATGGGACTATGCCCCGCCCCCAATCAATGGCTGATCTGTGACAAAAGAGCTAAGTCAATATTGAAACAAAAGATACTGGCTGCATTCAGCTCAACCCTAATCTCAGGTAAACTTGTACAAAGTTCAGTAAGTATTCATTCCTCTGGTTGCGATTCTCCCAGACCCGGAAGAACTACGGGTGGGGAGGGGCACGCAGGCCCACCCCTTGTTTCAAGCAGCAGAGTCCGTTCTTCTCCTTTCCCCTCTGGCTCTTGACAGATTGCTCTTTGCAGACCTTTTTTTGTTCTAACTCTAGGTCAGCCAGCAGAAGCTTCTAACTGGAAAGCTAGCAGTCAGGGAGCGGCTGTTCGTCTGTATCCTGCCTTCCTAAAGGAAACGGTCCCTAGGAACAGTGTCCTCTGCAAGTAAGAAAGAATGCTGTTGCTGAGCTGGCAGTTTTCCCTTGGCTAAAGCAATTGAAGCTGGGACACCAGTGAAGCCTTAGGCAACGTATACTGGCCTTAGAAGTGATGCGGTAACAGTCCTCCTTAAACAATATTTTACATCAGATCGAATACCCTCTTATCAAAGATTTTTTTGAAGTAGAGGTGTGAAGTAGATGAATTCTGTGAAACATGATTTCCACTTCTGAAATGTGTCGTGCTTCAAACGCAACGTCTTCAAATGACCTCTGTTCAGAAGAATTTGGTTTACTTTTCCAAAGAATATTAAAGGGGAAAAAAGAGATAAATCCTGAAAAAGTATGTGACTATTATCATCTCTGATATTATAGGTGTATTTAGAATCCACATTTCCACCATTTTTCTTCGAGGCTGGTTTGCATGCCTAGCACCTATGCTCTGCAATACTCCAGCATTGAGTGACATGAGCACCTGTTTCATCTCTTCAGCAAGTTCTTTCTTCATGAGAAGGTGGTTTAATATATACCTGCTGTCAATGGAATGTGTAAGTCAAACACTCAGTAAACTCTTGGAATACTGAAATCAATGAATGGCTTTCTTTGATATGGGAAACTAGACAGTCACATGTAGAAAATTAGAGCTAGATCACCATCACTTACCTTATTCCACAACAAACATAAATAAAAGTCAAAAAACCTAATGAAAACCCAGGAACATCGAAACTGCTAGAGGAAAAATATATGAAAAACACATGAGACATGGACAGGGTCTATTTAAAACACAGAAGCTTAGAAGATAATGATGATGACTGACAAACAGGCTAACATCAAATTAAAATTTTTCTGCATAGTTACAGAAGCCATTAACAGAGTAAAGAGACAGCCCACATATTAGAAGGCAATCTTAGGCAGTTATTCTTCTGATAGTGAGTAATCATGTAGAATATATAAAGAACCCCCAAAATTAAGTACCAGGAGAACAAATAATCAGATTATAAGTGATTTAAAGAACTGAACAGCTATTTGTCACACAAGTAAATGTCCAATAAATAAATGAAGAAATATTCAACATCTTTAACTATTAGTAAAATGCAAAACTACATTGAGGTTTAAACCACCCCACTCAGGATAGTGCCACCAAGAAAACAAACTACAACAAATGCTAATTAGAATGCAAAGAAATGAACTCTTTACACACTGTAGATAAAAATACATTAGTTTAGATGCTACAAAGTGAATAGAAAGAGTATTCAAAAAATTAAAAATGGAATCAGTATATGATCCAGTTTTACTACTCCTCTGTGTAAGTTTCATATCTCCAGGTACCTGAGCACTCTGTTTCTTGCAGTGCTACTCATAATAGCAAAACCATAGAAACGGACTGAAAAATATGGTGTTTGCACACTTTAGTACTGCTGGAAGAAAGGTGGGAAAGATTCTAAGAGCTGGAAAGATGTCTGCTCTGAGATACCTTCTACATACAACAGGAAAACTGCACCTATGAGCTCTAACAATAAGAGTGTCTGAGCAAGACCAGCATAATGACAACACCAGTTGGTGTGCTAAAATGACTACAGGCGGGATTCCATGTGGTCTCACCCTTAGATAAAGTAACACGTCATTTGTTTCTGCTGAAAGAAGGAGAAATAGTACCTTTTAGGGACAAGGTCCAACAGACTGTCCAATCTCAGTGGTTAGCCCTGGACACATGTACATAAAAGCAAAGTGAAATGGGTTCAGTAGGTTATATATCCATGTGCATATATGTGTGTGTGTATACGAATATATATATGTGTGTGTGTGTATGTATATATACATGTGTATATGTGCAACAATAATAATTTAAAAGAATACTAATTTGGGAATGAAAAGATAAGAAATTGAAAGAGGCTAGAAACCAATTATGAGTGAGTACATCCCATGTTCATCTTTTTGGGTCTGTGTTACCTCACTCAGAATAGTGTTTTCTATTTCCATCCATTTGCATGCAAAATTCAAGATGTCATTGTTTTTTACCGCTGAGTAGTATTCTAGCATGTATATATTCCACAGTTTCTTCATCCATTCTTCCACTGAAGGGCATCTAGGTTGTTTCCAGGATCTGGCTATTACAAATAATGCTGCTATGAACATAGTTGAGCATATGCTTTTGTAGTATGATTGGGCATTTCTTGGATAGATTACCAATAGTGGAATTGCTGGGTCCTGGGGTAGGTTGATCCCGAATTTCCTGAGAAACCGCCACACTGCTTTCCAAAGTGGTTGCACAAGTGTGCATTCCCACCAGTAATGGATGAGTGTACCCCTTACCCCACAACCTCTCCAGCAAAGGTTATCGGTGGTGTTTTGGATTTTAGCCAATCTGACAGGTGTAAGATGATATCTCAAAGTTGTTTTGATTTGCATTTCCCTAATAGCTAAGGAGGTTGAACATGACCTTAAGTGTCTTTTGGTACTCACTCATAATCGGTTTCTAGCCATAATTAAAGGACATCGAGCCTATAATTTGGGATCCTTGAGAAGATAATAAGGTGAACCCAAAAAAAAGATATAGTAATCCTCCTGGATATTGGAAGTAGACACGATCGCCAGGCAAAAATTGGGAACTTGAGGGTTGGGCGAGACGCGGCCAAGGGAAGATGGGGAGAGAAAAGCGTGAAGGGGAGAATGGGGGGAGCTCGGAGGAATGGGATGCTTGGGATACAGGAAGGGTGGATATGGGAGCAGGGAAGCATATATCTTAATTTAGGGAGCCATCTGAGGGTTGTCAAGAGACTTGACCCTAGAGGGGTTCCCAAGTTTCTAGGGAGACGCCCCCAGTTAGTTCCTTGGGCAACTGAGGAGAGGGAGCCTGAAAAGGCCAGTTCCTATAGCCATACTGATGAATTTCTTGCATATCACCATAGAACCTCCACCTGGCGAGAGATGAAGAAAATGACTGAGCCCCACATTGGAGCACCGGACTGAGCTCCCAAGGTCCTGATGAGGAGCAGAAAGAGAGAGAACATGAGAAAGAAAGTCAGGACCGTGAGGGAACCTCCACCTGGCGATAGATGAAGAAAATGACTGAGCCCCACATTGGAGCACTGGACTGAGCTCCCAAGGTCCTGATGAGGAGCAGAAAGAGAGAGAACATGAGAAAGAAAGTCAGGACCATGAGTGGTGCATTCACCCATGGAGACAGTGGGACAGAAATAATGGGAGATCACCAACTCCAGTTGGAATGGGACTGATGGAACATGCGACCAAACCGGACTCTCTGAATGTGGCCGACAGTGGGGGCTGACTGGGAAGCAAAGGACAGGGGCGCTGGGCTCTGATTCTTCTGCATGGACGGGCTCTGTGGGAGCCTTCTCAGTTTGATCGATCACCTTCCTGGACCTGGGGGGAGTTGGAAGGACCTTGGTCTTAACATAGAGTAGGGAACCCTGATGGCTCCTTGGCCTGGAGAGGGAGGGAGGGGGGTATGGGTGGAGGGGAGGGGAGGGAAGAGGGAGGAGGAGGGGAGGAGATGGAAATTTTAAATATAAAAAAATAAACCATGAAAAAGAAAAGAAATTGAAAGAGGGAGTGCGAAAGGAGTGGGAAGGACAGGAACGATGTGCTCATGTATGAAGTTCTCACAAAATAAAATTATTACATACAATATAATTTTAAAAGTCATGTTATTTGTAGAAAAGGGGAAAAGAACATCATAGTTTAAGTGACTGTCAGCTGAGGACCAGTAGCCCATGTTTTCTTTCATATGGGTTACTTTGACAATAATGTCTTATTAAAGACGAAGTATGAGTGTTAAGGGAAAGAAAGAAGATGAGGAAGAGGAGGATTAATTATGGTAATGAAGGCATGGCTACAATCAGCCAGAATTATCCATACATATAAAACTTTCATAATGAAGTCCATTGTTTTTGCAATTTGTAATTAATATATGCTGTTATCAAAGAAAAAGAGCTATATCTAGCTAATTTCTGATTTTCCTTATAAAAGTTCTAATTGGCACATATCAACTGTACATATCCCTGTAGTATATTGTGATGTTCAACATATGTATACAATAGTTAGTGGTCAAATCAGGGTGAGAAGTACACACATCACCATGAA
Organism: Arvicola amphibius; assembly: GCF_903992535.2. NCBI lineage: Eukaryota > Metazoa > Chordata > Mammalia > Rodentia > Cricetidae > Arvicola > Arvicola amphibius. Next base: position 91,888,674 of record NC_052048.2, read on the forward strand.
AATGTATTAGTTCTTTGTGTTGGGAATGCTCAAATTCATTTCTCTTTTATTAACTGATGTAGAATTCCCCTCTGTATTCTGTGAATACCATTGGTTAATAAAGAAACTTTCTTGGGCCTGTACAGGAAATAGAGGTAGGTGGGGAAAACTAAACTGAATTCTGGGAGAAAGAAGGAGGAGTTAGTGAGAAGTCATGTAGCCCCACCCGAGACAGACACTGGATGGAACTTTACCCAGTAAGCCATAGCCATGTGGTGATACACAGATTAATGGAGATGTGTTAAATTAATATGTATGTGTTAGCAAATAAGAAGCTAAAGCTAATGGGCCAAGCAGTGATTTAAATAATATAGTTTTTGTGTGGTTATTTCTGAGCTGCCAGGTGGTGGGGAAAAAAACCAGCAACCTCCTTGCAACAAACTGGCACCAATGTGGCTAACTAAATCCACTTAAAACCTGAGAAAGTTTAAAAAGTAATTTTAGACACAGATAAAAGCAGAGTTAAACATAGCTTAATGCCGCGGTTCCTTTAAGAGAAGTTTTCCTGATTCAGCGGTAGCAGAACAAAAGCAGCACTGTTTTGAAATGCCAGCTTTCTGGGTCACGATGCCAGTGTGACCTCTGGCTCTTTTAGGAAGCACTTAAATGGGTTTTGTGAGCAGAGTGCTACAGCCTGCTTAATGGTGTGACATAGAACCCATTGTATACCTAGAACATGGGCAATATGCATGGCTTGCAGAGGTGGTGAACAGACTTCCACCATGTTGACTGGTTGGAGTGATGGAGGAGGGTCATCTGTCTATGTGTTACTCTCATTGGTTAATTAATAAAAAAAAAAAACTGCTTGGCCTGATAGGTCAGAACATAGGTAGGTGTGGAAGACAGAAAAGAATCCTGAGAGGAAGAAGACAGTGGGGCAGTCGTCATGACTCTCCTCTCCAAGACAGATGCAGGTTAGGATCCTTCCCGGTAAGCCACCACCTCATGGTGCTACACAGATTATTAGAAATGGGTTAATCAAGATGTGAGAATCAGCCAGAAAAGACTAGAGCAAATGGGCCAGGCAGTGTTTAAAAGAATACAATTTGTGTGTTGTTATTTTGGGGCATAAGCTTGCCAGGCAGCCAGGAGCCGGGTGGCAGAAAGTGGCCTGCAGCTCCTTCTACAGTGGAGGAAGCAGGCAAGGCCATGTTTGTCCTTGCAATTGCGCAGCCTAAGTTTTTAAGATTGCTTAGCATTTTAAGAAGCACTTCTTGTTATAAAATAATTACAGATATATAACAAATATAAATCCACATGGAAAAGACCTCTAAATGGGTCACAGTATTGGATAAATGTACATAGACTTGGGACAGAAAAGATAAAGGGTGTAGAGTCATAAAAAGAAGTAAATGGTATTTTTAAAAGGTAAAGTATTTAAGAGACAGTACAGACAGTCATAGATTAAATGAGTAAAAAAAAAATAAGCCATGTCAGCCGGGCGGTGGTGGCGCACGCCTTTAATCCCAGCACTCGGGAGGCAGAGGCAGGCAGATCTCTGTGAGTTCGAGGCCAGCCTGGTCTACAAGAGCTAGTTCCAGGACAGGCTCTAAAAAAGCTGCAGAGAAACCCTGTCTCGAAAAACCAAAAAAAAAAAAAAAAAAAAAAAAAAAATAAGCCATGTCAATATGAAAAATATACAAAGAGTCTAGATTATGTATATTATTATTATGTTTTCTTTGAATTTTTTGACTGTGAAGGAGATAAGTAACCAACATAAATACTTTAAAAATATCTTGACTTCAAAATTTGGGTCCAAGGATATGTGGCTTTGGAACATAGCAAAATAAGTTGTTCTTTTTTTTCCACAGAAGATGAGAACCTGTGGAATCCGTCCAGACTAATGTGGCTTGATGGACCAAGATCCCCTAAAGGTCACCTTGAACACCCCTCAAAAAATTACTTTGCCCATTAAACAGCAGGAAACAATTTGAAGAGAACTATGACCAAATTCCCAAATATTGTTTATAAAAGTTTGTTTACTGTTAAAGGGGGATATGCTATAGAGATTTGCATTGGTATCGATCTTTGTTTATTGATACAAATGTAAGGTCAATATTGTTATATGTATATTTCTGCTCTGGATTAAGGTATTGTGTTTGTGCATCTCATTTAAAAATGTAATGTACAATTGGGAAATAAAGGTTAATAGATAATCATCTATAATAGTCATGTTAGTTAGGTTTTCTTGCTGTAGAAAGATGTATTTCAGATAGAAAGGCATTCTTCAAATCTTTAAAAGACTACAGAATATGGCATTTAAAAATGTTTTAAGAATTTAGGACTTTTCATGACAGTGAGACACATCTGCTCCTGGCAGCACCAATTACTTCAAGAGAAAGATTGGCATTGAAGAGGTGCTAGTCATTTGGGCAAATAGCTGCCCTTTCCTGGACTGCTTGAAAAACTAGACATGCAGCACCCACAGAGAAATGACTGCTGAATTTGCCTAAAGGTGAGATGGTACTTTGGGGTTTCTGCTTCATGAATGAGTCTACCAGACATTCTGCAGGACACAAAAGAAAGTGACTGACAAACTTCCAATATAGGTAGCACTGTCTGTGAAATTTCCTGCTTCATGGAAAAGCTTGCCAGATACCATGAGTCTGTAGACTGAAGACGGATGCCCCAACAATACAGAAGAACTTTGAGTGATTGTCCAGGTAGTGAGATGACTCTGTCAATTCTAGAGTTTTGGAAGTTGCTCACAATGAACTTATTGTTTACTTAGGTAATATTATATCCTTCTGGAGTCTTTGATGGAGTTGAAGAATTTATAATTATATAGTTTTCCTTAGTTATGATAAAAGATTGAGTAGATATAAATATTGTAACTGTAATTCTTCCTTGATACCTGTTTTGTTATATGTAATTTTACTATGTTAAAATTAAAACCTTCCTTCTTATTCAAAAAGAAAAGGGGAGGTGATATGGGATTCCCCTCTGTATGCTATGAATATCATTGGTTAATAAAGAAACTGTCTTGGGCCTGCACAGGGAATAGAGGTAGGCAGGAAAAACTAAACTGAATGCTGGGAGAAAGAAGGAGGAGTTAGTGAGAAGCCATGTAGCCCCACCAGAGACAGACATTGGATGGAACTTTACCCAGTAAGCCGCAGCCATGTGGCTATACACAGATTAATGGAGATAGGTTAAACTAATATGTAAGAGGTAGCAAAGAAGAATCTAGAGCAAATGGGCCAAGCAGTGAATTAAATAATATAGTTTCTGTGTGATTATTTCTGAGCTAGTGGGCAGGCAGGAAACAAACCAGCGGTCTCCTTGCAACAATTAACTATAGATATCCTACATGGTTAAAATAGCACAATGTGCTTCTTTCAAAATGTGTTGCTGCTATTATTGTCTACATTTCTCTATCAATCAAAAACATCAAGCACACACACACACACACACCATACAAACAAACACCCAAGCAGTTTTTTAAATCTCTGGTAAAGGAAGCTATTTTCTTTCCTGTACATTAATACACTAAGATTTGATCTTGTTTAGTTTACTTCTGAGTACTTGGGAAACTGAGACAGGATGACTGAATTCAATGGCTACCTAGACTGGAGGGCTATAGAGGGAGTCCAATGTAAGTTTATTCAATTCTGTGAGACTTTGTGTCAAAAAATAAACATTTTAAAGAATATTTTTCAGTAGTGGAGAGCTTGCTCAGTGAGTGCAATGCTCTAGATTACATCATTGTACTGTAAGAAAATTAGAAATGAAGGTTAAGTGACTTATCTAAATAAAACATTACTGGATCAAAATTTAAATTTAGGCAGTCTCAACTCAACATAAATGGCAAGCATTATACCAAACAGACAAACAAACACAGAAGTAAGCACTGCTTATCGAATGCCTGAAGCTTGTCTGGACTTACATATAAATAAGTACATACCTATTTTTACTAGACATGAGTCTCATGTTCTTCATAGATGATAATTATCTAATGAGAAATCAGTGCCAGGACTGGAGCACATATATCTAATTCTTGAATCATACAATTTCCACACTATCGTATGGCGTCTTCCTATTTTTCACTCCTAACTTCTGAGAACTTTTATTTAAAATATTGAATAATTATTACTGATCTCTGACTATACATCAGGCGCTGTTGAAATCTAAGTTCTAATAGTCCTATAAGAAGAAATAAAGCTTAATCTCAGTCTTAGATTCTACACAATTAGATTTATATTGCCCATAAGAAGAAAAAGGAAAAAATAACATAATGCTAAAATAGTCATGATATTAATAATAGTGATTAAATAATAGAGCAAAAATAGTTATACATTCAGCCAACAATATAAGAAAATAGCCAGGAATAAGAAGCCAATTACAGCCTTTATTTCTATTTTCCCTGGACCTTCACAGAGAGAACACTAAGCTAGTAGACAAAAAGTCTAGTTCTTTAACTGTCTTAGATCGAGTTTACATTGCTGTGATAAAACACTATAACCAAACTCAATTTTGGACGGAAAGGATTTATTTAAATCCTACAGATCCACATTATAGTACATCATGGATAGAAATCAGGGAAGGAACTCAAAATAGGGACCTGGAGACAGAAACTGAAGCAGAAGCTGTGGAGGAATGCTCGTTACTACTGACTTGCTACTCATGACTTGCTCAACCTGCTTTCTCAGCACCCGGGACCACTAGTCTAGGTTAGAGAATACCAACAGTGGGCTGGAATTTCCAACAGCAGTCATAAATCCAGAACAATGCGCTGCAGACTTGACTACAGCCGTCTTACGAAGTTTTTTTTTTATCAATTACAATTCCATCTTCCCAGATGCTTCTACTTTTATCACACTGACCAACCAACAAACAAAAACTAGCCAGCATAATATCCATAGTGATTTGGGGATCACTTCTATCCATCTTCCATACCCTGTTTGCACAGACTAACACCATGGGCAAAGTGAAGGGTGACGAGAATCAAGAATAGCCTAAATTCACTGCTGAGAATAAGCTGGGGGTAAATCTTTCACAAAAAGTTTGTTTTACTTGAGCATCTTCCCTCTCTTCCTATTAGCCCATTTTCCATTTTCTGGGTCAATCTGACAGTTGAAATCAACAAATATATTACTTCCCTACCACTAAAGTATAAGTTAAATTCAAGGTTTAGTGTAATGAGCTCAATGTATTGAGGCTGGGGCAGTAAGGAGGATTCCTGGCAAAGACAGATAGTTTTATTTTTAAAAATTCCATTCAGGTAATAATTAGATGACATAAAGTTTTCAAGCAATGAGAAAGGAATGGGAATTTTTTTCTTTCTTTCAAAAAATTTTAATCACCAGTTCTAATATTTTGTTAAAATCCTGAATGCCAATATATTGTATGCATTGTGGATAGTTTCTTAAAAGAAAAGTATAAAACTAGTTTATTACCCACTGTTGCCTCATATTTACTGTAAAGTAAATAGCAGTCATAGGTAACAGCTCCTTTTCTCCTAAATTACTACTTCCCCATACTCTCCAGAGACATAGCTAACTCCAGTTTGACAAAGATTGATCCTCAGTCCAGACAGAAGAAGTTGTGCTTTTCACAATGCCCCCACCCAGCCCACCCACTCTACAGTGCTCGGTGGCTGAGTTCCAAATCATACCCAAACTGCTCCGGGCTCAGAGTCTGTCACTAGCCCCAGCAAAATCAGTTTGTTTCTAACTGGCTCTCCTTGTTCAGATGAGCTTTTGAATTTTGTCTTTCCATGAGCTAACAACAGGCTGAGAGTTTATGTCCAAACGAATCAGAAACATATGGCAGGCATTTCTCCTAACGCTGCACCGAGATTTTATAATTCAAGAACAGTCCACTTTGGAGGCAAAGTGCACTTTGGGAAGCTGTTGGAAGGCTGGTGGCGTGGGACTGAAGAGACTCCACAAATGCAGAAGACAAGCTCATTTGTCCTTGATTTTGTCATCCAGAGTTATGAGGGAGAACACCAAGTCCTCATGGGAATCACTGGGAGAACTTTCCATTTGCCGACTTTCTCCACATCTCCTTCCCTCCCTTGATTCGTTTCTGACACCCTCGCCTTTACCCAGCACTTCTGCTTTCTTAAACCAAGACTTATTGGCCTAAGACCTACATGAAACATAGATACAGGCTCAAACACTGAATATGACTAAATTCTGGCCCAAGACTACCGTTCATTACTGTCACTGCTCACGGGGACCTTAGGACAATTTCTAAGGCTTCTTCACGTCATCTTCCCTACCTTTGTGTGCTGATGTGGAAAAGTGAAGCACAAATGTAGAAATCCAGGGCTCTAAGTTCTTTCTGACAAATTGACTCCTGTCACTTTGTTTTCCTAAACTTCGGTTTTGAGCAATCCCAAGACGGGACTGATGACCTTGCTAAAATAGGACTGTGGTAAGAAGGAGCTAAAGCAGTGCATTAAACAATTTTGTCAACTGTCCTTAAGATAATTAGAATCTGAGTTAAAAATCAGCTCCCTTAGAGGTGCCAGGTATCTTAACATCAGCACGCTCTCCACCAGGCTTCCCTATCATTCTGAAATCTCATTCACTCTATCACAGAGACAAGCTGGATGAAGCAGATATCAACAGGGATTCCTTTTCACCTAAATTCCCAGAAGAAATGACCAGAGGTCCTCTACTATTGTCAGACTCTACACCAAGCTGTTGGGTATCAAGAGTCAAGTAACCTGAGCTCACCAAAAGCTCTTACGTAAGCCAGAAAGAGACACCCCAGTCCTCAGTGTTCAGTCTTTACCTTCAAATCACCTTTGAGAAGGGGTTCAGTCTGACATTTACCTAGGCCCCCTGGAGGTCTGAGCGGAAGACGCCCTTTCAACTGTGTCAGCTCATAGCATTTCATCTCCTGCAGACCTCAACTAGATAAACAGGGATTGAGTCAGACTAGACCTCATCCAGGGATGGTAAGGAAGACCCCAGAAGCTTGAATGGTTTAAAACCCAGGCAGGAGATCGGGACTACATGACAGGACCATCCCCTGACCTGCGCAAGGCTGATACTCCCTGGTGCCCATCCTCTCAAGATCACTTGAATGACACAGAGCAGCCAGGACTTTGGGGTGGCCTGTGAGCGAGCAGTCCATTTCCATTGCTTTTGGCCAAAAGAATCTAAGCTGCTGAGGCCTGCATGGGGGATTGTCCTTTCAAAAGCTGATGCAACACTGTCCTGTGGAATAAAGCAGGCACCGCAGCACTGGAAGCCGGATTCAAATCTTTATCACCTCTGCCGACATAAGTGGCCTTAGTAAATTACTATCACGAACCTCATTTTTTTTCATCTGTCAAATGGGCGCTCTTAGACCATCCCACCTCACATGTAGTAAGAGCTACCTGGAATTTGAAATAACCAACTAAGAATTCCTTGCGATGTTGCACAGATGCAGTTACTTGTTGTTCCAGGGGTGCAGAAATTCCTTGGTTATCCTAATGTGATGGGTAAAGGATATTGCTAAAGAAACCTCGGAGCATCTTCTCTTCCACACCTTTTCCTAGGTCATTAAGTGAAAACTGTGGCCCTTTCTACGTTCTTGACTCCTCCTGGCTACTGTTGGTTTCTAGCAAAAGAATTCTCATGGGGATGCTCTACAGAAGCCAGGGTGTCTCAGAACCACCTTCCAGGGTGCTACAGGCACTGCCTCATCTCACAGCCTGGTTGCATCCTCACAGCACATAGACTGGCAAGAAGAAAGAGGGCAATAGTCATCTGGAGACACTGGGAATCTGGAGGGACAGACATGAAATACAGCCAGGTGTGGTCACCAGAGAAACCACCAAAGGCTTCCCTTGGACGGAGTCACAGTTGCCCACAGACGGGGACTAGGAGGAAGCTCGGCCCTGCAGTTTTCACTCACCAATGCTCACAATTAGGAAGGATGCAGTAGGATCGTGTTTAGAGGATTTGGGGCATTACTACAGAGAGTATACTGCAGAGGAGGAGGACAGGGCAAGAAGAAAGAAAAAGAGGGAAAAGAATACTTCGAAGGCTAAAGAGATTTCAATGGAATAGAGGGTGGGTAAATCTCTAGGGTGCAGTTGCCTGCATTTTGTAGAATGACTTTCAAGCTATGCCCTTTGACTATCATTCTAAAGAAAAATGTATGATCCCATATCCACCCTTCCTATATCCCAACCATCCTATTCCCCCAAGCTCTCCCCATCCTCCACTTCACACTTTTCTCCCCCCATACCCCCATTCCCCCATCCCACCCCACCCCCATGTTTCCATTTTTGTCCAACAAGGAATTATATATCTTAATTAAGGGAGCCATTCTAGGGTTAGCAGAGACTTGACTCTAGAGGGGTTCCCAGGTGTCCAGGAAGATGCCCCCAGCTAGTTCCTTGGGCAGCTGAGGAGAGGGAGCCAGAAATGTCCAGATCCTATTGCCATACTCATGAATATCTTGCATATCACCATAGAACCTTCACCTGGCATTGGATGGAGAAAATGACAGAGGCCCACATTGGAGCACCGGACTGAGCTCCCAAGGTCCTGATGAGGAGCAAAAGGAGGGAGATCATGAACAAGGAAGTCAGGACCGTGAGGGGTGCGTTCACCCATTGAGACGGTGGGACAGAACTAACGGGAGACCACCAAATCCAGTTGGAATAGGACTGATGGAACAGGCGACCAAACCGGACTCTCTGAATGTGGCTGACGGTGGAGGAGGACTGAGAAACCAGGGACAACGGCGATGGGCTTGGACTCTTCAGCATGGATGGGCTCACTGTGAGCCTTGTCAGTTTGGTTGCTCACCTTCCTGGACTTACGGGGGTTGGGAGGACCTTGGACTTAACATAGTGAAGGGAACCCTGATGGCTCTTTGGCCTGGAGAGGGAGGGAGTGGGGGTATGGGTGGAAGGGAGGGGAGGGAAGGGGGAGGAGGAGGGGAGGAGATGGAAATCTTTAATAAAAAAATGAGAAAAAGAAAAATCTATGACCTCTGTTTAGAGAAAACAAATTGCAATAGCATGATCTATTTATTCTGTCACTTTCCTCAAAGTCTAATGGACATCAAACTCAGGCATACTTCTATGGCTGCAATATCTGCCCTTTGGAAAATACTATAGAAAATAAAAGGGAAAGGCAAGCATGTGGGTATGTGCCTGTACATGCATGCATAAGTGTGTATGTATGTGGTGTATGTACAGGTGGGAATGTGGTGTATGTGTTTGGGGGTGTGGTGTGTGTGATGTTTGTGTGTACTTATGGTATATGTGGTATGTGTGTTGTGTGTGTGTGGTGTGTGTGTAATGTTTGTGTGTGTTTATGGTATATGTGCTTGATGTGTGGTGTGTGTGTGGTGTGTGTGTGTGATGTTTGTGTGTGCTTATGGTATATGTAGTGGGTGTGTGGTGTGTGCATGTGTGTGTGTGCATGTGTGTGGTGTGTGCATGTGTGTGGTGTATGTTTATGGTATATGTGGTATATGTGTGCTGTGTATATGTGTGGGGTGTGTGTGTGTGTGTGGCATCTGTGTCTCTGTGTGTGGGTGTGTGGTGTGTGCGTAATGTTTGTGTGTGTTATGGTATATGTGGTGGATGTGTGGTGTGTGGATGTGTGGTGTATGTATGGGTGTGATGTTTGTGTATGTTTATGGTATGCGTGGTATGTGTGTGATGTGTGGTGTGTGTGTCGATGTGTGTCCGCGTGTACACACATGTGTGCACATGTGCATGTGTCAGGTGGGTAGAATGGCTTTTCTCTAGGGTCTGGGCACATTTCACTTCAGAGGTCCTTCCAGCAGAGGCTGAGAGAAACAAGCTCAGCTTGGGTTTCACAAGCTTCACCCTGTCTACAAGCTGGTCACAGAGTAAAGCTGGGTATATTTCAGCGGCTGATTACAGTTCTCACAAATGCCACATTTTATCACTCCAATGACTATTAGTTTAGGGGTAGTAATTGCCAGTAAGAGTAAAACAGAAAGAAAAACACAGTCCGCTATGCCCATGCTCTCCCTGAGAGAACCTTCTTCTCATCTGGTCGTTTCCTTTGTCCCAAAATAGACAAGTCCACCTTGGCCTAACGTTCCATGGTGGAGCAATTTGGCAAACATACACCACATTCTTCTAATTAGGCAACTGTACACAGACCTTTGCCATGGTGATGGTAGAAACTACTGTTCAGACCCCATTCCCACTGTTCAAGTGATAAATGAGCCCAGGACTATATTCCCTAGAGCCAAGCAGGCTCTGTCTCTGGACAAAGGCCAGGGAAAACATAACAAGATTTATAAGAGCCAGAGGCAGGGGGAAGAAGAGTCGCGGAGTATGGGGAAAAGGACCACAGGAGGAAATGGGGTGAAGCTTAGCAGTTCCTTGTCACTATACAGCAGCAGGGTAAGGACGGGGGGGGGGGGGGGACAGAGGGAGGGCCTCTGAAAGAATGAGTGGCCCTGGTCAAAGAGCCTGGCTAAGAAGCCCTCCACAGATCCTGTCTTTGGAAAGAATGAGAGCTGGTCCCGGAATCCCAGCCTGGTTTTGTCATTCATCCCATTTCCTACTAAAGAGACACAGTGAAAGGAACACATTTAAAACTGGGGAGACAAATGGAGACAGGGAAGGAGCCATCATGTGCTGTTGAGAAGAAAAGGCATGATGGTACAATTAAAGATATTTACCAGAGACATTTGAGCCCCATTACATGCTGGCCTACAGTATTTGAGGAAGAGCTGTTTTATATCATTAAAGACAAAAGCCAGGTCTATAGGTAAGCTTTAAGAACAATAAACATCCTGAATTCAAGAATAAGTCTGTCAAATGAAGGGATATTGATTTTGGAGCAAGGAATATTATGTCAAACAACATTAGTTTAATTGATCTGAATTTAGTTTAAGTACTAAAAGCATTTATATACAAACAGCAAATGAAAATTAACTGCAGCTGAGCCCCACTGCTGATTCTCAAGGGCCCCCGCTTTTGGAGGGGAACCTGGCACTGGATGGACCTGGTTACAGACCTGTGCTTGCTCGCTTGCTTGGAGCGGCTGGGGTTTCTTCCCAGCACCACAATGAGGAAGGCAATGTGCTTTGTCTCAGAGTAGGAACATTTAACACCGCCCCTGACTTTTCAAAATACACAAATGGCTGTTTCATGTTCTGAAGGAATTCATTTAAAAAAAAAAAGTCAGGGGTGAGGCCAGGAACAAGTCAGTCCCCAAGCTGGAGAAAGGCTCTGTCCTAAGGTGCATAGAGAAGGACAAGAGATGCTAAGGCAGTGGTTCTCAACCTGAGGCTCACAACTCTTTTTAGGGAGTCAAATGATCCTTTTGTAGTGCTTACCTAAGACCTTTGGAAAACTCAAGCATTATTATTTATAACAGTAGCAAAATTAGAGTTATGAAGAAACAATAAAAATAATTTTATGGTTGGGGAATCACCAGAAAATGAGAAATTGTATTAAAAGGGCACAACATTCAGAACATTCAGAACCACTGCTCTAAAGGCTTGCTGAGGCTCAAGCTCATATGAACGATAGCCTACATATCTAATTAGGACATTCCCTCCTCTCTTATAGCTAAAGGTAGGACCTGGAAGGTGCAGGAAGCCCCTGAACTTGCCTAGGACAGAACAGTACTAGTAAGTAAAACTAGCTTATGTCCCTACAAAGGAATAACATGGAAGAATACATCAAAATGCTCTAAATCTATTCTATGCCTATATTCATGTTTTATACTTAAAAACAAAGAAACAAACAAAAAAGAAAAATGGGATCCACCACAGTTTTCTCCCTAATCTCCCTACACCAGCATCTCAGAGAAGCCAGGGAAGTGATCCTATTGTCTCTTTAGTTATCAAAGCCACATGGGGAAGAGGAAATATGGTTCTGTTGAAGGGGAAAACACTGGCCCCTTAAAAAGTATGCTGTTCCCAGCACCCTGGTCCTGTCATAGGGCCCTATGGTAAGGGTGTGAAGACTCCACTATGTGTTGGTCTGATATTTAATGCCTGGGTCCATGCTGACACTTGGTTTTTGGAAGGCCTGACAAAAGGCGGAAGGCGTTGTTCTGTTTACGTCTTGCCCTTCGGACATTCTTTCTCTGAGAGCCATTTTGACACTCCAAAGACAAAGGACAGTCAAGTCTTATATTATATGTAGACCTGAAAAAATTCTCTCCAACTGTAGGCTTCCACTTTGATTACAGGACTCTGAATATGTTTGGATTCATATCTTCTGGGAGAGCATGGCCACAGCACCTCAAATGGCCTAACTCCTTAAAGTTCTACCTATGCACTGAAACACATGCATGGAGTTCACACCCAGAATTTTAGCTCGAGGGGACTTTTGCCTGTGTTCTCAAGGGATGAGGCTCATCCCATCTCTATCCCAGTTTCTCCTTCCTGAGACCTTTCCTTATGCCAACCATCAATGGAAGCATTTGCTCTTGTTTTTTTCTTCCTCATGGAATCTCCTGTCTTGCCACTCACATGTTCCAGCTGCGAGGCTCCTGGGATAAGATATTGAAAACAATTTTTTTGCCACATTCCTGGATTTAAGGAACAAGCCATCTACTGCATGAACATGAGCAAATAATTCCAATAAAACACCCTAAATGATAAAACAGATGTAAGAAAGACTACATTGAGAGCAGAGAAGAGGATCATTGAACCAATCTGGGAATTCAGAAACGAATTGCTTGGTTGTGATAAAAATCAGCTCATGGTGCTGAGGTACTCTGTGTGCTTGTGCAAGGGAGACTGGCAAGAGCCTGTCAACAGGACCCTAGACCATCACGTGAGTGGCTTCCTATCCTCTCTATTGGTTTCTTTCCCCTTGTGAGAGGCAGATGGTCTTTTGTTTGACCCCGTCTCCTCTGTTTCTTAGATATGTGAGATTGTATGAGCCACTTAACCTCCCCAGACCTGTTTCCTCCTGTGAATATATAGAAAATACAAGTTGTTCTATCTCCCAACACAGAATGGGAAAGGGAGTTTGAGCAGAGAGGATGTGGCAATGAGCCTCTACAAATAAAAGGACAAAGATTTAGGTTTTTAGCCCTAGGATACTTAGGAAACCAGGAAGAAAAATGGAAGGCAGACAGTGGTGAGGCTTTCTGTGTATTCAACTTAGAAAAAAAATAATCTCTAATGATCCTTTCAATAAGACACTAAATAAGTCTCATCACTTTCCCGTGCCCGATCCTCCCCCTCAGTATAAGAGAAGAAGATTGGTATCAGTTTCTGAGGTCTCTTCCAATTTTCATTTCTAAGAGCAGAGTTGTAAGTTCACTGGGGAAATCTACAAATTCCTGAAGACCTTATTTAAATCTACCTCCTGGCATGTAACTAGTAACTGTATGGATATTACATATTATGAAATATTAAATAAATATAAACACATATACATAAACACATGAGAGTAAATGGAGAGACTCAGTACATATGTATATATAGTGCAATATCAGCCCAATGCCTGGAGTTTCTCTTTCCTTCAGTATTCACAGTATTGAGCTCAGTACCAAAATTTTCCTCCAAGTTTCTGAATCTTGTTCCTACAAAGATCTGTCTTCTCTTTCTCTGATTAAAATAAGTGAATGTTGGGTCCTGTGCCAAAGACTTGGAGGCTGCCTAACAATGAGCTATGACATTTGGGGTGTGCCCCTTTCTCTATGACAACTCCGTGGGGGTGAAGCAAGGCTTGCAATGACCGCATTGGATTTAAATATTGAGGGTCTAGGCATGAACTCGACTCTCCCACTCTGTATCTTCATCATTCCTGCCACTGGATCCTGCTGCATCAGTGCCTGAGGCTAAAGAGAAGGACCCACTTTCAAAGAGTCACCATCATTAGTGCTATTTCTGTCCCTGAAGGAACCTTTTGTGTTTACAGAACACTAGGAACCTTAGCGTGATGTAAGATGGAGAAAAGAGCTAGAGAATGGTATCATGAACATAGGTACTGTCACATTATCTAGAGAGATCCTAGCTATCTCTTGTTATTGTGACAGAAAATGGTTCAGGAGAAAGCCCCAGGAAATGGAGCCTGTTTCTGTAGACGTAGCTCAGCTACTTCGGTTTGTTGAACCCAAGAGTGGGAGGTGCATAAAGATAAGTTTTCCATAGCTCCTGGATTTCAGAAACAAATTATCTACTAGGAAAAATATGAAAAATGAAGAGATAAGTAAAAAAAATATATGTAAGAAAGGATGCTTTGAGAGCACAGGAAAATGAACATTAATTAACCGATGTAGAAATACAGGAAAAATATTTTTTGGTTGTGATAAAAATCTGCTCATGGTGAAGTTCAAGGGTGCTTCTTATTGGTCACAGTGTGTTCTTGCCTTTAATTCACAATAAATAAATTCACTCCAACTCTGTTAGTGAGCCAGGGAAGTGACCTTTACCTCAACTGGCATGTGGCAACACTCTGGAGGAAATAAAACAGACAAAAGTTACATAAAAAGGGCAAACTTGGGTATAGATCTTGTGAATTTGAGAAAAAGTATAATAAAGAGAGAGAACAAGGGTGCAATTTTTGGAATATTTGTCCTGTTAGAATCTTGATACAATGTGGGGCAGAGTCTGAAGATTTTCATAGTCTGGGATGTTAAAAACCATTTCATTTGTGCTGACCACAGCTATCTGGTATAGCAGTGTCCACTGTATCTTTTAGCATATCACCCTACTTGCAGATCAGAAGCACGTGCTTTGGGCCAGGCAGATTTTGTTCTCTTTTCTATCAAAGCAGTTTTCCTTTGCCTAGCAGACGTACTTTAGCTTAGTCCATGCCCCACCTTCTTGCTATTTTTGTGGCACAGCATCAAGCTGCTTAGACTGCCTCTCAATCTTGCTATGTACTAGACCTGGAATTGAACTAACTGGTCCTTCAACTTTCAGCTGCCAACTAATAGGTATGCCTCCTACAGTTAGGAGTAGGTATAAACCTCCACACTTGACTCTCATCCTTAAGAACACATCTCAAAAGCTTTACCCACCTATCAGTCCCTAGCACATTTAACTCTGTCCTTAGGTCTTGTTCTAGACTAAATTGTTATCATTTGTGACATATTGTTTTCTCTACCAGTCAAAAAGGTTGGTGAAATAATAATGTTAGTTAATTTAATCATATATCCCTAGACCCTACCAGATGGTAATTGCTTCAGAAACGTTTGAGCAATTGTATGGGCAAAGAGAAAAATGACCAAAGGTTAACAGTCTTAAAAATACTGTAAGTGGCTGATCCTTAGCTTCATGCTTGAGGGAATATACAGATCTGGAAAATCGTATCAGAATTCTGTCAATGAAAAGAAGCCTATCTAACTATAAATTTGTGGTATTCTGTAAACCAAGCGAAATACAGCAATTTAAAGCTGACTAAAAATTTAAAGAGACAGCATTTATTTGGAGAAAAAACACATGAATATATGAGTATTTACTCACCTTATTGATTATATATGTGTGTACAAATACATCATGTGTTTATTTAGTATATATTAAAGATATATCAGTTTTATTTCATATATGTGTATATATACAATCATTAAGTATTTGAACTAGAATATTTGACAAATTAGCAAAGATTACATGAAGACAAGCAAGACTTGAAAATCTATGGGCATCATAGAAGGAAGAGAAGTTCACAATATTTTTCAAGCTTGTTCATCTTCAGCAAACAGATCAGAAAGAGCCTAAGAAGAGTCAAGCACAGAGCAAAGCAGGAGAGAAACAGGAGCCTAGCAGAAAGAATAAGAACATCTGTTGCACCCTATACTTATAACCCCACATGAAATGGGGGCCTGTGTCTGAGCCATAAGTGCTGGGAAAACTCTCAGTACCTGTGGAGAAAGGAAAAAGGTGGTGTGGAGTACTCTGTTCCTGGGGAGAAAGAGAAGTATATGTGTATCTCACAAATATGCTGGAGTGGGACAGAGGGCAGAGAAAGCAAACCCTACTGATCCAGCCCAAGCATACAATCTCCAAACAAGACCATACTTTAAGAAGTGACACTCCACTGGGCTAAGAAACTTGAAGCAACAAACAGTGTAGACACTTCTAGAGAGATAGGATGGCAAGCTCAAAAAGGGAGCCCACGTATGTCTCAGAATCCTTAGGTTGTTCTGGTTATTTTCCCACACCCGGATACAAATGACCTCTAAGTCAATAAAAGCATCTGAACCACTGACAACATTTTTTTTACTTCATGAACAGATGGTTATGTAAATGAATATACACATACAAAATAGCTACGAGTTTCTGGGTACAGATTTTATTGTAGACATACTGCAGATCTAAACAATTATGAAGTTCATGAAGACAAACCAATAGAGGTGCCACTTAGAATGATAGATATTATACATGGAAGACTACTATGTGATTTTTATTACATTCCCCTTCATGTGTTATTTCTGATGTAGCCACTGAAATTATGTAAATACAATTATCCTCAACTGCATCATGAGGACCCCAGAGTTGAGAAAAGTCATTTTTCATGTGTAAAATCATACTTGTTGAACATGGTCATGCTGACATTTATAACCAGTTTTGTTCAGCACCAGAGATTTTGCTCAAAAACACAGCAAAACTGAGACATGAACATTCTAAAGTTCAATAGCAACATTAAAGTGCTGGTCAGGTAGCTTGATTTTGCAGCTCTATTACAAAATATTAAAAGAGTAATATTTACTTAAGCAGTTCATAATAGAATTTAGAAGTAAGTATATATATACATATATGTATATATAAGATATATATGGACTTCATTAAGGAACTATATCCTCTAGAAGGCAAATTTCCCTCCAATGATGAGCTTAGCCTTTTGCCTTTACTGTGGACACTCTCAGTAAGAGAACATAGCAGTCTCACTGTTTATGTTTCTTTAAATGAATGTCATGCATTTTCCTGTAGTGTGACCAAGTCATAAAAATACTGTTATGATTTAGTTAGGAAGTGGATGCTGTCCCTTCAGTCTGCTTTCCTTCCTGTTCATCCTTTGGATTCAAATGAAACAACAGCCTGGTGTCTGAAAGCCAAATGTGTGAAAACAATGGCCAAGGTGAGTGAAAATTCCTGCTGCTGAAAATACCACAAAGGAAAGGAAATAGACGAGGCCAAGTGCACACACAACATGGAAAAGGTCACCCAGCCTAGATATAGCAATGTCATCCTCAGCTGGAGACTGCAGCCGTCAGGAGATTTCCATGGTCAGGACTGACACAGAGGATACCCAATGGTGAGTGTAAAGCTAGTACTTTTCACAGAGCTGAGAAGACTATGTGGAGCCATTCTTTGGGGGTTTTGTTTGACCTTACTCTCTGACATCCAACAGAGCGGCCTGTTTGGTTTTCAAAGGTATTTGTTGATCGTGGAGAAGAGTTAGAACTTGAGTTGGAAGGAAACACATAGGAAGCCAAGGTCAGTGCACTGTCTCTTTTGCTATTCCCATTTGGCTCTTTGTCAATATCAGCTGAGCTTTGGACCACAGAAGAAAGCTCTGATGGGGCAGAGAACACAATGGAGAACTAAAAATGCTTAAGGTGTTTTAACAGAAGGTAGGACTTACTTTGTAACTTTAGAAAGTTATATCTGTTTATATGTGTGTGTGCATAACCTGTATATGTTTGTTTATACATGTATATGTCTAAACATGGTATTTTATATTCTTTTCAATTCTTTAAATACTTGGAGAATATCTACCATTGTATCTAAAAGAATCATTGTCTCTACCCACAGGGTATTAAGAAAGAGAATTAAGTTAAATAATGATACAATCATTATCTGTAATTATTAACTGTAATTTTAAATACAAAAATGCTGTTAAGACTCTGAACCCTTAGTATTAATGCAGAAAGCATCTTGAATTTCCATGTGTGATGTGCAAATCCCACAAATTTCTAAACCTCACATATGCCACATTATTAGCCACAGCCTTGTAACATAAAGTGTCACATGATATTCTCCAAAATATACTGGTGCTAGAAAAATGAAAAAAGCATTTGCTCAAACTCTACTGTAGGTCCTGGTTGATTATTAGACTTCTAAAAAAATTCTACTAAAACATATGAATTTTCTCATAAAAAAAATCGTTTCTCAAAGCTACCAGGCATGTCAGTCCCACCATAAGTTTATTTTTAATGAACGCTTTCTCGCGCTGTTTTTTCAAAACCAGCTCTCTTGTCCCTCCTTTCACCTGAGCCAACATGGTAAACACACATTAATGATACCCCTTAGTTTTGTTTCTAATGACATCAAATTGATGAGCAGACATACCACATCCTTCGTTAGGTGGGTCATAAGCTGAAAGAGCCCTTTGATTGTAATATGATGAAAGATTTATTAACAAACGTAGATTCAGCTAAATTGTGGTATTGGCAGGTTTATGAGATTGTCTGTCCCCAGCTGGCAGGTGGGGCTTGCAGACTGCTGTGGGAATGAAAACATCAGATCCTTTAGTGTAGTAACGAATGATCTAATGACTGCCTGTCCAAGGGCTGCTCGGGGGCCAGGATGTCACAACATTTCCTTGGAACTGCCAGATCCTAACGGCCAGAAAGATACATGTGACACACTTTGTAAAACGAAGATAAAGTCTGGTAAGTAAGATGAAATAAACTTAGTATCTAATAGAAGTAACATGGTCAAGTGATGTTCATAAAAAACACTAGAAAGAAAAAAAGGGAGGATGAAGGGAAAGTCCTAGAAAACACCAGGTTACTTGAAGGTAGCATGGGATCCCTATGATCCTCTTGTAGACAGTCAACAGAGAAGCTTTCTGTTATTAATAACTTTTGATTATTGCAGTTACATAAATATATATAATGTATTCTAATTATTCTTATTGCCATAACCTCTTCTATATTTTGCCTAGGCCTGTCAGCCTTGATTTTCCCTGCCAATCTCTTTCCTATGCTTATGACATTTTGTTCTGTTTTGTGTCCCACTGAGCTTAACTAGGGCCTCTGTGTGACCACGGGTTTAGAACCATCCATTAGGTCCTGATGGGTAAACTAGTAGGTACGCAACTGGATAGTATGTCTTCCTTTCTCCAGAATCAGTCAGTTTACAATAGTTTAGCAGGAAGTGAGCCACCTTCTCCATCCTTAGCTGATTGTTGCGTGATACTGACAATTATACCCCAGTGTCAGCAGGGTGTGCTGCTGAGGTTTCCTGACTGTCATAGCTGTGCCCTGCATGGAAGGTGGCACTTTAGAGTCCTTCTCGTTATGTCCAAGTCTGACTTTCAGTGGACCTCTTCTTCCTCAATACTTCCTGAGCCTGAATGGATGGTAACAATGTGTACTTGAGGTTTGAATCATCAACTATTTATTCTCAGCATCTTGTACAATGAGTGGTCTCTTTAACATGTTAGGACTATTAAAAGTTTAGAATAAAAAATAAATTCCTCAGACAGCTGATTTAGTTCACACCACATGATGGAAAATCTGTTCATAAAACAATAAATTGGTAGATTTTTACTTGGAAGTTAAAAATTTGGATATATATTTTTACAACATAGGCAACGTCATATTTATAATATTTTAGACATTGAATTTCCCAGTGAAAATTAGTTTTATTAGCATCCCGCACATCAACGCAGAAGTGTGCACCTAAAACGCCCTAAAATCATGCTGAGATATCTATTAAGTTACTAATACTGTCTTAGCAGTTCCTAAAATCCTGAAGTTAATTTGCATTACAAAGATTAAACAACAATCTAAGCATATTAAGTAATGGTTAATGGATTCAGATTTTACAAGATTATTTCCTGAATTTTTTTTCTCCTAAAAGCATATATTCTTTGGTCATCATGTACTTAAGACCACACAGTTCTTTTCTGATTTGGGACTTATTGGCTGTATGAAACAGAGGTGTTTCCTATGCGAATGATTATGAATGAAATTTACAATCTATGCTTTAAGTGAGTGGTATTAAATTATTTTATCTGAATGTGTTGGTGTTCACCTATTATCTCAGCCCATGGAAGGCCAAGGAAGGAACCCAAGGTCATTCTGGGTACACAGTGAGACCAGCTTCAAAGGGGTCTAGAGGGAGAGGAGAAGAATGAGGAGGCAGGAAAGAGAGAGAAAATGTAGGGAGCCTAGAGAGAAGAATTGCTAAAGACAGGAGAGGAGGATTGATAAAAAGGGAAGAAAAAAGGGTACACTATATCTATATTTATAATATACATACACACACTGACATATGTATGTGTGTATGACTGAATGCAGGAAGGCACAGGATTAAGCCCTTAGCATTGGAAAGAATTCAGTACCATTTGCATCTCACTGTGGCTATAGTTAGGAAATGTAAATAGATCACTCAAACAGTAATTTGCAAACATAGTTTTCCTTTTAACTCATATTTACTTACATGGAATTACAAAAGATTTTGAAGCAATTGTCAATTTTCAAGTGCTAATAAGGATATCTGTCATCATTAACTTAACGAGAAAAGTGTGACCCTGAAGAGGTACTTGACATCAAATAATATAGATGTTTTCTTGGAGTGTATTTGTATATGTAAGAAGAAATCCAGGTGCAGATCTATGATTAATGTGGTTCCCTCCTCCTCACAGTGTACTATACAGCTACTGTACTGAGCCAGGTTCCATGTAGCCTTTATACAAATGCAGCATCGCATATTTGAAGAATATAATAACAGTAATTTCCAAATAAATTGCATTAGCTCATCATTTTACCAGTTCGAATGATCAGAAGGAAGCAGTTACTGACATGTAGACATGTTGCTAGTAGGCCTCAGGATTGAAGCGTATTCTCTGCATTCAGTTATTACATGAAAATAATAGTTGGTCTGACTGGGTGGCTGAGTAAAATGTTTGCCAAAACCTTGATGCTCTGAGTAGAATCTCCCAGGCTCACAAGGTGGAAGGGAGAAAGGAATACTCAAGTTGTTCTCTGATTCTGCAGGCATATTGTGACACACACACATACATGCTCACTCACACAAAGACATGAATAAAGGTAAATTTAAAATCAATAGCAATTTTACTCCTGTCATAGGCTCAAATACAGAAGCATATGAAAGACAAACAAACTGTAGAACAGGCTCTCTGGATTGGACCACAGGGAGAGCAGCATGGCTTTAATAGATAACATTTTGCTGAAATAATAAAGTTGGTGACAGAAAAGGAACTGATGAAAAAAGGATTTTCTTTATTTTTGAGATGATGCAACTTACTGAATTGCACTTGAAGAATAAGTTCTATTTCTAGGGGTGAGAAAGTTGTAGAAACTTTCCTAAGTGGAAAGAGCTCAGATGAAGGCTGTTGGTGGGTAGGAAAATGAGGAAGGAGTTTGGAGTGGGTGGAAAATGGCAGTCCCTGGAAGAATGCAGAGAGACTTCAGAAAAGTCATTCTAGACCTCGGGGGAGAAGTACAGACAAGACCTTTTATGTGCGGTTGTGTGGGAAATTAGGGGTCTTGTGGAGGATTTTTAATGGCTCAGTGTCAAGCATAGAACTGAATTTTGAAGAACTCTTCAACAACAGACTGGATAATGAAACAGTTAACTGATTACCATTCACCAGAAGGGCTAAGAGCTAACTAAAATCATATTTTTCAGCACGGAATGAACAAACCATGTCATTACACTCCCTATAACCTAAACTATGATTAAATCACCAAAAGTGTCATAACTTAATAATGCTTCACAGTACCTATAAATCCCTTTAATTCACGTATTTATTGGAAGGAAATGTCAAGAGTGTTTTGCTCCAACTGTTTGCATGGCGTGTTTCTTTTAAACAATAGTATTGAATTTCCAGAAAATAAGCCAGGATTTGTATGTCTAAATTAGTACCACAAGCACTCTCTTCCAATGCTACACACTTACTCTGCTCTGGAAAGTGCCTACAGATAAACCAAACTCCTACTCTCTCCCCTCCACCTCTCTCTTCACCACTGATTTTTGCAAAAAAAAAAAAAATGATTATGCAATGGGATCTTGGGTTGCTGAGGAGATAAAGCACGTTTGAAATGATAGAGAATAAAAGGCTGCAGAATGCACAACTCAATCTAAATGGGATGTCTATGTCACATCCTATCCTCCCAAGTCTCAGGAATCATTGCAGAAGAGGGAGCTGGAAGATGAAAAGACCCAGGAGTATTGGGTGAGTACAAGGAAGTGTTTTCTGGATACGGCAGGGCAGCTGCACATAGGAACTCACAGCAGTTGAGATACAGGATACACAAGACCTGTGCTAGCTCAAGCCAGATGAAATCCCAAGATGGAGAGGGGAGGTGAGCATGAAGTGCCACCTCTAATTGAGGAGCTATTGATGACTGACAGCTGCTTCAAGGGACCATTTTCCTTAAGCATTTATGTCCTGCTAGATCAGGCACACTCCAGCGAAAGGCTACAAGTCCAAGAATATATAGGTAACATAAATTGGACTACATGTATTTAAAAAATAGGACCACAGTTAGGTGGATAGAGAAGGGTAAGTTGATCTGAGAGGAATTAGCATGGGGGGTTAGTAAATATGATCAAAAGATATTGTATAAGATTATCAAAGAACAATTCTTAAAAGCAAAACAAATACCAAAATATGGTGACAAGAATTTTGGAGAAAGAAAATCCTTATATGCTGTATAAATGCAAATTAGTCAGCAATCATAGAAATCAATTTAGAAGCTCCTGAGAGAAGTCAAAATATAATTAACATGTGATTCAGTTATATTATCATGAAAAGTTCCTGGAAGGAATCCAAGGCAGCATTATACATACCTGCATATCAATGTTTTTTGGTTGGTGGTGTTGTGCGTAGAATCATCCTTGGTGTGATTCAGTAGATGAAAGGGTAAATAAGTTGTGGTATGTGTATCCTTCGAGTTTTGTTCATACAAAAGAGTGGAAATATGACATTTTTTAAGAATATGAATATTACTGTAAACCATACCAAGTGAAATAAGTCAGACTTGGGTAGAAAAATATCACAGGCTTTCTTTCATAGCATCTGTTGTCCTGTATAAAACGGTTTCTATGTGTACAAAAAAAGTTAAGTTTCATTGGATTTGTCACGTCTTGCAAACATCCGAGAATCTTCTGAGAGCATTCCTTAGGAGACACACATACAAATGTCGGGTGCAACAGCAACCTCGATTGTAAATGTACCTGCTATAAACTCTCCCAGTTCCTTAAGTCTCTTTCTAAGAAAAAAGAAAGCTTGTTAAATAGACTCCTCTGGCTTGACTCCTAAGTCCCTAAACTAGTTAAGAGTCCTGTTAACTGATTAGCGCAGTTGGGTGCCACTTAGCAGCCTAGCCTCTCACTCTGAGCCCACATTCTCTGCTTGACCTTAGGACAACTGCCATCTTCAGTCAAATGTTTGATTCCTACAATGAAGGCCTGAGGACACCAGATAAGAGGGAAGGATTTTCATTTCTGAAAACAAAACGCCCAGGTCAATTTGTCCCAATCGTGTCTGCACGAGTCTTATTATACGGGCTGTGATTTTGAGGGGATGAAAGCTGTGAACCCCCAGGTCACTTGTAAACTGATCACTCCCCTGCTTCTCCTCCTCTCGCTTTTAAGTGGTCTGAGGCCAGTAAATTGAAACCTGAAGAAACACAGAGCTCAGATCCCAGAGCAAACCTGCACTTTGGCTGATTTGCTATAGGAAGTAACTGCTTACTGACCCCGTAATTAACACCACAAGCTAATCCATGGAAGATAAAGAACAGAAGAAATTCAGACATAAAGTCACCTATAGGAGAATTCTTACCCAAGTATTACATTTTAGTAGCGCTTGTGGCTACTTCGTCCTTGAAACAATTGGGCATAATTTCTAAAAATATGTTTTCCTCATAGACAAAGAAGAAGAGCTGGGCAACATGCCACATAGGGTGATCCCAGCAAATACCCCATTATTTCATAAAGTCACAGCACAAACCTACTCAAAATTGTATTGGGATGCAAAACTCACAGTTCATTTGATGGCATTAACTTCAACAGTCTTAACTGTGTTTTACTATTCAGTGTAGAAAGTAGGCTTCATGCTTTGGCTACAGGACTTTACTTTTTATCAATTAAGGTACAATCCGCCCTCTCTTTTTAGTATTTGAAAATACCTTGCATACAGATTATATTTTATTCAAAGCCACTCCCCATTTCCTATCCTCCTTTTCCTTCCCCATCCCCCTCAGCTTTCCTTCCCAATTTCATGGGCTCTTTCAAAAATTTACTGAGTCCTCTATATACTTCGGTGTAGGGCCATCTACTGGAACATGGTTAGCTTCTCAGAGTCCATAACTCTGAAATGAATGTGTTGACTCCCATCCAGAAGCCATTAACTGCCAATAGCTCCTTTTCTAGGGGTAGGACTTCATGTGCCTCTCCCTAGTCCTCAACGACATTTTGTCTGCCTTGATATTGTGTAGTTTTTAAACACAGTCACAGTGGTTTGTCTTTGTCTTGTTCACCAGATGCCATTTTGCTGTGGGCATCCTTCACCCTTATTTCTTATACTACTTCCTCTTTTGAGATGATCCCTGAGCCTTGAGGAGAGGATTGTGCTATAGGTACCACAATTAGAGTTGAGAATCCCATATTTTCTTATTCTCTATACAATGCACAATTTTCAGTCTTAATATTGGCTACCGCCTACTGCAAAACAGAGGTTCTTCAATAGGGGTTGAAAGAGGCACTTATCTAGAGAATAAATATAGGAACTTGGAGGATGGTTTAATACCATGTTGGTTTAGCAGAATAACAATATTGGTTTCTCCCTTAGGGTCTATGACCTAGGCAGTCACCCAGATTTCAAACTGTACTACAAAGCTACAGTAATAAGAAGAGCATGGTACTGGAATAAAGACAGACATGTTGATCAATAGAACAGAATTTAGGGCATATATAAGCCTACACTTCTACAATCATTTAGTTTTTGACAAGAAAGCAAAAAATAAACACTGGAGAAAAGATAGCAACTTCAACAAATTGTCCTGATCAAACTTGTGCAGTACAGACTTGTGTAGCCTGTATGTAAATCAGTGTGTAGATTCTTCATAAAGCTAGAAATATATTACCATATGATCTAACTATACCACTCCTGGGCATGCATATATATATAAATTTATCTCTTACTACAGATATTCTTGATTATCCATGCTTATCGCTGTTTTATTAACAATGAATAAATGGAAACACCCTTGATGCCTAGCAACTACTGAACAGATAATAAACATATTATTTAGGTGTTCAATTGACAGACCCAGAAATAATCATTCTGTGTGAATTTATTCAGACTAAGAAAGCCAGATGTTTTACATTCTCCCTCAAATGAATGTGGATGCTAGGTTGAATCTTTAGACATGTATGCTTAAATTGGAGTACCCATAGAAGGCAGGAAAATGGAAAGGGTCCATGTAGAGGAAATTTCAAAAAAAAAGAGAGAATACAGTTAGTACAAAGAAGAAAAGGGGGAATGAAAGTTAAGTGGATAGAGAATAAGAGGGCAGGGTAAAAGTAAGTATAAAGGAAATCATAAATAGCACTGAATACCTTTGGGAATGCCGTATGGAAATCTACTGCAGAAATGTCCTGAAATACATACAAATGTATAGACAAAAGTTTAGGTGGAGTTAATCTATAACTGAGGGACAATGTCTCCCCCAGACACTATTGGTTAATCATGGGAAAGCAAAACAAAACAAACAATGGAGGGGAAAAATACCATGTGTGGGTTACTTCACTTAGTTGCTGCCTAGTGAGATCAGAAAGACCTCCCTCCTGAAATATCACAGCCAATTGCCATTGCTCCAGAACTTGATGGTAAGGTCCTGTTGCTGAAAACACCACATACTTGAGTCATAGGAATTGAAGAAATCAAGCTGGTACCAAACTGGAAGCTTCAGCTCCAGGGGCCAGTTCATGGTGCTGGAAGGTTCTATGCATTCTATTTGGGAAGAAAACAATTATCAATCTTACCCAACTTTGAGGTCAATGAGCTACAAAAATGACTGACATTGCATGAAATGCATGCTGGTAGAACAGTGGTATAAAGGTTATTGGAATAGGCAAGTCCTCTTTGACTGAAATCAAAGCTCACTCCACAAGGTAGAATTCAAGCCAGGTGCTTCTTTGAAAGTCAAATCCAAACACCCTTCGGAGATTGCAGTCCTGACCACCTTTGTAGATGACTTGTTCTTTCTCGCTGTTATTCTCTCAGCCATACTTAACCTATACGGGTGTATACAGTCCTATGGATACTAGCAAATGTGATGAACCTGTACAGATTTTTTTTTTCCTCTGACTGGAAACCTTATTTTCTTATTTATGAGGCAAGTAATTCCTTTTCTTCAAGAGTCAATGATACTTAAGGATCGCTTTAGTCAAGTTCTCCCCTGCTGCACTTGTGAAACCCCCTTCTCTGTATTCCCAAAGGGGAAAGTATTAAAACATTCGACACACCTATGGAGATAAATAAGATAATAAGGAATGGAGGAAGGTGTTGACCGAGGTTTCTGTCCTGCCCAGTCCTGAAACACACAAAACTCTACATTAATTATCAACTGATTGGCCTATTAGCTCAGGCTTCTTATTAACTCTTATACCTTATAATAACCCATAATTCTTGTCTGTGTTAGCCACATGGTTTGGTAACTTTTTTGGCGAGGCAGACACATCTTGCTTGCTCTGTGTCTGGCTTCCTTTGTGTCTGGATAATGACTACAGACTCTTTCCTCTTCCCAGAATTCTTATAGCCCAACCTCTACTTCCTGTCTGGTTGCCCTGCCTATACTTCCTGCCTGGCTACTGGTCAATCAGCATTTATTTAAAATACAAATGACAGGGTGCAGACTATTGTTCCACAGCAGGAAGGATGAGGCGACAACCACAGAGATTTTGTTCCTATGCTCGTTTGTAATTTTGCTTCCAAAACAAACTACAGTCAAAGTCTATGTTCACTCCTGTTAGTGTATATATAGAAGTCAATGTAGGTGGAGGGCTGAAAATTTGTGATGGAGTATATGAAGATTATTTGGGCTCAATCTGTCTCCAATGAAATCACTCATCAGTCATGTGTAGTCTTGGGTAAAATGTTTTACCCAGAAATCAGAAGTGTATATAATCCAACCTCTAGCTCTGAAATGGCACATGGGATGCTCTTCTCACATTCCCTTACATAATCTCATATACAGAGTATTAAAGACAGACAAGCAATGAGGGTATAGTTTTGTACAAGATTTTGTGATCCTATAAATTAAATTATTCAGATAACCTGAGTAGATATAGTATGCACAAATAAACTCTACTCTTTGAAAGTATAGATAATTAACCTCTTTATCGTAATCCTAGTACTAATAGAAAATAATGACAAAAAATGGGCCCTATAGGACTATTAATGTGGACATAAGGCAAGCTTAATGTTTTCCAGACAAAACTGCACCCATAATTCAATTTCCTTCAAGGTATTTTCCATGGACCATAAAGGATCCCAGTTGTGACTGTTCAGATCACATTTACCAAAATCATTAGGAGGTCTTTTAAATGTGGTGACAATCTCAAGTTATCCTCATAGATAAGAAATCAGACCCTTTAATCTGACATCTCTTCTCTGGAATATTTGGTGATAACCTTCAAAATCTGATACAGACTAATTCTAACAAAATTTTCATAACAGAATATATAAATGCAATTTCAATGAATTAATAAAGAAACATGAAAGTCCAAATGACCTAGAGAAATACTTTTTTTATAATGAAATGCACTTTCAAGGAATTAAATAAAGAGACTCAGACAATCATATATGCATGATGAAATGACTTTTTGTTTACAGTTCTTTTCATTGGAAGGCAAGTGGGTTTATTTACACTGATTAGAAAACTGAGCATCGGACTAGAGAGATGGCTCAGCAGTTAAGAGCACTGGCTGTTCTTCCAGAGATCTTGAGTTCAATTCCCAACAACCACATGGTGGCTCACAGGCATCTGTAATGAGATCTAGTGCTCTCTTCTGGCCTGCAGACAGAACACTGTATAATAAATAAATAAATCTTTAAAAAGAAAGAAAACAGAGCATCATAATTTCAGATATATATTCTGAATTGTAAGAGATGTTAGTTACAATATGAAAGATTCCAACAGCCTCTTTTTTTTTTTGCTAAATTTAGGTTTAGTGAGGCCAGACTATATAAGGGATATTTATTGAATTCCTACGGTTAAATAAAACTGCTATCTAAATTTTTTAATCTTAAAATATCTCATACAATTCTATAAACAGTCACAGACATGGAACGTGCAAAATGGCAAAAAAAGTTTTAATTGTCGGGTGGTGGTGGCGCACGCCTTTAATCCCAGCACTCGGGAGGCAGAGGCAGGTGGATCTCTGTGAGTTCGAGACCAGCCTGGTCTACAAGAGCTAGCTCCAGGACAGGCTCTAAAGCTGTAGAGAAACCCTGTCTCGAAAAAAAAAAAAACAAAAAAAGTTTTAATTCATTAGAGATGACTTTATATAGTTTTACTACTTAGGAGTTATTAGGACATCTGTAACTTGTGAAAATGATTTTTAAAATTTATTGTCAAATATTATGTTTTTTCTTTATTTAAAACAACATGAATTTTCAACTCAGCAAGATCATGGCACTACACAACATATTTTCCAAGCTTTTATTGAACTTAAACTTTCAAGTTTTCTAAGGTCTATAATTCAATAGATATGGCAGAAATATACCGAAGAAAGAAATTTAGCCATCAAGCATTTAGAAATAGAAAGAAGGAAAAAAACACACAAATATAAATATTCAGAGTTGGAGGAACAGAAAAACGGGAGGGAAGAAAATAAAGACCCCTGAGTGTGTGTTTGGGAAGGAATTTCAGGATGAAAACGTATACGGCGTCTAATATGAACATTATGGACAGACCTGAACTGCCAAAGTGCTCCGTACTCATCCCTACTCCATGGGGCTCTAGACATAGCACCTGAATGTCTTCTGGATGTGGTCAACTTTGAAGCCATGTCATTACTTATCATCAAGAAAAATAGATGTCAAATAAACACTGTGTAGAAGCTGAACAAATAGCATAAGTGGTAATGCCACAGTTATCTCAGTGTTAACTTTAGCTCATCCCAAGTTCACATCCTCACTCAAGGAACTGCAGACTCAAAGCCGGCCAACTGAGCAAATCCCCATACTTGTTGCTTATTTCAGAACTCTGTGCTTCAATTCTGGCACCTGTGTATGCCTCGACTTTAAAGCTAGAGATACTGCTAACTCCCTCTAGCATCCCATCAATATCTATTGTTAAGTATTAATCTATTCATTACTATCTCTGGAGCCAAATTTTTAATAATCTTGATCATCTGGTTTTCATAAACATCTTTCTAACTACTACTGACTCTAGTATCCCTCTGTAACATTTAACTGCTCCATCGCTACTATACAGCTTCCTAAAATGAAGCCCTAACAAAACCATACCTCATTGCTGAATTTCCTCTAAAATGAGTCAAGGTTATTAGAACAAACTAGTCACCACCTTTGATGTAAATTTCCCAAGTCTCTTAAAAAGGATATTTTTCTCTTGTGCATGTAGGTATTAATCCATTCTG
This sequence comes from Arvicola amphibius, assembly GCF_903992535.2. Classification (NCBI taxonomy): domain Eukaryota; kingdom Metazoa; phylum Chordata; class Mammalia; order Rodentia; family Cricetidae; genus Arvicola; species Arvicola amphibius. The sequence continues at coordinate 91,918,218 of NC_052048.2, forward strand.
GTTTTATAATTTCTGATTTGGCACACTCTATTGTGATTACGTATTCTGGTGTCTTTGCCTTCACAGAAATATGAGGCCCTTGGAAACATAGATCTGATAGGCAGAGTTTTCTAGATTCCTTAAGTTTGTTGTTCTTAACAAACAAATACTTGGCAAGCAAATTAAATGAATAAAATAATCTAAGAGTATATGACATAAAAGTTAGCTATTATAAATAAATGCTTATATTGGTTGCTATGTCAATTTTTGTGTGTTAATATTTAAAAATCATATGCAAAATCCAGCTGCATTCCCTAGATTGAGTTTCTATTAGTCAAGAAAAGTTCTGTTTTTTGAATCATTTAAAGGTGTTTATTACACATAAATCTTTGAATTCATCACTGTTCTTTGTGTTTCTGGGCATATACAGTAACCCACAATGACTCAAGAGAATATGAAAATAATTGAAACAGTAAACTAAGCATACAATCTTGAAGTGGATTGCTTCAGTCAAGAATTAAACAAATGACAAATAAAAATGGAGAAATGCTTGTTTTCTTCTATACAACTCTTTCTTTTTTATCTTTCTTCTTCATTTTTTAAAACAATCTGTTTTTATTTTATGAAACCATTCCCAGTTCCCTTTCCCTCTCCTCCTCCTACTTACCCCATCTTCCCTCCACTCCCCCATCCATTCCTCAGAAAGGGTAAAACCTCCCATGGGAAGACAGGACCAAGACCCTCTCTGTATCTAGGCTGAGCAAGGTATTCTTCCATAGGGAATGGGATCCAAAAGAAGCTAAAATCAAAAATCACTGATGACAGCTTATGCTGGAGAGGATGTGGGGTAAGGGACACACTTCTTCAGTGTTGGTGAGGGTGAAAATTTGTACAGCTATTTTGGTAATAGGTATAGTGTTTTCTCAGAATATCTGGAATCAATTTACTTCAAGATCCAGAAATACCACTTATGGGCATATACCCAAAAGATGTATACTCATACCACAGGGACATTTGCTTACTACTCAGTAGTAAAAGTAAAGACATCTTGAAATTTACACTACATTTTCTAACCATTTTTCTGTGGCATGTAAAACTTATTCTATGCTAGAAACTTTGAGAGATCATTTCCCATTTCCTGCTAAACTACCTTGTTTTACTGTAAGAAGGTCCAAATACACCATATGAGATCTATTCTTTACTTACTCTGTCACAAACTTTTCTTCTTAAATTCATTGCTATAATCTAGATGCTGAATAGCACAGAGATAAAAGGCTTGTTCTCCAGTCTGGAGAGATTTAGAGGTGTTGGAAGCTTTAGAAATTGGAGCCTAGTAGAAGTATTCCAGTCACTGAGAGATATATCTTCCAAAGGAAGTATGGGATCCTAGCCACCTTGTCTTTCTCCTTTGTTTTGAGGCCAGAATATGACTCTGTTCTGTACTTCCTACCATTATCATTCTTCAGTCCCCACACTAGAAATTTAAAGGCAACAAGCATTCAAGAACTAGAGGCTCCAAACCCACATACTAAGTTATACATTTACTCTTGATAAGCTAATTATCTCAGGTTTTTTATTATAGTAACAAAAATCTGATAACAAAGTTCATTGACATTTGTAAACCAATGCTATTATACTGTATGAGAGCAAGCCTTAATATAAATGTATCTGATGCAATATCATGAATTTGTTAGGCAAGGACTATCTTCCTTGATACCTTTTTGTTGATCCTTGGAACTCTAAGGAATGTTTTCCCAGTAAGAACTATTTTAGACAAATAAACTAAAGATAGCAATACATTGTAACACTTGAGATAATTTCCATATAATCATAATGGGAAGATATGGATATAGTTCAGTTGTACAGTATTTATCACAAGGCCTTGGGTTTGATCTCCAGAATCACATGAAAAGAAAAGAAAGAAATCTATAAAGTGAATGAAGGTCAAAGTACTTCCATATTGAAAAGGTAACTAAAGCTTAATTTAGACAACACGAGTCTCTCTGCAGAGAACTGTTATATGGTTATAAAGTTGAAATGAACATATATAGGCAACCACTCCTTGATAATCACTATACCCCCACTCTGTGCTCATTCCTGGGTCAAGGGCTGAAATATATTAAATACAACATAGTAAGCAACTTCCAATTCCAGTGATCAAGAGTAGCCTTGGTGGGGTGGGAAGTCCTTTTGTATATGTGTTATTTGTATTGGTTAATGAATAGAGAAGCAGGTTGGGCCTGTGACTGGGAAGAATAGAGTTAAGCGGGAATAACTAAAGTGAATGCTGGGAGAAAGAGGCAGAATCAAAGGAAGATACCATGTAGCAGCGGCCAAAAAAGACAGACTCCCAGAAACTTTACCAGTAAACCATGAGCCTTGTGGTGATGCACAAATTAATAGAAATTTAAGATATAAGAGCTAGCTAAAAAGATGCTTAAGCTATTGGCCAAGCAGTGTGTTAATTAATATAGTCTGTGTGATTATTTTGGGTCTGGACAGCTGGGAACGAACAGTCTCTACCAACACCTTGATACAAATGATGAGCACCCAAAATGTCAAGAGCTTCCCAGACCAGCTTTATAGATGCATTTCTGGTGCTCCAATAAGTGGAATACCTTGTAAGCTTCAATGGTCTAAGCATTTCCGGAACAAACATAAATGACAATTTTGGCTACTCTGATCCAAAAGATAGAACATAAACAAAGATAGTGATGCCTATGCAATGAAGATAAATGAATCAACATACATGGATTAAAAATGCTATAAACTATGTAACATTACAGATTGGGAAAATGATACTCAGGCCAAATTCCAAATGGCCTTCTCCCCTCTGTACACAGAGGTCACTTTTATCAAGTTTATTTAACTTCTAAAAATAGCACTGAGATGATTTTTCAATATAGAGTAACATTCTCTAGACCTGTTACTCCAGAAAGACAATAATTTTACTGACAAAAAGACAATTAAAATACTTATTACAGTCTCTTGAAATTGTCCTAACAGCGTGTAGGAAATAGAAAAATGTTTACTCATGAGTTCACTAAATTTCCCAAAGAATCCTGAATGCACTGTGCTTTCTTCAGGCAACATAGGGTAAAATTCTGTTAATACAGAGATTAGCATATTCCCATCATAAAGATGGCATGTAAGTTGTTGGCACATTAAGTATTTAAGTATTATAGTATTGTTTAAAAGAAAAGAAAATGTATGGCTTTAAAAATAATTTTCATTTTTTGTCCAGCAATCTTGTCTACTTCCAGTATCCAGGAGGATGACTATATGTTTTTCTTTGGGTTCACCTTCTTATATAGCTTCTCTAGGATTTTTTTACGAATTATAGGCTCGATGTCCTTTATTTATGGCTAGAACCCAATTATAAGTGAGTACATCCCATGTTCATCTTTTTGGGCCTGGGTTACCTCACTCAGGATGGTGTTTTCTATTTCCCTCCATTTGCATGCAAAATTCAAGATGTCATTGTTTTTTACCGCCGAGTAGCCCCCAGCTAGGTCCTTGGGCAGCTGAGGAGAGGGTGCCAGAAATGTCCAGATCCTATTGCCATACTCATGAATATCTTGCATATCACCATAGAACCTTCACCTGGCATTGGATGGAGAAAATGACAGAGCCCCACATAGGAGCACTGGACTGAGCTCCCAAGGTCCCGATGAGGAGCAAAAGGAGGGAGATCATGAACAAGGAAGTCAGGACCGTGAGGAGTGCGTTTACCCATTGAGACGGTGGGCCATATCTAATGGGAGACCACCAAGTCCAGTTGGAATGGGACTGATGGAACAGGGGACCAAACCGGACTCTCTGAATGTGGCTGATGGTGGAGGAGGACTGAGAAACCAAGGACAACGGCAATGAACATGAACTCTACAGCATGGATGGGCTCACTGTGAGCCTTGTCAGTTTGGTTGCTCACCTTCCTGGACATAGGGGGAGCTGGGAGGACCTTGGACTTAACATAGTGAAGGGAACCCTGATGGCTCTTTGTCTTGGAGAGGGGTGGAGAGGGGGTATGGTTGGAAGGGAGGGGAGGGAAGGGGGAGGAGGAGGGAAGGAGATGGAAATCTTTAATAAAAAAAAATGAGGAAAAAAAAATTTCACCATCATTGTCCCCCAACATGTGGATGCCTCTAGTTGTGATGGAGCTAATATTTCACTCCAGGAAGCAGCATGTTGAAATTCTTATTCTCTCAGCTCTGCATAACAGAAACTCCATGTCAGTCCAGTAGACAAGTGTAGTAGATCCTCAATTGTCTTTGTCTCAGTGAACTTACTGAATAGAGTCTACCTCAGGATGATCTATTCCAAAAGGCCTTCACATGTTCCTACTGTCCACTCCTCTTCCCACAATCCTACTTGTAGATCTAGGTTACTTCAGGGGCTTCTCACCACTGACAATCCATGATGAGATATCTATCTCCTTCCCTTCATGATCGGCTTCCTTTCTAGAGATAATTGGCTGTGTGTGAAGGCACACCAGACACAACATAATGAAAATGATTGAGAGAAAACAATTGAAAATGCAAGAGCAAAGAGAAAATGGTTTATATACACAGGGAACCATGGTAAAATTGGCCATTGACATTTCCTTAGAAACATTCTAGCCAGGAGACAATGAGATGGCATATGAAAAATAATGAAAATTCCAGTATCAACTACGAATATTACATCTAAAAAACTAAATGAAAAATTAAGGCAATCTGAAAACACCCTAGGTAAAAGACAGTTGAAATTGTTTATTACTCACAGAGGTTTCATATATGAACTAATACAAGAAAGATCTTCAGGTCCAAAGCAAATGCTATAAACAATATTTGCATAACAAAACAATATAAACATGGATTTGCTGACTCTGTCTAAAATTACATAAGACATCATAAATGTTTCTTTTTCTTTCTTTTTTAGCTTGTTGAAAAGGCAGTTTCACAAAGCAATCTGTGAATAATTATATTGTTATGTTCATATTATATAGCAATCTCACTGTTCATAATAACAAACACCGGAATGAGGGAAATGGCCTTAGAAAGGCAAGTAAGACAGTCATTATAACAAACACTATGAATATATATAAACACTATACTCTTTCTTTAGTCAGCTTAAAGAGTCTAATATTTTATATAATGATCTTTACAAAAATTCACCATTGAGACTGCAATATATACTACATAAGATATAGAAGAATAAGACATAAAAGAGAATTGGATAATATCAATTTTATTAGTCTGAGAATAGTCAGTAAGAAAATAACTCAAGAATCTGGGTATAGAGTACATGCCTTTAATCCCAGTATTTGGGAGGCAGAAGCAGGTGGATCTTTTAGTTTAAGCCAGGCTAGTCTACATAACAAGTTCTAGGACAGTTAGGGATGCTGAGAAAGAGCCTGTCTCAGAAAGAAAGAAAGAAAGAAAGAAAGAAAGAAAGAAAGAAAGAAAGAAAGAAAGAAAGACTGACTCAAAAAAGTAATTAAAATCATTATAAGAATCAAATTATTATACTAAAGTGGCTAATTACAAAAAAAAGTGGCTGATATAGAAAGAAAATCAACTGGCATATATGAATATCACCTATATCACCAATTTAGGCTCCTACCTAAATCACAAAATAGCTCAAAACAGATTATCGACCAGGCCATCAAACTGCTATTAACTATATACATTTATATAAAAGAACAATAGCTGCTATTGAAGGTTTATTATTCTAATCCTTTCATGGCTCTATAGAAGCAATTTGGCTTTGTGTCTCTATCTTTCTGGACCTTTACACACACACACACACACACACAGAGAGAGAGAGAGAGAGAGAGAGAGAGAGAGAGAGAGAGAGAGAGAGAGAGAGAGAGAGAGAGATCCTAAGACAGACCCTCCTATGTTCAGTCTCATGTTTCAGTCCTTTCTGTACTGAGGTTCTCCATTCTTCAAACAAAACATAAAGCACTCAGGTTAAGCAAAAATTAGATATATAAAACGGGGAAATAAGTACTTGACAAGAAACTATCTGGCAATCATCAGTGTCCTTTTAATTCTCACACTGAGAATTTAATTCTCAAGGTTGTGCAAGCAGCGGGAGGGAGAGCAGTGGTGGTGACGGCTTCGGCCACTCTTCTTAGCTTTGCTCTGTTTTCTCACAGGGTGTCTTCAGCCTACCAAGTTAGCAGGTGTGAGGCTAGAAATGTAAACATCACTCTAACATCATGTCAGCTCCAGGCAGAAAGACAGTAAGCATGCTAGCCTGTTGCATTCTGGGGGTGGTAGGCAGCATCCCCACTGGGCTCTCCTAGATCTCCATGCTGACCCTAATGTGATGCTGTTGGTTAATTAAACTGAACATATGCACTCCATGAACATTCTAAATCAACAGGATACTCGTATGAGTACTGTAGGGGATTCATGTTTAGATGGAACCAGAATTCCTACAAAATTTTAAAAAAAATCCCAGGGTAATCATAGTTTATGTCAAAACCAGTTATAATATTCTATGCCCTTTTTATATGTTCATTTTGTTCTCTAATA